>NC_045976.1:31984535-32356216 GCF_010909765.2 Amblyraja radiata | reverse complement strand
AAGAGAGAGAGAGAGAGTCCAAAGTGTGTTTTGGGTTGAGACCGTTCTTCAGTAAGTGTTGTATTTATGAACAAAGTATGAACATTTTTGTTGAATTTATTTGTTTAAATGTCTTGGTCGGTAAAGTTAGTGGAGCACTGACCTTGGCTAGCAAAGTAACTTTCTAGCGTTTGAATACATTTTGTAATTACATGAGGAAATAAAATCTTGTATCTCCAGTGGTATAAATTCAAGGTTATGTAAAACGGCTGGCTGACAAATAAAATGTTCCTCTGTTACAGCTTATATATGGATCTTAGGTACACAAAAATGCTGGAGAAACTCAGCGGGTGCAGCAGCATCTATGGAGCGAAGGAAATAGGTAATGTTTCGGGCCGAAACCCTTCTTCAGACATATATGGATCTTGTCTGCAGGACAGCTATCTTATTGTTTTTCTTAAATTATATTTAAGAAGTATATGGCTTTTGTTTTATAATTCTCCAAAGCTAGCTTGGTCAAGGTTAGCAACACGACAGCACAAAACATAGTGTCTTTGCCTGATAATATCATAAATATCAAAATGTAAATGTCTCATTTTTGGGTGTATCAAAGTTCTAAGAGTTTTGCATGATTTCCTTGTATAATTGTGTTTTACTCTTGAATGAGAATTTTATTGCTTTAACTTGTGTGAATATCTGAGTTTTAGCATATTGCATGAGGTGTGGAAATTTGTGAGTGAATGGCACAGAAAAGAGGGTGTAGAGTGAGGGGGTTTAAAGACTGTTACTTGTTTGTGGAACCAGTTCTGGGTGAATGTTGAATTAATCATATAATTAAGATGAAATAGGATGTTATTGAATGAGCTTGCTCATTTGCACGATAAATCTTTGTAGAGTCTCATGTGTTTTAAAAGGTAGCGTCTCTTTAAGAAGTTGCAGCTGTATGGGCGTTGAGCCGGACAAAGTTATTTTCTTTTCCTTTGCTCTTTGATTGGCTATCTACGTGGAAATTAATTTTATTGGCTATGTGGAAATTAACTGTTTATTCTCTGTCTTCTCAACTTTTATTAAACAGCAGATGTGGCTCAGCAAAGAGACAGTTCATTTTCTTCGCCGCATAACCTGGCATTAGGATTGGTGACCTCGTCGGTATTTGGTATGGCCAGTTCATTGGCTATATTTAAGAGGGAGTTAGATGTAGCCCTTGTGGCTAAGGGGATCAGGGGTAATGGGGAGAAGGGATACTGAGTTGGATGATCAGCCATGATCATATTGAATAGCGGTGCAGGCTCGAAGGGCCGAATGGCCTACTCCTGCACCTATTTTCTATGTTTCTATGTTTCCTATTTATTACCTTTTGAATTGAATTCAAGAGAGATCTGAATTGCGCACTGGCCATGTGAAATTCAGATTGAGGTTGGATGAGAATTAGAAATCCCTTTATCTCAGAAATGCAAAGTCTGTGTAATAGACCCCGAAAGTGGAAAGACATAATGAATGGTGTTTTTGTCTAAGACCTGAGAGCTATTTAAAATAGTCCTTTAGTACCTGATACCAATATTATTCTGTCATCTATAACGGCAGAAGCCGACATCTTTACAGTAATTGGCCTATGTTCAGCCTTTTTCTCCATATCCCTGCAAAAAGACCGATAGCCTATTGTTCCGTGGCTTTGCCAGCAGTGGTGAAACATCATGCCAGCCTGCTTACACACTGTAACGGTGAGGCTCCAATGATAGAATTGTTAAGCAGTGAACTAGCTGCTGTATGGTAAACAAGCTTCTTTATGTAATTAGGATGTTGGGTTTGTGCCATAACCCATTACGAGCTAAAGGACAGATTCAAAACAAATTACAATCAGACACTTAATGCTTCTAGTTCATTGTAATGTGTAACATTTGAATTTATGGATATTAATCTCTTAAAGAAGCTAAAAACTAATCTGCAGGTCCCACAGTCATGGATAAATGACATGAAGCAATTCAATGGGGAATTTGTATAAGAGTCAATGCTAACAGACCGAAATGTATGAATTCTAAATTCTGCCTATCCTTAGCCCCACGTCCCCCTCCCTTTTCATCTGTGCATTAATTGCCTCATATTGTGTTTTGTATTGAATTCTGTCTTTACTTTGTGTACTAGTCATGTCTCTACTATTTATTTCATTCCCCTTACATGTTTTTCCTCTACCTGCTAAATTTTTGTAAGGTGTCCTTGAGACTCTTGAAAGGCGCCCATAAATAAAATTTATTATTATTATTATTATTAAATATTATTCATGTTTTTAATAAACTCTGCATAAAGATAGTTGACAGCTCCATTCTCAATTCTTGATAATCTTTGTACGTAATCGTGTTAACTGTTGTACAACTATTGTATATTAAAAAAATTACTACCAAAACTAATACTGAATCACATATGGCCACATGAAGCAGATAGAGAAATCAAGTTACCTTAAAGTTGTAGAATTCATTATTGACTCCTGTCCAAATGCATTGTATTCCTTCAAAAGATATTTAGGACTATATTGTCAACTATAAATATAATTTTCATGAGACTAAGATATAATTCTTCTTACTTACAAGATAAACTTTCATTCAGCATAACGCCAATTTTTATTTCATATGAAATCAGTCAGAATTGTACAGGAGAAAAAAGTTTTTCAACCCACCTCACTTTCCCATCAACATTACTATGCTTGTAGGCATTAATTCCATATCCCTTTGCGCCTTGCTCAAGTACCTGTCAAATTCCTCTTGAGTCTGAAGAAGGGACCCGACCAAAAATGTCACCTATCCCTTTTCTCCAGAGATGCTGCCTGACCCGTTTGAGAATTCTCGCTACTCTCCGTGGCGGCTTCATTCTAGTCGCCGCTAATTTTTCAACTTGTTGAAAATTTCACGGCGGCGATAATGAGGCCGCGACTAGTTCCAGAATGCGGGAATTCCTCACGACTATGAAGCTGACTCCCTGGCAACCACCGGCGAACATGTGACGACCATGTGGCGACTGCAGTCTCCTGCATGGTCTCAACTTGCCAAATTTCAACTTCCAGTTGGAGAGAAAAAAAGGTGTGGCCACAGCATTCAGTTTTATGGGTCCTGTACAATTGAAGAAAATTATGCCATTTTGCCACTACTGATCTGTTTTGGCTCATCTGAGCAATTGGTCAGTTTAAACATTGTTTCTGAATACCATCTGTAAATCAAAAGCAATAAAATAATGAACAAAGGCCATGGGTTTGAATACTAGGACATGACAGAGTTGATGCTGAGGGCAAAGCAGGATAAATTACTGGTGTTAATATTAATTATTAATTTACAGCAGTTAGAACGGAAGCTTGACATGGTGGAGAGTTGTTTAGGGAGCCTAGAGTCATAATTAGCAAAGAAGGCAAAAAATATGAATGTCATCGGTAAGTTTAGTTAATTTAATTTTGATACTGGAACTGGTCTGTTTGCAGGGCGTGCACAGAAAAATAAGTAAAAGGACAAGTGTGAAGCAATAATTTGCAGATAATGCTCACAGAGCTAAAAAAAGGGAATGCAAAAAAAAGGTTACTTGCCGTTTCTGACAAGTACATGGATAAGAAAGGTGTTGAGGGATATGGACTAAATGCGAACAAATGGGACTGGCTTAGATGGGGCACCTAAGTCACCATGCATGAGTGGGCTGAGGGGCCTGTTTCTGCACTGTATGACTTTGTGATTCGATGACTAATGCCCCTGTCCCACTTAGGAAACCTGAACGGAAACCTCTGGAGACCTTGCGCCCCACCCAAGGTTTCTGTGAGGTTCCCAGAGGTTCCGGTCACTCTTCCTAATGGTGGAAAGTGGTTTCCGCGTAGCGAGACTTCTTCTATGTTCCTGCGATTATGTCAAAAAAAACAAAACCGGCCTTGAATGAAAATAGGTTGCCGTTTGGTCGAAGCCAGTGGAGTGGGGTTACTATTTACTTACAGGCAGTCGAAGGCAATCTCCTTCGCTGACCGGCCATTTTGATTGGCTCATTGGAGTTTTCAGCAAAGATCCCGTCGGATCTTTGGTTTTCAGGACCTAGAAGATCCGCCGGAAGGTAAAATGCCCGCTAACTTTATTAAACTTCTTAAAACTGTCTCCACTCCTTCTCCCCCCCCGTTCCCCCCACTTCTCCCTCCCCTTTTCTCTCCCCTTCTCTCTCCCCTTCTCTCTCCCCTTCTCTGTCCTTCTTGCCCCTTCTTTCCCCTTCTCTCCCTCCCTCTCTCCCCCCTCTCTAAAGGACTTACCGTGCTCTGTGGCAGCCATTTACCTTCCTCTTCATCTCGCAGAGAGCGCTCCTCCGCTGTCCCTGGCCCCCACCTTTGCGATGTGTTTGTGTGTGTGTGTATGTATGTGTGTGTCCTATAGGATCTTTGATCAGTAGCTGCAGCTCATGCTTCGGTCGAGGCTTTCCAGGCAAGTGACGAAAACCTCTGGTGACTCATGGAGAGTGACCGGAACCTCCGGGAACCTCACGGAAGCCTTGGGTGGGGCACAAGGTCTCCAGAGGTTTCCGTTCAAGGTTCCTAAGTTGGACAGGGGCATTAGTTTATTGATAATGGTGACTGAAAATGGTTGGTGAAATCAAGCAGGCAAGAGACAATGAAAACGTGCAATTGTAATGGGCAGAGCTAGCAGAGCTTTTGCCCTCTGTTTTGCACTCAAAAGATGTAAGTAGTTGCTATTCTGTGGTGTAAAATTGCAATCTATTCTCAGCCAGTAGATGGAACCACCAAACGGCTATTGCAGGAGACCTTCCCAACCTCCTGCCTGTGTAAATTGTAGGAGTAATCTACGATTACTGTGTGTGTGTGTGTGTGTGTGTGTGTGTGTGTATGTGTGTGTGTGTGTGTGTGTGTGTGTGTGTGTGTGTGTGTGTGTGTGTGTGTGTGTTATATATATAGCAATGTACTGTACATGTTTACATTGTATATGTCTACATGTTGTGATTCTAGTACAGGTATCAACCATGTATTTCTGTTACCCCACTAAGGAGCAGAATAAAGGTAAGGGCATACCTAATAAAGATGCTTAGACTCATGACTGGTGAACTTAATATTTTAGAGCTTTTCATCTTTTTTGAATTTATGTTCTTCTGATGAAATTCCAGCAGTGAAATACAAATACATTATTCATCAACCCCAAAGCTATCACTGTGTAAAAGCTGACTTGCAGTATCTGTAATCATGCATCACTTAAAATGTAAAAAAGCATTAGACACAAATTAATAAAATCTGCTTTGCCCTTACTCAAGTTCCACAAGTCATTGCATTGCTAGATATAAGAAAGGATCCACAGGTCATAGTTAAACAAAACTCTGAACATTAATAGCCCATTATCTGTTATTTGCACTTCATCAGTTTATTTATTCATGTGTGTATATATTTATATAATGGTATATGGACACACTGATCTGTTTTGTAGTCAATGCCTACTATGTTCTGTTGTGATGAAGCAAAGCAAGAATGTCATTGTCCCATCAGGGACACATGACAATAAACTCACTTGAACTTGAGTTCCACAAGGATTCGCCATCAGGGAGTGTTTTGAGAGGCTGGTTATGACACACATCAACTCAAAACTTCCAAATAGCCTACTGCCACAGCAGGTTCAAGATATATTCCATCTCCCTGACCCTAAATTCATCTGAATAATAAGGATACATTTCCTATTTATTAACTATTTCTGCCTCCAACACCATAATTCTAGCAAACTCAATTACAAACCTCTGGACCTAGGATTCAGCACCCATCTCCACACCTGGATTATTAGCTTATTGACCCATCATCCTCAATCACCAAGGGTAGGAAACAAAATATCCTCCACAATAATTCTCAACACCAATGCACTGCAAAAAATGCATTCTCACACCGTTACGCCCTATACACTCACAAGTGTGCAGGAATATTCTGCTCTAACTCCATTTAGAAGTTTGCAGATCGCACTACGTCAATGGATTGGATTGCAAACAATGATAAATGCAATACAAGATGGAGATAGAAAGCTTAGTGGCTTGATGTCGACATCCACCTTTCCATTAGTGTAAGTAAAATTAAGGAGCTGGTCATCAATTTCAAGAATTAGGATGGAGTACATGCCCCAGTCTGTAGCAATGGTGTTGCATGGAAATGGTTGCGAGCTTCAAGTTCCAAGAAGTAAAGATCACAAATTTATCCTGATCAAACGACACAATGCTGTAACCAAGAAAAAGAAGGAATACTTCCTCATAAGTCTAAGGAAATTCTCCATGTCCATTGATTCTTAGCAATTCCTATAGATACACTGTAGATAGCATCCAATCTTTGCCCAAGACCATAAGAAATTTGCAGAGAGCTGTGGACACAGCCCAGTCCATCATGAAATAAAAAACCTCCAGAAAGCCATTGAGAACATTAAGTGAGACTTCAGGTCCAAACTTGAGGCTCATTCGAATGCTCGGCAAATGCGGCAGCGCACGCATGCCATCACTTCCTACAAGGTGAAACATAGAAACATAGAAAATAGGTGCAGGAGTAGGCCATTCGGCCCTTGGAGCCTGCACCGCCATTCAATATGATCCTGGCTGATCATCCAACTTAGTATCCTGTACCTGCTTTCTCTCCATACCCCCTGATCCCTTTAGGCACAAGGGCCACATCTAACTCCCTCTTAAATATAGCCAATGAACTGGCCTCAACTACATTCTGTGGCAGAGAATTCCAAAGATTCACCACTCTCTGTGTAAAAAATGTTTTTCTCATCTCAGTCCTAAAAGATTTCCCCTTTATCCTTAAACTGTGACCCCTTGTTCTGGACTTCCCCAACATTGGGAACAATCTTCCTGCATCTAGCCTGTCCAACCCTTAAGAATTTTCTTAAGAAAGTTCAAGTGATCGTGACAAGTAACACCCGGACGAGATTAATATTTGCTATGCCCGCTTCAAAAAGGAAAATATCGATGCACCTTCACAAGTCCCCACCTTGCCTGACAACATTGTAATTCTAGTATCTGTGACCAATGTCAGAAGACCTTCTTGAGGGAAAACCCTTGGAGGGCATCTGGGCCTGATGGTGTACCTGGCCAATTTTAAAAATCTGTATGGACCAACTGGCTAGAGTTTTTGCAGACATTTTCTACTTCTCCCCACCTGCTTTCACAGGACATCCACAGGAAGCAAAGAGTAGGAGTGAACGGGTCCTTTTCAGAATGGCAGGTAGTGGCGAGTGGAGTGCCGCAAGGCTCGGTGTTGGGCCGCAACTGTTTACCATATATATTAATGATTTGGAAGAGGGAATTAATAGCAACACTAGCAAGTTTGCGGATGACACAAAGCTGGGTGGCAGTGTGAACTGTGAAGAGGATGTTAGGAGGTTGCAGTGTGATCTGGACAGGTTGAGTGAGTGGGCAGATGCGTGGCAGATGTAGTATAATGTAGATAAATGTGAGATTATCCACTTTGGTGGCAAAAACAAGGGGGCAGATTATTATTTAAATGGGGTTAGGTTAGGTAAAGGGGAGGTACAGCATGACCTGGGTGTCCTTGTATACCAGTCACTGAAACGGCACTGCCATGGCCAGCACATCCTCGGCTGCCCGACACATGCGCACTGCCACGGCAAGTGGTGGGCGCCGGGCACTTTCTCCCTCCCTTTGCCTTGTAGGAGATCTGGCTGCCATTGCAGTCCGGTCACCGCAGAATCACTCCCTGGAGCTGGAGTAACTTCCTGGAGTAATTCTTGCTTCTTGATTTCCTGGTCCTCCAAAAATATTCCAAATGGAATTTAAATGGGAGGTTGTGGAGGGTGGACAAGCAAAAAAGGGTTCTAGGGAAAAAAAGCTACCTTAAATTGAGTTGCACCTGGTTGAGTAACTATGGTAGGGTGAAGACTATTCCATTCTTTAATTGTGCGGGGGAACTCCATGGAGGAGCCAGCATCTCTGGATAGAAGAAATTGGGTGACGTTTCGGGTAGAGACCCTTCTTTAGACTCCCTCTGGTTTTAGTGTTTTTAGTTTAATTTAAAGATACAGCACGGAAACAGGCCCTTCAGCCCACCGAGTCCCAGCTGACCAGCGATCACCCGTACACTAGTTCTATCCCACACATTAGCGACATAAGTCAAGAGTCAAGATGTTTTATTCTCTCACGTCCCAGGTAGAACAATAAAATCCTTACTTGCAGCAGCACAACAGAATATGTAAACATATTACTCTGTAAACAATGTTATAAGTGAGAAAACAAAAGTGTATATTTATATATGAATATATAATTATAGAAATATATATATATATTTATACTAGACTAAGTGGGACCTGCTGGGTCCCAGCTTCACACGGGAGGGCTGGTTCCCCAACGCAATATTCCACCTCTACACCATTTCCAATAATAGTGGCCAGTGGGGTGGGGGGCTTTCTGGAGTGCTAGTATGCGTGTTGTGGGCTGAAGGGACTGGTTTCCAGAGGGCTAGTATGGACATTGTGGGCCGAATGGATTATTGGGCTGGCGGCTTAGTCACTCAAGCCTGTTATGCTGGCAGCTCACTCACCGCTGGTGGGCTAGCAGTTGACTCACGGCTATTCCTTGAAATTCCATTTCAAGCAGGATGCAAGGCCACCAAATTCAAGTGCAGCTTCTTACCGCTTCAAGCAGGGTGCAAGGCCACCAAATTCAAGTGCAGCTTCGTACCGCTTCAACAGGGTGCAAGGCCACCAAATTCAAGTGCAGTTTCATACCATTTCAAGCAGGGTGAAAGGCCACTAAAGACAGTGAGTCGTGACCTCTTCCTCCTCCATCTTGCAGAGACTGAGCCACGCCTACACTTTTATAGTCCCTCCCCCCTCCCACCAGAAGGAGTGTGGCCTTCATGGACAGACAGGAAGTAGGTGAGCGCTTTACCCCCGTCGGGGGTGGACCCTCGTTCTGGCAAGCGGGGGTCAGAGTTTGCCAGATGGAGTTTGCACGATCCCGCTTACCTTTGGCCCATGCCATTTTACCTGGACATTTACGGGGCATCACATTCTCACCTCGGGCCACCTGTTCCATGCACGGCTGCGCCACCTTCCTCCCGATACGCTCTGGTTCACAGGTGGAGTTCCGACAAAAGGAGGCCAGGGAGATTGTAAAGCGCTCTGACAGTCCATGGGCGTCTCCCGTTCACATGGTGCCTAAGGCGTCCAGTGGCTGGCGGCCTTGCGGGGATTATCGCCGCCTCAATAACGACACGATCGCAGACCGGTACCCGATCCCGCATATTCAGGACTTTTCTGCCCATCTAGCCAGCACCCGTTTCTTCTCTAAGGTCGACCTGATGCGGGGCTACCATCAGATCCCAGAGCGGCCTGAAGACGTGCCCAAGATGGCTATTATTACTCCTTTCAGGCATTCCGAATTCCTGCAGATGCCATTCGGCCTGAAGAATGCCGCGCAGGCTTGCACCGTGAGTCACGGCCTGGACTTTATTTACCTGCACGACATTCTAGTTCCCAGTCGCACTCGCCAGGAACATTGTGTGCACCTCCGTCTGCTGTGCCAGTGGCTCAGCGAGCACGGCCTGGCCATCAACCTGGATAAATGCCGGTTCAGCCTCAGTTCCATTGACTTCCTGGGCCATTGTGTTACACAGCATGGTGCGATTCCACTTCCGGAAAAGGTGGATGCCATCCGCCGATTCCCGCAACCTTCCATGGTGCGGGGGCTCCAGGAATTTGTGAGCATGGTCAACTTTTACCACCGGTTCGTGCCCGCGGCGGATCGGATTACGCGGCCGTTGTTCCAGTTTCTGGCTGGCAAGCAGCGGGACATAACGTGGAATACTGAGGCCGTGGTTGCTTTTGATGGGGCCAAGGAGGCATGGCACGAGCGACCATGCTGGTCCATCAGACCGCTCTGATTGTGAACGCCTCGGACTTTGCTGTGGGGGTGTGTGTTGGAGCAGTTCCATGATGGGTGCTGGCGGCCTCTGGCCTTTTTCAATCGACAGCTCAAGTCTGCGGAGCAGAAATACAGCGCTTTCGACAGGAGCTCCTTGCGTCGAACCTGGCGGTGCCGCACTTTCGATATTTCCTGGAGGGCCGGGTGTATACAGCCTTGTCAAATCACAAGCCTCTCACCTTCGCGTTTGCAAAGGTGTCGGATCCCTGGTCTGTTCGGCAGCAGTGGCAGTTGGCGTAGATCTCCGAGTTTACCACTAGTGTCCGCACATCAAAGGCAAAAACAATCGAGTTGCCGACAAGTTATCTTGGCCTGCCATCAATGCAGTCCTGGATGTCACTCCGGGGATTAACTTTTCCGCCTTGGCGGCTGCTCAAATGGAGGATGCCGAAATGCCCTCCTACCACACTGCTGTTTCTAGACGGGTTTTGGAGGACGTGCCGTTTGGCCCAGCGGGTGCCTGTCCTTTGCGATGTTTCCACTGGTCATCGTTTCAGCTGCCTGGTGTCGGCAGATGTGCGACGATTGGCGCACCCGTCTATCTGGGCGACGATTGCATTGGTGGCAGCCCGGTTCATGTGGCATGGCTTGCGCAAGCAGGTCGGTAACTGGGCCCGGGCGTGTGTTCAGTGCCAGACTTCCAAGGTCCAACATTACGTCCAGGCGCCTGTTCAAGAGTTTGGCATGCTGCATCGGCGATTCGACCATGTGCCTGTGGATATCGTGGGTCCGTTGCCTCCGTCCTGGGGTGTCACGCATCTCATTATGGTGGTGGATCATTTTACACGCTGGCCGGAAGCTGTCCCGCTGACTGATACCTCTGCTTTGTCCTGTGCCCGCGCCCTTGCTGCCCATTGGATTGCTCGTTTCGGTGTGCCTGTGGACATTTCTTTGGACCTGGGGGCTCAGTTCACCTCTGAGTTGTGGTTGGCTATGGCCCGCCTGTTGGGGGTTAAGCTCCACCATACCACTGCCTACCATCATCAGTCCAACGGTTTAGTGGAGCAGTTTCACCGTCATCTGAAGGCTGTCCTCAAGGCACGGCTCACTGGACCGGAGTGGATAGACGAGTTACCTTGGTTTTTGCTGGGGATTCGGACTGCCCCTAAGGAGGACTTGGCTTCCTCGTTGGCGGAGTTGGTGGATGGTGCTACGCTTACGGTTCTGGGGGATTTTGTTCCGGTGGCGCGTGGGTCGCTGGAGCCGCCTTCTTCGGTGTTGGTTCGTCTGCGGGAGAAGGTGGGCACGCTCAAAGATCATAGAGGAGCAAGATAGACCACTCCTCCGAAATCCAATGGACTGACGTGTAGTACGTGACGGAACGTCACGGCCGCCATTTCTTTAAGCGACACGCGACTGGAGAGACCTGTATATTGAAGATGCTTTTTGCCTCTAATATGTCAATTTACCTTAAATGTAGAAGAGCTTATTAAAATCTTCTTACAAAGACCATTAAGTATTTTCTTTCTATCCTCTTTTGGACCCAAGGCATAGCAGAGCTGCCAACTCTCACGAAGAGGTAAGGGAGGGAGAGGGAAGGGAGGGAGAGAGGGAAGGGAGGGAGATCGAGAGAAGAGAGGGAGAGAGAGAGAGATCGAGAGGGAGAGAGAGATCGAGAGAAGAGAGATCGAGAGAAGAGAGGGAGAAGGGGGACAGGGAGAAGGGGAAAAGGCGGGAGAGGGAGAAGGGGGGAGAGGGAGAAGGGGAGAGGGAGAAGGGGACAGGGAGAAGGAGGAGAGGGAGTGGAACGATAGCACATTATAACGTGCAGCCGTCCCATTCCGACCAAAGATTATAGAGCAGAGCTCCTCTCGTACCTTTGATTGCGGCCGCCACCGCCGAACCCCCCGGCCCACCATTGCACCCAAAGATGATAGAGCAGAGTTGTATAATCTTTGATTGCACCCTTCTTCACGGCGGGCTTGTGATCTTTGCTTGTGATGTCTCGACAATTCGAGGGACATAACGGGTAACAGCCGCCGCGTTCTCGGACTTGAATCTGAGCTCGAAAAATCCCATGGTCACTGGGCCTAATGTGTCCCGCGGGCCATATTTTGGAGACCAATCCCTTACAAGAACAAAACCAAAAACGTACAGAAGTGTTAAAATTGTCTTTATTATTGTGGTAAGTAAAGATCTATTAAAAATAAGTCTACTAACTTTCTAATGTACCGACAAACCTAGTTTCCCAATGGCCATTGATGGGAGAACAGAAAATAACATTTTCACCACAGAATATCGACAAAAAATAATAATAATATTTTTTTACCTTTCTTTTTTATCGGGGAACCTAAAGAATGACAGGTCTGGTCGTTTAGATTTACGATTAGAACAATTGATAGCGGAGCAGTGAGATGAAGATTTACATGAGGACGCCATGACAGTGTGGGGGAAGCCCAAAAAAATGCTCAATAAAATGGCGTCGACAATCACACACGTGATACTACGCGTTTTTCGAGGAGTGGTCTATCTTGCTCCTCTATGATCTTTGGGCACGCTTGCTCCTGTTCCGACGTTTCGCCATGGTGTGGTGCCTTCCCACATTCCAGTTGTTCTCCAGGACTGTTCTTTTGTGTTCCTGCGCCATGACCCGCATTGCACGCCACTGCAGCGGCCTTATGAGGGGCCCTTCCGGGTGTTGCAGTGGGGACTTACAACTTTTGTTTTGGACATGAGGGGTCGGCATGAGACTGTGTCGGTGGCTCGTTTGAAGCTTGCCCATGTCGACCTGAGTCAACCTGTGTCGGTGGCCCAGCCTCGTCTTCGGGGCGTCCACGCTTCTGTCCCCTCCCGCCTTCGCCTGCCTCGGGGGTGTTCCCTGTGGGGGGAGCTGTGTGTACGAGGACCGGCCGCCTTGTTCGTCTACCTTTTTGTTTTCGTGCCTCCGGTTCTGAGGGGGGTCCTGTGGCGCCACCCGGTGGTTAGGTCACTTACTATGCAAACCCTCGGCAGTCGGGGGTAGGGTCACGTGACTGGGTAATGGCGGGAAGGAGTTGTCACGAGGTTTGAGGGTGTGCCCTAGTATAAGTATTGAGCCCCAGGTGAGCCTTCACCCATTCGCGTGTGTGTTGTTCTCTTTACTTCAACAATAAAGATCTCTTTGACTCACCACGCGTGGCTTGCTTATTCGCCCGCCATACAGTTATGCTTGTGTTAAGGAGAAAGCGAGGTTGGAGTAAGCACAGGGTTAACATGTTTGTGGTTTGGAGCGTGAATGTTTAATAAAGACTATACCTGCAGCTTTAATTGTCAGCCTCCTAATTGTAATTGCCAAGGGAAATAATACCAGTCATATTCATGAGCTTTAATTGGTAAGTTGCAAAAATTCCTTTGGGGACACAATTGCTGGCTGCCATTAGCAGTAATTTTCTGTTAAAGACTGTTCGCGTTAGCTCAGCCTTGTTCCATTTCCCCACGTCTGATTGTAACAGTCACAACACACAGCTGTTACAGCACAACATTATAGTTAAAAATATAATTAGTTGTAGTTTGCAGTTTCTTTTAATGCCAGTTCATTCTCAAGGCATTTTCACTAGGTATGGTTCCTATAGACGCCAAATCATCTGCCCTCCATTCCTCATTTGGAAACTTAAAGGGTGCGTTCCTTTGGAAGATAAAGGAGGAGGAAATCAAAGAACATGCCTTTTTCAATGACTATATCAGTCTGAGCAGCTCTCAGGGCTTTGAATGCTTGGTGACTCAGAACACTACTGCACCTATACAACCAAATAAACGTTTCCAATCGATTCAGCACCATGTATTACATCAACTAGACAAGTTTGCAACGGGTTATTGTGAAGGTTGTCTATCTTGCCTCAGAACAATAGTGCACCTGTTTCATAGAAACATAGAAAATAGGTGCAGGAGTAGGCCATTCGGCCCTTCGAGCCTGCACCGCAATTCAATATGATCATGGCTGATCATCCAACTCAGTACCCAATCCCTGCCTTCTCTCCATACCCCCTGATCCCTTTAGCCACAAGGGCCACATCTAACTCCCTCTTAAATATAGCCAATGAACTGGCCTCAACTACCTTCTGTGGCAGAGAATTCCACAGATTCACCACTCTCTGTGTAAAAAATGATTTTCTCATCTCGGTCCTAAAAGACTTCCCTCTTATCCTTAAACTGTGACCCCTAGTTCTGGACTTCCCCAACATCGGGAATAATCTTCCTGCATCTAGCCTGTCCAACCCCTTAAGAATTTTGTAAGTTTCTATAAGATCCCCCCTCAATCTTCTGAATTCCAGCATGTACAAGCCGAGTCTATCCAGTCTTTCTTCATATGAAAGTCCTGCCATCCCAGTAATCAGTCTGGTGAACCTTCTCTGTACTCCCTCTATGGCAAGAATGTCTTTCCTCAGATTAGACCAAAACTGTACGCAATACTCCAGGTGTGGTCTCACCAAGACCCTGTACAACTGCAGTAGAACCTCCCTGCTCTTATACTCAAATCCTTTTGCTATGAATGTTTCCATTATACATTATTTGTGTTCAGGTTTACGATCAATCAAAAAATACTATCATAATGAGGAACATTCATTGAGGTCACATTTCATATAACAAACTCATCTTGCAACTAACTGATTAACTGGCTGCTGAAAACACTTCAGGCAGACCCCAGTGAAGTTCAAATTGGTTTATACACGGAATAAATTCCATTCATATTATTGTATCAAACCATCCCAGAGGGTATACAAAACATGCTAACTTCAGAGCAAAACTTCCTCTACTTGAGCCAGAATTTATTTCACCAGAGCCAATCAACAATTTCTCCTATTTCATCCAGCAAATTACGTGAGTGAAATTATCAGTTTATTTTTATACATGATTCCTAAAAGTATATGGGGGGTAGATGATTCCCAAAACTATATGAGAGTAAAATAATAAAGGTATACTCAATTATGTTTCTCCTCCAGCCCCATGTACCTCTTCCTATTTAATATTTTGCCAATACATTTCATATCCTGCAGTAGTACATGTATACTTTACCCTACCAGAGACATATTCTTCTTTCTATATTTATTGTTTCCTACTGCAACTCCATATAAATATTACTTTATCTTGGATTCTCCTCTCTTACATCTCCTCCCATAGTTACTATCTCATTTTACAAATTGTTTAAACATTGAAGTGGAAGTGCAGGCAAATGCTTTTGTTAGGAAGAGCAATTCGGCAGTGGCAGCATGGTGGCGCAGTGAAAGATGCCTTACAGTGCCAGAGACCTGGGTTGAATCCTGACTACGGGTGCTGTCTGTACGGAGTTTGTATGTTCTCCCATGACTGACTGGGTTTTCCCCAGGTGCTCCAGTTACCTCTCACACTCCAAAGACGTACAGGTTTGTAGGTTAATTGACTTTGGTAAAGTATGTAAATTGTTCCTAGAGTGTAGGATAGTGCTAGCGTATGGCAATCACTGGTGGACCGAAAAGGCCTGTTTTTGCGTTGTATCTCTTAACTAAACAACAGAATGGTCCTCAACTTGAACAGAAAGCAGACTGATAAAATGAATTCCCTCCTTATACAAATGTTCTTCGGTTTTCTGAATGCATGAAACTTGATCCACTTTATTTTCATGTAAGGATACCTTGAAACTCACAATTTCTTTACCCAATTCCATCCAAAGAGAATACTAAATCTGGCTGATGGAGTTCAGGCTTTATGAGCTGTTACTGCAGCTCCAAATGTAAGTGTTTAACCAAGGAATTCATGAAATAATTACTGGTATGAATAATTAATAATAAACATGTTGCACTTATGAGGTGAGAGCACATTTGCATGATCTGTCACAGTACAAAGAGAACTAGAACAGAAAGATCACAGGGGCCTTGCTTGGTCTTTGCTGAGTTAGCAATTTTCACAGAGATACTGCCATTAATCTTAGTGCCTCTAGGTTAGCGTGTGCACAAAATGATCCACATTTTATTCTGCTGACCACGAACTAGAGCACACTCAGTGAATCAAATATGCATTCAATTGATATGGATTGGATCAAAACGGCTACTGACATCATCTCGGGTCAGATATCCAGGAGCTGAGAAAGAATTTCTTGAACTAAAACAGGGGATTTTTGATCCAGATATGAAGTTTAGAATACAATATTGATACTTAACTCTAACCAATGTAAAATTTACTGTTGTGCATCACTTCAAATGATATCGTAGGGAATTGGTGCAAATGGAATACTTAATAGTACTATTGCAGCGGCTCAAATCTGTGTCATTGAGCATTTCAGATCTGTGCCCTAAACATCCAGCTCTTATAGGGGGAATAAAACACAAAGTGCTGGAGTAATTCAGTGAGTCAGGCAGCATCTCTGGAGGACAGGTGGCATTTTGTGTTGGGACATTTCTTCAGACTTCCTCCATGTCTTCCAGAGATGCAGCCTGATATAGTGTTTTTGTTTTGTAAACCAGCATCGGTAGTTCCTTATGTCTCATAGGGAATATACTTTAATCTAAATCAACAGCTTAGAAACTCTCTTAGAAGCACGATAAGGCACCTTAAGCCATCCTAGGACTTGACATGCGCCATATTTAGCAAGAAGTATTAAAATATAAGGTGATTATGAAAAATGATAAAGGCAATTTCAGTTACATTTGGTATTGCAATGGTATATGGTTATTGTTGTCACACCAACAGAGGTGCTGTGAAAAACTTTGTTTTGCACACTACCAAGGCATATCACACCACATGAGTACTACATGTGGTGGTGGTGCTAAAGAAAAAATAAACAAAGTGCAAAATACAATGTTACAGGGCTGCCAACATTGGGTGAGAGTTGGGAGTGAGAAATTGCGAGAGACCAAGCCAGAGGGAGCGTAGCGACTGGGGGGGGGGGGGGGGGAGGAGTGTATCCCCCCTCCCATTGGTACGGAACGTTTGCATTTTTCAGCTTGAAATTGTGCAATATGATGCATACTGTAGCGAGTTTTTAACTTACACTTGAATGCAATATATATGCTTTAAATTGGATTAGCTATGAATAAGGTTAAACTAAATTACATTCCTAATTGCATTCCACAGTAGAGCCCAGGCTCTGATCAATACATGCAGCACATGACTGATCTTAGAGTATTCATGTATGGAAATCAGGTTATAATCAAACACTGGGTCCATGTTGACCAACCTGGGTCTCACTGCACACCTGGTATAGGTATGTTGCAAAGCCTACCTGAAGCGTCGTTGAAGATCTGCTGCTGAGGGTGTGCGCGATTTTGGCGCCGTTTAGAGGGGGGCGGGTTTAAAACGCGATTTTCTCTAAGCTGTTCCAATCGAAGATGTTCAGCCTAGTTAATTATTAACGAAAAATCGCTGGAAGACCCCGTCACAAAAGCTATTATTAGGTTTAAAGGCCTTGAATAATAGTTATAGTAGTTTAAAAATCAATCTCTAAACCCGCGACCGCCAGCAACCGCAGGGTCTCATAAAGCAAATAGCAGAAGTTAGGTTGTATATTTTTACATTAAAAAGGGCTTCTAAAGATCCCTTTATACAAAGTTTAATATTGCGAGTAGCTCAATTTGGGCCCATTATATCGCGCAGTATTTTTCTCGGCATTTGGGGCACAAATCTACCGCAATGTGAACGTTCTAAACCAGCGCGTTCCACAGGGACCCACTGGAAAGCTGATTTAAATGGGCATTTATTTACAGCAATTAAACACTAAATTCCTTCCATTTGGCCTATAAATTAATGTAAATGAGATTTAAAAATCATGTTTTATTGTGAATTATTTGTGAATATTATTTGGACATTTAGGCTATTTAAAAATGTTAATCATTTATTAAGAAATGGATAGATGTTTAGATCTAGTAATTGAAGTCTGAAATTAGCTACAATTAGGTAACTAACTAATTATATGCTTTAATTTCAGGTCATCCAAGTAAGATTATTTTATATTTGTTTCAGAATGCTTCAATCTATGATAACTGAAAATTTCATTCAGTTCTCTTAATTTTTAAGAAAGTTATGGGCTTTTGACTGTTCACGATCACAGCTTTTTTGTTATGTCCATAGAAAATCAATAGGGAACAAGATGCTCATTTCCCAGTATGAAAATGGCCATAACTTTTTAAATACTTGAGATATGAAAGTGAATTAGGTGTCAAATTAAACTTATTTTTATGCTTTATCTGATGGGATAAATTACAGACTTGATTTTTAAAATCTCAAAATTTTGTAACATTGCTACCTGGTACTACTCCTGGCCCTGACTTCAGTTATATACCTTCTCTCATTCCTGTCCCTGAGTCCAGCCTTACACCTGGCCCCCTATTCTACCCTGATCATAGCTGCTTACCTGCTTAGGTTCCCAGTGCTGACACTCCCCTGTGACTGCGCACCTATTCCATTTGGAATATTTTGGAGGACCAAGAAACCAAGAACCTATTACTATTCCAGACCTTGGCTCTGGATGCACACTTGGCCTTGCTCCTAGCCCCTTTGCGCTGACAATATATCTGGCCCACACAAGAAGCCCCATATCTGACCCCCTGGACTTAACCTATTACGTTCAAGTCCACAAGTGCTTATCTAATGCAGTACAGGTGCACAACCTTTTATCCGAAGATCCAAATAACGAAAACCTCCGAATAGCGGACATTTTTCCGGTCCTTGAAGAAAGGTCCTTGAAAACGTTCACCGAGGGCGGCCCGCAGAGGTGACAGCGGAACCTCCGGTCGGTCCTCGAAGAAAGGGGAACTAAATCCCCATTCATAAAAGAGAAGGTGAGGGTATATTGCGCGGGAGGGTTAATAATTGACAATATGCTGCTGCCTGCCCGCTGAGTTAAAAAGTTCCCACGGTAGCACGATACACAGTGTATCGTGAGTCTTGCGTGGGAACTTTTTAACTCAGCAGGCAGCAGCAGCAGATTGTCGCTCCCTTCAGTTTCACCCCACCTACACCCCTCTGCTTCCCGGCCATGTGTGTGACCCCTTCCCTCCCCTCTCCAGCTCCCCGCCCATTGCACCGCCGCGGGGGCTATGCACTGTCTTCATGTCGGCGATGCTAGCAGGTCAGTGCCAGTCATCGGAGACGTCAGGACCAACGGGACACCGACCCCCAGGCCCACTGCAAGTACAGAGATCCCAGAGACCCACAGCCAGCAGCAGCCCAGCCCCGTTCCAACTCCAGAGGAAAACTGCAAACTGGCCGGAAACATCAGGACCACCAGAAGCCGCTCCCCGATGGGCCGCTACGGCGACAAGTGGCAGTTCGCCCACAGCCCCCTCATCGGGACACCGACCCCCAGGCCCATTGCAAGCACGGATCAGCAACAGATCAGCAACTCCAGCCCAGCCCCGCTCCAACTCCAGAGGAACACGCTCCCCGTATGGGCAGAAGCTGATGGTGTGCAAGGTACGTCTTGTTCTTGGGGTCGCGCAGCTCGGGCTGTGGGCGAACTGCCACTTGTCCCCGTAGCGGCCCATCGGGGAGCGGATTCCTCTGGAGTTGGAGGGGGAGGGGGGGTATTGTGCTGTTTGATCGCCCCCTGCTATCCCAGGGACAGGGAGACAGGACGTTCACCGAGGGCAGCCCGCAGAGGTGACAGCGGAACCTCCGGTCAGTCCTCGAAGAAAGGGGAACTAAATCCCCATTCATAAAGAGAAGGTGAGGGTACATTGCGCGGGAGAGTAGGAATCCCAAGACAAAGTTGAGTGAGCGTTCACCGAGGGCGGCCCGCAGAGGTGACAGCGGAACCTCCGGTCGGTCCTGGAAGAAAGGGGAACTAAATCCCCTTCATAAAAGAGAAGTGGAGGGTATATTGCCCGGGAGGGTATATCGCCTACCTGGAAGAAACCGGACATTTTTTCCAGGATGTCGTCTGCACACCAAAGCTCACCAAAGCTCACTTTTGGCGCCAAACGCAAGTCGCCTCTGCTGCACACGGATATAAGAGTGTGAAAATGTCGCCTTAGGCCGCCTAAGGGCATGTAGCCCCGCTAGGGTGACATGAGTGCGAGAGGTGATTCAATGTTGCGGTCACATTTACAAATTCAGGAATTCATTCAACACACTGCATTTCATACAGACATTTATTCTGCAAGAAAAAACTACATTGAAGACTCAAACTCGCGACCGAGGAACTGCCGGGATCAAGGCGCAAACTCGCGACCTTGCGGATATGAGCCGCTTTTTCCTCTCTATTTCCTCTCTATTTCCTCTCTATCACTGAGCCAGCCATTAAAATCTACGCAAAAAAATTTCCATTCCGAAGACCGACAAATTCCGAATTACGAAAAGTGTCTGGTCCCAAGGCTTTCGGATAAAAGGTTGTGCACCTGTAATCCTTTATGGGGTACTTCACAGACCAAATTATGGATAACAAAATTTGCTACATTCATTGGCTTCCTTGTTATCTAACATGCTAGTTACTTTGTCAAAGAAGTCATCAATTGGTTGAACACAATTTCTCATCCATAAAATTATACTCATTCAGCTGTACAGGTATAAGTATTCTGTTACCATTTCTTTCATTTTCCGAACAAACTGTCCTGAAGTCATTTTCACCCCCAATATTTTCAGTATTTTGCTTCCTCTCAGCTGGGACTTTTCCAAAATGCAAAGTCCAATAACTATATATTTAAACAATATTATTCTATTAAATATGATCTTGAGAGTACATAATATTTTCTGTGGTATTCATAACACAACAATGATAAAACGATCTTTGTTTTGATTGCACCTACCAACATGCATACATTATTACATTACAGTTAATAAGTACCGAGGGCAAATTTTTGTTCCAATGCTCCCCATTCCCAATTACTTTTACAATTAAGTGACCGAAATCCAAGTGAAGTTTAAATGGCATCATAAAAGTAAAACCTCCGGAATGGATGATATTCATTACGTGGTTGATTGGGGTCAGCATCAGTACAATTACTATATTAAACTTTGAATCTTCAGATGTCCTGGTTCAAGCTAAAACTAAAGACAAATAGTAATCTCCTCACACATTCCCCTGCAAATATCTCTGTCACTCCTTTAAAATATGCCCCTTCTTTGAACATGCTCTTAAATATCGCATCTGAATCAGTTTCCATCTGATTACACTCCGTGAGGATGTTCATCTACGTGTTCAATTAATAAAACAACGAGATTGGGGACATTTCTATTCAACCTGTCAAAGGAATTGGGGGGGGGGGGGGGGGGGGGGTTAGAAATAGTCAGTGAGGTAAACAAACATAATAATTGAGTGGCAAATGACAATATTTAACTGAAGGAAATAATGGGTTATCGGGGGATGCATGTTGTGACAGACAGCCTGACACCTTGCATGCCATTTTAATATTACTTATCCCACCCCCCTGGATATTCCAGATTAATAAATTAAGGTTTTGTCAACTAATTACTAATCAGGCTAATTACAAATCAATAACATTAGCCAACTCCTAAACATGAAGCGCTGAGCATTGGGATCCAGACATCACGGACAACTGGCCTCAGTTCCCAGCTCACATCTGGCAGTGTTCTCTGTCTGAACCAGGGGCCGCAGAGCATTTTTGAAAGTGGGGAGGCTGAGCGATCACTGATCACTGGCCTTGGGGGTACCCGGTGAGGGAGTGGAGCAACCGAGTGGGGAGAGGGTGTGGAAGTAGGGTGTCCCCCCCTCCAAGGATAGGGACTTTTTGAAATTTTATGTATTCAAATCATGTTTTAGTGCATTGTAGAAGTATGATTTCAATGTTTTTTGTATGAAGTATTTTTAAGAGGTAACTTTTTAAGCGGTAACTTTTTCCACACAAAGGGTGGTGGGTGTATGGAACAAGCTGCCAGAGGAGGTAGTTGAGGCAGGGACCATCCCAACATTTAAGAAACAGTGAGACTGATACATGGATAGGACAGGTTTGGAGGTATGGGCCAAAAGCAGGTAGCGTAGCTGGGACATGTTGGCAGGTGTGGGCAAGTTGCGCCGAAGGGCCTGTTTTCACACTGTATCACTCTATGACATTATACCTCCACCATGCACGAATGCTTCAAAATCAAGTGATCGAGTTTTATTGCCATATACTCAGGCATAGAAACATAGAAAATAGGTGCAGGAATAGGTCATCGGCCCTTCGAGCCAGAACTACCATTCAATATGATCATGGCTATTCATCTGAAATCAGTACCTCTTTCCTGTTTTTTTCCCATATCCCTTGATTTTGTTAGCCGCAAGAACTAAATGTAACTCTCTCTTGAAAACATCCAGTGAATTGGCCTGCAATGCCTTCTGTGGCAGAGAATTCCACAGATTCACAACTCTCTGCGTGAAGAAAGTTTGTCCTCATCTCAGTCCTAACTGGCCTACCCTTCATTCTGAAACTGTGACCCCTGGTTCTGAAATCGCCCAACATCGGGAACATTTTTCCTGCAGTTACAGTAAGTGAAATTCTGGCAGGCAAGCAGGATGCTTTCTCCAATCACTCCCATTTGAAGTCCACTATCTTCCACCGTTTCTACCCAGTGCTTGGTACTTACTTCCAGCAGCCACTGGTTGTACTCCAGGATGCACCGAGCCGCTGCCTGATCCATGCCGGTCACCTGGGCGAATTTGGCACAGAGACTCTCACGGCACAACGCTTCCGACGCCTCCGACGGCCCGGGACTCTTGCACTGAGGCTGCTCCATGGCCGGAGCTGCAGCGAGCGACTCGCCAGCCCTGCAAACACTCGCCAGCCCCGCAAACACTCGCCAGGTTCTGTTTCCATCCCTCCCTCAGCCCTGACTCTCGAGCACCTGCGGCCCATGCAGTTTATCTGAGTTTTGACATTTTCGTTGATCACAGAATTTCTCACGACAGAGCGTGAGAAATTTGCGATCAGCGTGAGAGCGTGAGAATTTGTTCAAATGCGTGATTCTCACGCTCAAAGCGTGAGAGTTGGCAGCCCTGATGTCATATCTACAGGCAAAGTGCAGATTAAAAAATAATGCAATGACTGCAACATATTCTTTGACTTCTGAGGCAGTAGAACCATTCACGGCTCTCACTTAACTTTTTTTCTCTGTTTCCAGCTGGGCAACCTGGGCAGCTTTTTAGGTTGCTAAATGACAGTTTAGGCGGTCATTTAAGATGGCTTGCATGACGCGTGCGAAAATGTGCTCGGACGAAGTACGTAGTTACCAGTCGGAATTATGCTCAATGAAGCATTCACAAATGATCTCTGCTTCAAATAAAGTCACAAACTAAACATATTCACCAATCAAGACATGGTATATACCACAATGACATGCAGCAAAATTATAATACAGTATATACAGTATCGCAACTCTTTTTACACATAGAAACATAGAAAATAGCAGGAGGCCATTCGGCCCTTTGAGCCAGCACCGCCATTCATTGTGATTATGGCTGATCGTCCCCAATCAATAACCCGTGCCTGCCTTCTCCCCATATCCCTTGATTCCACTAGCCCCCAGAGCTCTATCTAACTCTCTCTTAAATCAATCCAGTGACTTGGCCTCCACTGCCTTCTGTGGCAGGGAATTCCACAAATTCACAACTCTCTGTGTGAAAAAGTGTTTTCTCACCTCAGTCTTAAATGGCTTCCGCTTTATTCTAAGACTGTGGCCCCTGGTTCTGGACTCGCCCAATATTGGGAACATTTTTCCTGCATCTAGCTTGGGTGGGGGGGGGGGGGGGGGGAGAAACATGTTTTTGGTCTCTTCCTTCGGGGGGATGCAACTTCTTTTATCGTATCCCTCGTCTCCGTCTCCGCCTGCGCCGAGGCCTAATAGTGGAGCTGGCGGCCTCGGAGCTGGGGCAGCGGTCCAGTGGCAGCGGTCCGACTCCGGAGCTGTGGTGTTCCGACAGCAGCAGCGACCAGGCCTCGGAGCTGGGGTAGCGGCAGCGGCGACCCGGCCTCGGAGCTGGGGCAGCGGTATCGGCAGCTGCAACCCGGCCTCGGAGCTGGAGCAGCGGCAGCGGCGACCCGGCCTCGGAGCTGGGGCAGCGGCGACCAGTCCTCGGAGCTGGGGCAGCGGCAGCGGCGACCAGTCCTCGGAGCTGTGGCAGCGGCGACCTGGCCTCGGAGCTGGGGCAGCGGCAGCGGTCACCCGGCCTCAGAGCTGGGGCAGCGGAGACCCGGCACCGGAGCTGGGGCAGCGGCAGCGGCGACCCGGCCTCGGAGCTGGGGCAGTGTTCCGGCGGCAGCGGCCACCCGACCCGTCCGCGGGCCCGGTGGACGACATCGTTGGGAGCTCAGTCACAGGTTGGTGACCTGTTCTCCGGAGCTCCCGTAACAACAGCTGCGTCCGCTGGACTGGAGGGCCGCAGCTTCGGCAGCTTCGACCACCCCGGGCCGCGGAGTTGAACCGGCCTGTTCGCAGTGCTCGGATTCAGCCGCGGGACTGACCTTACTTACCATCGCCCGGCGGGGTCACAACATCTGAAGCCTGGATCGCCTCGGCGCAGAGGGAGAATAAGAAGGGATGAGACAAAGACTTAAGACTTTTGCCTTCCATCACAGTGAGGAGGTGCCTGGTGAACTCACTGTGGTGGATGTTAATTTGTGTTTATTGTGTGTTTTTGTCATTTTTTCTATATGTAGGACTGCAAGGCAACAAAATTTTGTTCAGACCGCAAGGTCTGAATGACAATAAAGGCTATTTTGACTACTTTGACTTTGAAAACATCGCCTATTTCCTTTCTTCCATAGATGCTGCCTCACCCGCTGAGTTTCTCCAGCATTTTTGTCTACCCATTCACACAAGTTCTGTTATCCCACTTTCCTCACCCACTCCCTACACATTAGGAGCAATTTTACAGACAAGTTATCCTACAAAGCCAATGCGTCTTTGGGATTCTCCCCACACGCTTGCAGGGAGGATGTGCAAATTCAACACAGACAGTGCCCGAGGACAGGATCGAACACAGATCTGTGGCGTGTGAGGTAGCAAGTCCACCAGCAGTGCCACTATTTTTTGTTTTCCAACACACAAAAAATTATACGTTGTTAACTTTAGTTACTAAAAAAAAAGAAACTATCCATTTTCAGTCTTAAATCTCTAAGTCACGCAATGTCCCCCTTTACAGATACTGTATGTTTTAATCCAGTCCAAGACTATGGGGCAGTACATTGGCCATAAAGTTGCTGTCTAAAAGTGCCAGAGACCTGGAATTGATCCTGAATATGGGTGTTGTCTGTATGGAGTTTGCTCCTTTTCCCTTTGATCGCATGAGACAAGGGACAATTGGCATGACTTTACATGTCATGTCTTACAAACAATTGATTTTTTTAGTAGATGACAAAGATGATTGATGATGTGAGGGGAGTGGATATAGTTATCATAGGCTTGATTGAAATTGATTGATTGGAAGATACAGCATGGAAACAGGTCTTTCAGCCCACTGAGTTCACACTAGTTCCATGTTATCCCACTTTCTTATTTACTTCCTACACAGTGCAGGCTATTTACAAAGACCAATTAACCTACAAGCTTACATGTCTTTGGGATGTGGGAGGAAATGGGAGCTGTCAGTAGGCATGTTGCAAAACCTACCTTCAGCGGCGCTGCAGATCTGTCGCTGCCCGTGTGCGCCATTTTGGCGCCTTTGAGAGGGGGCGGGTTTAAAACGCGATTTTCTCTAGGCTATTCAAATCGAGGTTGTTCAGCCTACTTAGTTGCTGACGAAAAATCGCTGCGAGGTTCGTTAGCTGCAGGTATTTTTAAACTATATTGGTTAATTTAATTGTTATAGTGGGTTAAAAATCATCCTCTAAACCCGCGACCGCCGCCAACGGGACGGATCTCATGTAGGGGACAACGGAAGGTAGGCTGTTTATTTTTACATTAAAAAGCGCTTCTTAAGATCCCTTTATACAAAATGTTATGTTGCGAGTAGCTAATTTGGGGGCCCATTAAATCCCACAGTATTTTTCTGGGCATATGGGGTACAAATCCACCGCAATGGGAACGTTCCAAACCAGCGCGTTCCACAGGATCCCACTCGAAAGCTGATTTAAATGGCCATTAATTTACAGCAATTGAACACTAAATTCCTTCCATTTGGCCTATAAATTAATGTCAATGAGATTTAAAAATCATGTTTTATTGTGAATTCTTGTCTGAATGTTCTTTGGACACTTAGGCTATTTAAAAATGTTAATCTTTCCTTAAGAAATGGATAGATGTTTAGATCTAGAAATTGAATTTTGGAATTAGCTACAATTGGGTAACTAACTAATTATATGCTTTAATTTCAGGTCATCCAAGTAAGATTGTTTAATATTTGTTTCAGAATGCTTCAATCTATAATAACTGAACATTTCTTTCAGTTCTCTTAATTTTTAAGAAAGTTATGGGTTTTAGACTGTCCTCGATCACAGGTTTTGTGTTAAGTCAATGGAAAATCAATAGGGAACAAGATGCTAATTTCCGATTATGAAAATGGCCATAACTTTTTTAATACTGAAGATATGAAAGTGAATTAGGTGTCAAATTAAACTTCTTTTTATGCTTTATCTGATGGGATAAATTGCAGACTTGATTTTTAAAATCTCAAAATTTTGTAACATTGCTACTGTCAGAGGAAACCCACATAATCACAGGGAAAATGTGCAAACTCCCCACAAGCAGCACCCAAGGTTGGGACTGAACCTGTGCCTCTGGTACTGAAGGGGGAATGAGTTCTACCAGCTGACCACTGTGTCACTTTAGTAAGGTACTTGACAAGATCTCTCATGTTAGGCTGATCGTGAAGATTGAAGATGCATGGGTGTTGGTAGTTTTGAGTTAGAAATGGCTTACTCATTGACGACAAACGGTAATGGTGGAAATGTGTTATTCTGGCTGGAGGTCTATGACCAATGGTGTTCTGCAGGGATCTGTCCTGGGACTTCTCTTGTTTGTGATATATACAATGGATAAACAATTGTAGATGTGTCGGTCAGTAAGTTTGCAGATGACACAAAAGTTTATGGATTGTGAACAATGAGGAAGGCTCTCAAAGGCTACAGCAGGCTATGGAACAGGTACATAAATTGTGGAGAAATGGCACATTTATCAAGTGTGAGGCGTTGCAATTTGGGAGATCGAATGAAAAAAGGAAAATATATGGTTAATGGCAAGAACTTTAACAGCATTGATGTTCATTAACGTTGTGACCATTTATGTGGCACTGATTCCCAGCCAGTCATCGTGGTTCTTGCATTTTGGTCTTAGAGGCGAAAGTGACCGCAACGCCTGCCCCACCCCAGTCCATTTCACTGCGTTTCTGAACTTCTTCCATTCTCACCCATTTTGCCTCTACTAATACCTTAGTAAACCTGGGCCGGGCACTCTCTCTACTTCTCTGTCATGCTGTCGCGCCAACAGACGATAACGACATTTGATATCGAGCGTTACCGTTGCAATGAAGGGCACGCGCCGCCTGCGCCAACCGCCAAAGCGCGAGAGAGCCGGTGAGCGGGTAAAAGCCTCGGATTTGATTGGATAGAATCGGCGAGCACCAGGCGAGCCACGGCCTCGAGCGGCTGCAGGAGAGTGAAGGATTTGACGACTCGAGGCGAGAGCGAGCTCGCGACCAACACCCTCACCTAGCGCCGTCCGCACGAGGCTCAGGTAAGCGCCTCTGCATCATCACCTCTGACAGGGATCTGCGAAGGAAATGGGTTCCCCCGATCCGAAGGAAATCATTGAAAATACCACAGGCCTTAGAAACAATGTTTAGCTGTCAAGAAACAAATAAGTAAAATGATTCTATTATTATTTAAAGAACCTCTTTTGAAACCCATCTCAAATGCCCTCTCATTCGTCTTCAGTTCTCACAGAGAAAATATATCAAGGCATTCGTTACAGATATTGGAAGAAACTTAGGTGGATACAGATTTTGCACAAGTTGGCACGTATCAGCCTGCAAAGTCTTGCTCCCACGTATAGGAAAAGACTATCCAGCCATCGCTATCCGCTTGCACCCGCACGCCTTTATCCATTACCCACGTTTCAATAACGTTGGTTTCAGCATTTATGGCCATTTGTGTGGGACTGATTCCCAATCGATCATCTGAATGGTCGGGTTTATTGCATTTTGGTCTCAGAGGTGAGGGTGACTGCATCACCACCCCACCCCAATCCATTTCACTCAGGTTTTGAACAGTCATTCTCACCATTTTACTTCAACGTCCGAACCCCCTCTGTGCGTCTCCAGCACGGACTTTATCAATCGCGACATTTGATGTCCACCATTATCGCTGGAGTGGAGTACGTAAGTAGATGAGTTCCTCTGATCCAAATGTTTTTAATATCACACAAGCTAGGTAGAAATTAGTGTAAATGACGGCAATGACAAAGACAACGGATAAAGATTTGTGTATCTATACAGGACAGTGTCCTGTATAGGACTGACATGTGGGCATTAAAGCCCAGGCAATAGACCCTGTCGAATTGAGATTCCTACCATTCGAACAAAACCTTGCTCAAAAGCTTGCTGAGATCTGGTGTGCAACGGTTTACCCTTGTTAAGAGAGACCAGGAAAAGGCGACTTCCACTGCAATATGATGTTCGGGATATTGAATATCAGCGTTCAAAGGGCTTCACGCCAAAACATTACTGTCATAGTGTGTTACAAAGAACTGCAGATGCTGGTTTAAATCGAATGTAGACACGAAATGCTGGAGTATCTCGATCTGAAACGTCGCCCATTCCTTCTCTCCAGAGATGCTGCCTCACCCGCTGATTTACTCCAGCATTTTGTGACTACCATTATTGTCATAACTCTGATATTAAATCTGGCAGTAGGTTCCTGATAGCAAACATGTTCTGTGTAAAAAAAACAAAAACTTTCCCCTCAAATCTCCTTTAAAAATCCTTCCACTCTTTTTGTTTTGTTACCTCCAATGTGAGAAAAAACGATTTGGACTAGCTTCTCGTTATTTTCTATACCTCTCTCAGGTCACTCCTTAACCTTCTTTGCTCCAGGAAAAACAAGCCCAGGCTACGCAATCTCTCTTCAAAGTCCATCAATTAAGGCTACACCCTGGCGAATCACCCATGTACTCTCTCCAGTTCAAGGCAATCTTCCTGTAATGTGACAACCAAACCTACACACGATATTCCAAATGCAGTCCAACCAGTGTTTTATTTCAATTGCCACAGAATTTCCCAACTCTTAATTTATTTTCACTGACGTAAAAAGCCTAGCCTGTCAAATGCCTTCTTCACATCTGATCTACCTGCATTGCCACTTTCATGGGACTATGGACTTGAACCCCAATGACAATGTTCATCAGCATTCCTTAGTATACTACTGTTTACTTTAAACACCCTACTAATTTTGACCTATTTTCTATACCCTGATGGTAATTTTTCTGTAAACTCAGATAATCTGTCTCATTATCCAGAACATCACCAATTTTCATGTCACCTGCAAATGTGCACATCTCTGAAGATCTTTCCTTGGGCGTGCACATTTCTGAAGATCTTTCCTGGTCCGAGAACACTGATGCAATTATCAAGAAAGTACATCAGTGCCTCTACTTCCTGGGAAGATTACGGAGAGTCGGTTTGTCAAAAGGAGGACTCTCTCTAACTTCTACAGGTGCACAGTAGAGAGCATGATGACCCATTGCATCGTGGCTTGATTCGGCAACTTGAGCGCCCTGGAGAGGAAAAGACTACAAAAAGTAGTAAACACTGCCTAGTGTTTACTACGTTTCCTTCCTTCAAATATTTCTCTACGATTACATCAATATAATTCCATGTGATGATCCATCATCTCAAATTGGTCCTAATCATCCTAACCTTTGAGCTGTGAACCTAGATCTCAAAAAACGATGGTTTGAGGAACTTCTTGTGATCATCTAGTATTCTTATATTCAGTTGTAAATGGCAATTATCATTGTTCAACAAATTGATGGGGTCAAGGAAAGAGCGTTCACGTCGTGGCCCTATTTCCACCAATCTTTCCACCACCATGCACAAGAAGCACAAGAAGAGCATGACGCCATAGTATGCAGATGCTGAAAAGTGTGTTCTGCTCTGGCTTAAAAATTTCTAATCTTGTGATGTGGACTCGATAAGAAGAACAAATTGATTATTAGAAAAGGGCAGGCTTTCCTAAATAATTAATTCCTTGCTTTCATGCGATTATTCATGATTAAGAAGTGGAATAGGTTACAGGACACAAATTTGTGCTGAAGTAAAGGCTGAATTTCATGGAGACATTTCTTGGAGAGGTCTGTAAAATTAGCATTTTTTACTAATGGATATTAGCATTTTCAAAGGAAAAGTTTGTCACAGAATGTAGATGCCAGTTTGAAGAGGATAGACATTGGATAATTCCTGAAGAGAGCGCAGGGCTATTGTGCACAAATGTTACTTTCCTTTTACTCGTCTCAATAATTATTTATTCATTTTAAATTGAGTTAACAATTTCTATTAAATGCTACCTTGCTAGCTGACTATCACAAAGTAAAGACGCAGATCGTTTTTTGTGTGTTGAGGTTATTCTTCTTTGGAGCTGTATTCAACATCTCATGTGGCCTGCTTATTCCTATATCCTATTGTTTTCCTTTCCTTCAGACTTCTTAGTTTTAGCTTAGTTTAGTTTAGAGTTACAGTGCGGAAACAGGCCCTTCGGCCCACCGATTCCTCACCGACCAGTAATCCCCGTATATTTATAGGATACTTTACTTTATACAAGCGTAGGGACAATTTACACTTATACCAAGTATACAAACCCAAGCCAATTAACCTACAAACCTGTAAGTCTTTGGAGTGTGAGAGGAAACCGAAGAGATTGGAGAAAACCCACGCAGGTCATGGGGGAGAGTGGACAAACTCCGTACAGACAGCACCCGTAGTCGGGATCGAACCCGGGCCTCCAGCGCTGCAAGCGCTGTAAGGCTGCAACTCTACTGCTGCCCCACCGTGCTGGGTTAAACATTGATAGAACTGAATTTCAAAAATAAAATAGAAAGAATATACAACTGCTGTGACATAGTACATCTTGCACTTCTTACCTGGGATTAATTTATAGAAAATACAACCTCTTCAATTACTGTTTCTCTGGGTGAAATGTGTCATCTCCTCTGCTAGATTTCCACATTTAATCTTATATTTGCAATCATTGAAAATCATCCTATTTCAATTGTCATCATAATTTTGAAAACTTACATCAATGTTTAAAAAAACCTCAAAATATTTAGTTTATTATTAAAATATTTGTATTTCATTATAATAAACATAATGCTCATGAATAAATGCCATGTCTTCATTTGCTTCAACACCCTTGTAATAATATGTAACCCAAAACTGCAATTGTAGACTTACTGACATTTTATATAGGTTAAACATTCTCTTTTACTTTTTTGTTCTATTTCTCACACCATAAAATACACAATTGCATTGTTTTCATGACCTAATCTACTTCAGGTGTTACTTCAAATGTCCTGTAAATTGTCATCCCTAAATTCCTCTACCCATTCACCATCCTAGCTACTAATTCACATTGACACTTCAGATTTGCACTAAAATCTATAATTTCTTACTATTCCACTATCCTAGTAATTTTCCTTTGTAGATTCCTTTGATCAGTTCTAGTTACCACATCAATATTAACATTGTTCTTCAACTTAGGATGCCAGCCATTCTTATTTCAAATCTCAATCAGTATTGCTCATTGTGAATTGATGCACCCAAGTCAGGAGCCTCTGGGATATGCATCCTACTGCCAACTACAGAAACAAATATTTTATTGCCATTCTGTCTTCTCTCCCTTCAATTTTTTAATACCTTGAAACTAGTTCCAGATTCATAATCTTTTTCAATAATCTCTACACCATGTTATCAAAGGCTTTCTATAAAATACCATATACACTGCATCCACAACATTTTCTAGCAGTGGGAAACATGATTTTATGAAATCAGGTTACACCTTTTCCATTAAAAATCATGAACTAACCTTGGTCAAGGCCTTGCATTATAGTCACAAACTCAGAACTGAATGTAGAGATATTACTAATCCAAGAATGATATGCGTCTCCTTTGTTTCTATTGTTTTTTCATCTTCAACTAACATATTATCTCCAATTTCACACATTTAGTTAGCAATCTTTTGCTTTGGAATTGACCATATGAAAACCCTCATTTTGACATTTATTAATCTTCCTTATTTCATTATTTCTGACCCAGCATTCATCTCACAATTTTCCTGTTGTTCATTTACTGAACGATTGCAGCTGGGAAGCTCAAGAAAGTAGGACCAAAATAGACAATGGGAACACATTCACATCCTTATTTCCCTAAAGTCATATATTGTCCCAACTTTGGCATGTCAACTGTTTCTTTAATGCAACTAGATCGAAATTCAAAAATGGCAAATTGCACAATGAAGAATTTTCACAAACTGCAGCAGTTCAAAAAGGTAGCCCATTACCATTGTCTCAAGGATAATTAGAGATGAGCAATGCATGTTCGCCTTGCCAAAACGCCCACATCCTGAGAATAAAATTGACATGGACCATCAGCAAACTCACTGATTTGAACCTTACACATTCTTTTTAAATAAATGAGCAATGTTTTCTACCAACCATTTCTGCTATATTACTCACAAATTCATGAACTCTGTAATTATATTTGGAAGATTAATTCAGACCCAATTTACTCACTCCGAATGGAGACTATCCATATATTCAAATCAATCAAAAGCTTTGCTCTACACAGTCTCGGTGTTTTCTTTCCGAGCCATGAACTACACAGAGAGTGGTGAGTCTCTGGAATTCTCTACCACAGAAGGTAGTTGAGGCCAGTTCATTGGCTATCTTTAAGAGGGAGTTAGATGTGGCCCTTGTGGCTAAGGGGATCAGGGGGTATGGAGAGAAGGCAGGTACGGGATACTGAGTTGGATGATCAGTCATGATCATATTGAATGGCGGTGCAGGCTCGAAGGGCCGAATGGCCTACTCCTGCACCTATTTTCTATGTTTCTAAACTCATTAATAATTATATTTTTCCAATCAAGACTCTCATGCAATCCTCATTCCAACCAATCCAACAATGAAGGCTCTGCAATTAGGTATATAGAATTTACACACTGAACTTAGATTTTGTCAGTGTTTTGTCCCATAAAATGCTTCAGGATGCTTTCGTACTGGAAAGGAACAATATAGTTGGAGGTTGTAGTCAACCTAATTAGATTCCAGTAACAAGTGTTAAAAGCGTGAGAGAGGGGGGAGAGCGGCCATTTCGACAGAGCGGCCATTCGGTGAGTTTGCTTTTAGGCGACGCAGCCTTTTGGTTAGTTGGCTTTTAGGCGTCCCGCTCTTTCGGTTAGTTTGCATTTAGGCGTCCCACCCTTTCGGTTAGTTGGCGTTTCGGCTTTGTTTCCATTCGGTTATTTGGCGTTTCGGCTTCGTTTCCATTCGGTTATTTGGCTTCCACTTTGCTTCGGCTTCTCGTCCGTCACGCCACGTCTGGGTACCGTTAAAAGCTTCCATAAAGGACAGGTCACTCATTTTCTCCTATTCACTGCTGTTTACATAACGGACTATTGGCTGTTCCATAACTGAAAACCAACTCTGTGGGGAAGTTACCATAACTTCCATAAACAGATTCTGCTGCTATATCTATACTGATCTTCAACAACATTAAAATCACCCATTATTGTATTATTCCTCTCAAGGACATGTTACTTCTGCATATGCACAATTTTTTCTGTCAGAGGTCAGTGCGCACAGAACAGTAATTGATCTCTCATGGACCATTTGGGAACTTTTCTAATATTAAAAAATTAAAGAGAGCTCAGTTGACATTCCTGAGTAGCCACATATGGCATTGTAAACTGCATGTGAATGGAGTGACCTTCCTACCCATCCCCGGCTCGCACCATCTCCATGACCATTTAGAGCCCTGGCTTCTGACTCCACCCCTGATTCACAAGGTGCACCAGCGAGCCTCTCTCACCTGCTACTGTTTCTTGTTGTCGGCGCTGACTTTATCCGCTACCTGCTCGAACACCACCACCTGCTTCTCCTGTTGCTCTGTCTAGGAGCTCTCTTCCACTCGAAACCCCCCTCCCCCACCTTCCTTCTCCCCCGGAGGCACATGGCATAGATCTTTGTCGTTACGCCTGATGACTTTCTTCAGTACACGGTAATGGCATTTGGCATGCGCAATGCGCCGGCAACCTTCCAACGGTTGGTGAACATTGTATTGTCTGGTTTGTCCTTCTGTGAGGCATACCTTGATGATTTGATTGTGTGCTCCAGGTCGTGGATCGAACACATCGGTCAACTGAAGGAGGTATTTCATCGTCTAGCGGAGGCAAACCTAACGATCAATCTGGGGAAGTGTGAGTTTGGCCAGGCCACGGTAACGTATCAGGGTAAGGTGGTGGGCCGGGGTCAGGTTCGCACTCTCGAGGAAAAGGTGGGGCATATTGTCGCATTTCCTGCTCCAACCTCTCGGACTGAACTCCGTAGGTATCTGGCTATCGTTGGGTACTATAGAGGATTCTGTCCAAACTTCTCTGTGGTGGTTGCCCCTTTGACGGATTTGCTGAGTCTGAAGGTAGCTTTTGTGTGGTCCGCAGAGTGTCAACAAGCCTTTGATCATACTAAAAGTCTTCTGGTGCGCGCACCTGTGCTTGCGGCACCTGATTTTGAGCGTCCATTTAAGCTGGCTGTGGATGCTAGTGATCGTGGGATTGGTGGAGTTCTTCTACATGATGATTCAGATGGGGTGGAGCATCCAGTTTCGTACTTCTCTAAGAAGTTTAATCGTCATCAGAAGTGGTACTCCACCATTGAGAAAGAAGCCCTTGCTATTTTAATGTCTGAATCATTTCGAGGTTTATGTTGGCTCCTCGAATGTCCCTGTCATCGTACTCACGGATCATAATCCTTTGGTATTTTTGCAGAGTATGAAGAATAAGAACCGGCGGTTAATAAGCTGGAGTTTGCAGCTGCAAGACTACAACCTGGAGGTCAGGCATATTCGTGGCAAGGATAATGTCTTGGCTGACGCCTTGTCGCGCCAGTAGTGTTTTAGCTCCTGAATAGTTTCTGGGATTTGGTCGTGTTTTTTCTCTCTTCCGAAACTTATTCAGTATCTTTGGGTGGGGGTGTTCGGCGCTTCCCCCCCCTGGTGAATGCTATGTACTTACCTTTCTCTGTTTCTCTCCCGAGTACAGGCCTCGTGGCTGTGAGTCTGGAATCAAGGGGTTAAAGGCTCCTGTACCCGATTGGCCAAGCTGCGTCAGGTGACGGGTGACTCATCTGAAGCTTAAATACCAGAGTTTCCCAGGATTCTCTCTTCTTCGTAGACCCTGACTTGTGAGCAGCCTGCTGGTGTGAGCTGAAGAAGGCCTGGCCACATGGCATAGATCTTTGTGTACTTTCACCATTACTTGTTAACAAATATTGAATTGGGACGAATAAGGGCTGACCTTAGTGTTTTCGGGTATTTTGTTTCAGGGTTATATCTCTTTAGGCAGGTTTTAGAGTCTCCGGTTCGACGGCCCATTACGTGGCTGGCTGGAGCACTGTTTAATTGTTTGTTAGTCCATCCATATCCCTGACTGGGTTGTTTGAATCAGGTTTGGGTTTTGTGTTCCATTGAAAAATTAAAACTATTTTTGAACTTGAACCTGGTTTTTGAATTATGTTACGCGGCTCTGAAGTACCTGCATTCGGGAGTCGTAACAGTCAGGAAAAAAAGACACAAAATACAGGAGTAACTCAGCGGGACAGGCAGCATCTCTGGAGAGAAGGAATGGGTGACGATTCGGGTCGAGACCCTTCTTCAGAAAAGAAACCTGTATGTCAGCATTCCCTCTTGAAGCGAGGGTGAAATGCAGGAAGAAGACTGAAATCGCCATGTTTCCTTCGAAGACCAGGACTGAGCTGCTGGAACACCCGAGATCACCAGCATGGGCCACGGAACCAGGGGGGCTGGGTTGGGGTGTTTCAGCCCCCCCCAATTTTTTTGCTTGACATGTTTCCTAATACGCAGCCTATAGTTAACGCATGCAGTGTACAAGTACCACATACATCGCGTTCTGCATGCACGTGTGCACATACAGAATCATGGCCACACTGCTGGCGTGGGCTTCCCAAGCTCCACTTTTTTATCATTTTGGAATCCATAATTCACACCGACAGAGAGATAGCTTGAGGTAGAGATGGAACGTAGTGCACGGGATCAAGAGATTAACACAGTCACAAAAATAATAGCGCCACTAGCGGTGAAATTCTCGTCAAACTTTCGACCGATGCTGTAGGAGAGAGGTCTTTCTCGACAGTGAGATGGTTAAAGACATGGCTGTCTCAACAACTTGGCTGTTCTTCATGTCCACAAAGAACGCACGTCTTTGTTAAGACTTAATCACCGTGGCAAATTAAGTTTGTTTTGAAAAATGACAGTAGGAAGAGGAACCTTGGTGTATTCACCCAACAAGACTTTGGGAAAAACATGTAGTTTCATCAAAACTTAATTGCACCTTATCACACTTCAAGTAAGTCCTTCACTCATTCTAATCTATATTTCCTTCTTTGGGGATGGGGGATGAATCCCCCCCATTTTTGAAGTGGGGATAGCCTGTATTATTATCCTCCAGTTTTTGGAGGTCAAGCAATAACAAAAATAATAATCACCTGCTCCTATCGTTCCTACATTATCTTAAAAATACTTAAAACAAAAAACATTGAAATCATACTTCTACAATGCACTAAAACATGATTTTAATACATCAAATTTCAAAAAGTGCCTACCGTGGGAGGGGGTCAGTGATCACTCAGCCCCCCCACTTTCAAAAACGCTTCGCGGTCCCTGACCAGTGTAATTGCACATGTGCTCTGTTGGTGAGGGACAGTGCCCCCAAGTGGTCCTAGACTTTCTTAACATTAAATAAAATGTATCACGTGAGTTCACTCAACTGCAGGTGTTGGTGTGGTCACTGACGAACCTGGTGTCGTTCCCTGATGCCACACAGCTAAATTTGGTTGCATAAGTCTCATGCATGTTTTCACTCATCTCTTCAAGTATCCTGCAGATATTTACCCCATGATATTGTGCAGAGATGTTCTGCACTTCATGGAATTTGCCAAACAATATTTTGTGCTGGGTTTGAATATTTCTTCAATACTTACAACTTGAAAGCTTGCTGCAACTATTTTGAATCATACTTCCATGGTTTCAATTGAAAATAGACAAAATGAAGGAATAAAAGCATATTTAGTACTTACATTTCATTTATGCTGGACAATTAAGATCAAAGCTGGCTACTATTAAAAGCAAACTCATCAGGAAAGCCACAATGTACAGTACATATGTACTTCTGAAATTATTTAAAGTATGTTCAGTGGAAGGTATGAACTAATTTATTTCATTTTGGTCAATTTTGATTGACTAACGATCAGAACTAGGAAACTGTCATTCCTTTTCACACAAGTTTACATGTATTCTCTGATTAGGGCATTTGTTTTTTGGTGGCTTGTTCCTACAACCTTTGAAATTACAGCAGGTGCTTACTAATGCCCCTGTCCCACTTCGGAAACCTGAACAGAAACCTCTGGAGACTTTGCGCCCCACCCAAGGTTTCCGTCTGTCTCCCTACCTGCTTCCACTACCTGCAACCTCCGGGAACCGCACGGAAACGTTGGGTGGGGCGCAATGTCTCCAGAGGTTTCCGTTCAGGTTTCCTAATTGGGACAGGGGCATTATGTTGCAAGTTCAATATCCAAATGGAACCAGTAAACAAACCTCCTTGCAATTGCTTTCATGCTGACTCTTCTGTGTTCAGTATGGCTCATGGCCAAAATCTTTTCTTTGGAGCAGTGGGTGAGTCCACTTATTGCACCATGGCTTACTATAAACTCATTGTGACAAATGTGGAATGGTTTCAGGTCTTCATCTGCAAATTAGTCATATTATGTCCGACCTTGCATTTCTGTCAATATACCGTTTTCTAACACTGGATTTTTCTCGGTTTGTTTACAATTTCAGATGCAATCACATATATTAGCCTCAACAGAGCATTGGCAAAGGTTTTCTGCCTGGATATGCTATAGCTGAGTGTATTGCCATGGTATAATAAGCCACCATGCTTAGTATCCTTGCTTTAGGATCAAATATTGCCAGTAGTAGCTGATCATCTAATGAACTGTTATTACATTACAAGATCTACCGAGATACAAAATGATGAAAATTCTCAATTCTCAAATTAGTTTAGAGCTTCTTCTCAAATTGTGCATATCTTTGTTCCTCCTATACAAAAAGCAAAAGCAATTGATTTAGTTTCAGTTTATAGATATAGTGTGGGAAACAGGCTGTTTGGCCCACTAAGACCTTGCCAACTATAGATAACCCATGCACATTAGTTCATGTAATCCCACTTTCTCATGAACACCCTTCACACTAGGCCTAGGGGCAATTTTACAGAGGCCAATTAACCTACAAGCCTGTATATCTTTGGGATGTGGGACGAAACCCGAGCACTCTGAGGAAAACCACTCGGTCACAGGGAGAATGTACAAACTCTGCACAGACAGCACCCAAGATCAGGATCAGAATACATCGAAGTCCCTCACCCTGAGCACAGGATCGCCCCAGGGTTGCGTCCTCTGCCCCCTATTGTACTCCCTGTACTCATATGACTGTGGCTAGGTTCAGCTCCAACTCAATAATTAAGTTTGCTGATGACACTGTGGTGGTGGGCCTGATCTCAGACAACGATGAGAAGGCTTACCGGGAGGAGGTGGCTGATCTAGCACTCTGGTGCCAGGACAACAGCCTCCTCTTGAACATCAAAAAAACTAAGGAGCTGATTGTGGACTTTAGGAGGGCACATCATCCAAGGACGTACACACCACTGAGGATAAATGGGGATACTGTGGATAGGGTGAGCTGTTTTAAATATCTGGGAGTCCACATCTCTGAGGATATGACATGGACATCACACGCCGCAGCACTCGTGAGTAAGGCAAGGCAGCGCCTTTACCACCTCAGGCAATTGAGGAAATTCAGAGTGTCTACGAGGATCCTCCAGTGCTTCTACTCAGCGGCTGTGGAAAGCATCTTGTCCGGAAATATTACCATCTGGTTTGGGAATTGCTCTGCCCAGGACAAGAAGGATCTGCAGAGAATAGTGCGTTCGGCCGAACGCACTATGGGAACTTCACTCGCCCCCCTGCAGGAACTATACATCAGGAGGTGCAACTCCAGAGTCAATAAAATCATGGGAGACCCCTTCCACCCCTGCAACGGACTGTTCCAGATGCTACGGTCAGGCAAACGCCTCCGTTGCCATGCTGTGAGGTTGAGAAGGAGTTTCTTCCCAGAGGCCATTCGGACTGTAAACTCCAATCTCACCAGGGACTAACTTTACTGAACGTTTTTCCTTCCGCCCACAATATTTAATATGTAAAAGAATTTGTGATTGTGTTTATAGTTTGTTTGGTTGTTTGTTTGTTTGTCTTTTTGCAGAAAGTCCGCGAGCATTGCCACTTTTCATTTCACTGCACATCCCGTATGTGTATGTGACGAATAAACTTGACTTGACTTGAACCCGGGTCTCTGGCGCCGAGAGGCAGCCGCTCTACTAGCGCCACCAGTGCTGCAGCTTGTTGAGCTTTCTTTCTTTTGCCCAGGAGCCATCAGCTGGCTCAAAACCGCCAATATCTTAACTTGGTAGGGTACACAAAATTGCTGGGGAAACTCAGCGGGTGCAGCAGCATCTATGGAGCGAAGGAAATAGGCGACGTTTCGGGCCGAAACCCTTCTTCAGACTGGTACATCTACAGTAAAAATCCAATAATATTCTATCTGACTATTCAGACATCCCGATAGTTCACGATCTGCTTCACAATGTGGTATTTCATCTACTCCCTTGAAACTCTCTGGAATAAGGTGAATTCTTAAAACTCTGTTTCCCATCCTCCCTTGAAAGTCCACACTTCCTTGAAGCTCACTTCGCCCAGTTTCCTATGCTTCTCTTGTAACCTATCACTGGAAAAATCAGTATTTTGCTAATTACTTTTTAAGTAAAATACAACCATGTTGGAGCACTAATAATAACATGTTGAACCCCTTTATTCAATAAGGACCGCTGGATGATGGGCCTGTCCCACTGTACGAGCTAATTCAAGAGTTCTTCCGAGTTTCTCCTGATTCGAACTCGGAGAATTATGGTTATAGCTGTTCGTAGGTACTCAGGGCTCTCGTGGACATTTTTCAACATGTTGAAAAATCGTCACGAGTCTTCACGAGCTTACCGCGTTTCCCGGAGTACCTACCGTTAGCGTTCCGAGCCGCTAAGAGACGTCCCGAGCTCCGACGTACCCGCTACGTACATTCTACGTGCTTACCACAAGTTTGATTTTTTTTTTTAAACTTGGGAGAGCTCTTGGGTAAACTCATATAGTGGGACAGGCCCATAAGTGAGGAAATTACAACAATGAATACTGTATTATGTAAGTGGTAGCACAGTTATTACAAAATTGAGACACAGGATTAATCTACACTTGTTATGGCAGAGGTAGATCAGGAATAGTCAGCATAGCTTTGTAGAGGAGATTAGTAGGAGATCCTGTCTGAATATTTTTATAATTCATAAAATACAATCAAATTATATTGATGAGAGCAGTGTGCTTGATGTCATGTATATAAACCTCAGTAGGGCCTTTGACAAGTTCAATATGGAAGGCTGGCCCTAAAGGTTCGACCCCAAGGGATCCAAGTTGGAAAATGTGAGATTGAAGATGACGGTGGAGTTGCTTTTTTAAAATTGTAAACCTGAAAATAGTGGCGCTATAATCTTGCTGTTTGTCATATGCATTATGATTTGGATATGGATGTAGGAAGTTTGATTAGTAAATTTGCAGATTAGACAGAAAATTGATGTGGTTGATAGCAAGCAACATCATCTTAGGTTATAGAAAAATACTGATCACTGGTAATTTGAGTGGAGCATTGGTAGGTGGAATTCTGAGTGTTACATGACGCATTTTGTTTGTTCTAATAAGTGTAGCATATACATCATGAATGGTAGAGCCCCATGGCAGATTGAGAAAAAAGATACCTCAAAGTGGCAGCACAGGTGGAGAAGTTGTATAGAGACATGAATGCACTGAAGAAAACACAAAGATGATTTACGGAAAGTTTGACGTGAGGAGATACTGAATTGGCTGAATTGGGTTTGTATTTTTTGGAGCAGAAGAAGCCAAGGCAGGACCTGATAGAAGTATAATAAATTATGAAAAACATTGTCGGGTGGATAGAGAGAAATCCTTCCCTGTAACAAATAAAAACAACGGACATTGTTTTAAAATAAGCTGTAGGAAGACAGAGGGGATCTGAGAGAAAAGGAAACCCTGAAAGTACCCGCTATCTAGAATTCACTGCATGAGAATGTGGTGCTCTCACATTGAAGATGTGATTCAACAAATAGAAGGCTTATGGGCCTGTCCAACTTTGGAGATTTTTCAGGCACCTCAAGTAACTGTCAAGTAACTGTCAAGTAATGGTGAAATAAAAATGATAAAGAACGAGAAAAAGAAGCCCAGAAGCGGAGAATGAGGAGGAAAGAACAGAATTATAAACTTCATGCATAAATCTCCTCTACTTCCCATATACTCCAGCTTGGATTGTACATACCATTTTATTCTCCTCCCATATTCCACGTGGTAAATACTGTTTCATGGGTTTTACCCACATATTCCACAAATCCCATGCATTCTCAGGGACAATACCAACCCATTTAATCAGATGGTTAAAATTGAACGCAGAAGGGTGCAAAGTGAAACATTTTCGGAGGCAGAAAGTAGATAAACTGCTTATTATTAAGGGCACTGCAGGATTAAATATTTGAATATGATTGGGCAGGATGGGAAAGTTATGATGAATCCTTGTAAATACTGGTTCCATCATAACTGACAGATTGAGTCCAATTCTTGTGACCATGCTCTTTGGGGTAGAAGAAAAGGTTAGAACTGGAATATTTCTCCTTTAGACCAGATTTGTGAGGAAATGTTAGAGGTGTTCAAAGTATTGAGAGGTTTGATCAAATAGCTAAAAACAAACTTTTCCCTTTGGTGGAAGGATGAAAAAAAAGATGCTGATTTAAAATAAATGGTAAAATAATCCAAAATGTTTCCAGAGACAACTTTTTCATGCAACAAATGATTAACATAATAATAATAATAATAATAATAATAACTTTATTTATAGAGCACATTAAAACAACCACAGTTGCAACAAAGTGCTGTACATGACTGATCATGGACAAGAAATTATTACATGACAATAAAAAACCTTAAACTAAGGACTAAAAACAATAAAAATTAAAAAACATTAAAAGCACTAAAAACAGGAGCCAAGTCTCAAGCAGTGTCGAAAGCCAAGGAATATAAATGTGTTTTAATACTGGTTTTGAAGATGGACAGTGAGGGGGCCTGTCTGATGTGCAACGGCAAGGTGTTCCAGAGTGCCGGAGCAGCAACAGAGAAGGCTCTTTCCCCGAACATAGATTCAATTGTATTTTTAAAAGGAGAACTGGATCAGCTTGTGCACAAAGAATTGCTAGATGAAGTGAAAAGGGCAGAGGCATAGGACTACATAAATTGCACTTGCAGAAAGCTAGCATGGTTTTGAAAGACACCTGGTCTCCTGCTGTGCCACAGTTCTACTCAGGAGCTCACCATGAGTTCTTCAACACCCTTCTCAAACTCACGGGGACAGTACAATCTACATATTCCCATCTAAATTGCACATAATTCTGACAGAAATATATCAATGTTCCTTCACTGGTGATATTTCTAAATAATGGAACTCCTTGCCTGGCACCATGTAGGGAGTATCTTTCCCACAGTCCGACAGCAATTTGAAAAAGCTCTAATCTTTAAACCACCTTTCCATGTGGAACATTGTGATAGGCCTCACTGAATTCCATGTTAAATAGATCAACCACTCTTCCCTCATTGAAATATTTGGTTACCACTGCAAAATCTTCAACTAAACTAGTCAGACAGGATCTGCCAGCCCACGTCTTTGCTAATTATATTTGACTATCCAAAGCCTTTCCAAATATAGATTAATCCTGTTCCTCAGAGCTTTTTCCAATAACTTTCATACCACTGACATTTGAGTCACAGGTCTGTAATTATCTGGTTTATCACAGCTGTCCTTCTTGAATAAAGGTACAGATTGGCTGTCTTTGGCATCACATCTGCAGACAGCAACATATTGTATATATCCATCAAGATCCCAGTAATCATCTTCTGTTTATCCCATAGCAGCCTGGGAAATATCTAGGTTGGCCCAAGGGATTTATCAACTATTACACCCACTAAGACATTTAATACCTCCTCTTTAATCTTAGCTTGCTCTAGAATTTTATTTTCCTGGAGCATACGAAACAGAGGAGGGGACCTTCTAGACATTTGTGAAATCATGAGGGACACAAGCAGGGTAGATAGTTGCAGTTTTTTCCCCCAGTTAGCGGTGTCTAAAACTAGAGGACATAGGATTAAGGTGAAACAGGAACAATTTAAAGAGTGGGAAATTTTTCCACACAGTGGTCTGTGGCTAAATTGAACAAACTACTAGTGGTAGAGGCAGGAACAATTACAATGTTTGAAATAAATTTAGACAGGTACATGGAACAGAAATGTTTAAAAGGATATGGACCAAATGTAAGCAAATTGGACTGGGCCAGCACGGCAGCTTAGTTGGCATGGATGAGTTGGACCAAAGGGCCCGTTTCCATGATTCTGTCTTCATTTCTGGACTATCTTCATCCTTTTCCAAAACTACTTTCAAACTTACAGAATTATAGTCACTAGTCCCAAAGTGCTCATCCCACTGACAGTTCATCTACTTGCCTACTTCAACCGTTAAATTTAGGTCAAGCACTCCCATACCCAGTGGAGCTGTCTATGTTCTGACTCAAAGATCTCTGAACATACTTTAAAAATCCACCCAGCCAAATCCTTTCTTAAGGCTGACCCTAATTAATATTGGGGATGTTGGAAATTCTTGATTGTTATAATCCTATTTATCTTACATCTCTCTGTGATTTGCTTATTTGTTCTGCCTCCTCATGCCTGTGGTTCAATCCATGCCTGTGGTTTAATCTCAATAAAGTAGTAACACCTTTTTTGAAATTTGACGCTCTTCCCATATGACCTTATTTGAAGAGCCTCTAATGACATCTTCTTTATTGTTGTGATGGTAGACTTGATTAATTATGCAATGCCTCCTCCTTTCTTCCTCCTTTCTTCCTCCCCCCCTCCCCCCCCCCCCCCCCCCCCCCCCCCCCCCCCCATGCCAAATCAAGCTTTCCTGCTCTTTTTTCATCCATCACGGTGATTGAAACATAATCATAATCTCATAGGCTCATCAATGCTCTGTTCAACTGCCTTACTAGCCAGACTCCATGCATCAAAATAGGTGAAATTTAACCTTCCAATCCTCATGTATATCTTATCAGGCCCATCTCTGCTCCGATTGCTAGCTTGACCATGTTTTTCATCCCCATTTGAAACTCACCCTAAACTGTTCATTCACTCTATGTCCCATGCCCCAGCCAAATTAGTTTAAAACCTCATCAAAAGCACAAGTAAAACTCCAAGCAAGGATATTGGGCCAATTCTGGTGCTACCCATCCTGATTGTCTTTGTTCCAACTCCACCAGAAAAGTACCAATAATCCAAAAGTATAAACCCCTCCTTCCCATGCCATTCCTTTAGTCACATAATCACCTGACAAAACTGTACAATTGGTTCAAAATCATCAATTAATTACATATAGAAATTATGTGTAAGCTTAAGTATCTGCTCAGATCCCTTCAAAAACCCTTGAATATCCCAATGCTGTGTATTCTCTAAACAAGATTTTCATTGCTCCATGATAAAGATAAAGGCTAAGAGATGAAACTTTATACTAAATCCACATTTCTTTAATAGATAATATGGTACATTATTCAGGTGAAACCCTCACAGTATTGAGTAATAGATGCCTATAATTTCATAGCCAAGTAAAGTATTCCCTGAAAACAGCTGGCTGTATATGTGATCATTGACTTTTTTTCACTACATTCTCTCATCAGTATTCAGGCAGTGCTACAGATTTCATTCACTTTGCAATCCATCAGACAAATATATAGGCTTTGAAGCTATTTTTATACTCGGAGAAAATGCTGCCATGGTGCCACAGTTGTGAGCCTCATTCAGATTCCTTGCTATTTCTAATATGCCTTCAATCAATTTCACTCTGGTTCCTGACAACTGGCAGTTCATGTTTTTTGAATTTAATTATGGGATAATGAAATGCAACTGGCTCAAGGACACATTGAAAATGCATTGGGAGATTCTTTCCTGGTCAGGAAAATCCACTTAATCCTGAACATGCCACCCCTCCTTTCTGCAAGCACGTTACTGCTGTCAACTGCCATTTATCCCTGACTGCCCATTTATCCCTGAAATTTTCTCACATATTTAGGATTCCGTAAAAATACAAGTACCTGAATCACCTCACTCAGTGTGCTTGTTTTTCATATTTGAGGCCAGATGGTGAATTACAGTCCACTATTTGTTCATGGAGACCATCGCAGCCAATTCTGCTATTAACTGATATCAACTGAAAATGGAAGTTGGCAGGTCGTAATTGGGTGCAAGATTTCTACTGTTACCCTCTCGCTTCCCTCGGAGAAGTGAGTCTTGAGGATAACTGCACTGCCGATCATCTAATTTAGGACAGACAACTAGAAACTTTATTATACTTGACAATATATTGATCTACTGAATCAGGAAGGCAACAATAGTAGTTTTTTGACATTATCGAAACAGGGATTAAAAGCAATAAAAAGGCATTGTATCACAATCACATTTCAGAAACATTAAGAGTTATGTTTTTTATATTATAAAAGATTGCAAGGCTCTTTATAGGAACAATATCAAACAAAATTGGATAATTGTATCAGCACCACATGAGAGGTTAAAGGCCAAATAACTAAAAGCTTGGTCAAATTGATTCAAATGACACAAGAAACTGCACATGCTGGAATCTGGAGCAAAAAAATCAAAGTGCTGAATGAACTCAGTGAGACAGCAGTGATATGGGTGGAAGAGGACATGGAGGAATGGAAAAGGGGGGATAAAAATAAAATATGGGACTCTGGAATTGGGTGTTGGGGGAATTGTGGAAGAAATGTATACTAGGGGTGGTGCAGGAGAGAGAGAGAGAGAGAGAGAGAGAGAGAGAGAGAGAGAGAGCAGGTATGACCGTAAATTGGATAATTCAATATTCATACCATTGGTTTGTGAGATACCAAAGCAGAATATGATGTGGAGTTTGCGTGTGGCCTCTGACAATGAAGGAGGTAAAAGACAGGAAGGTCAGTATGGGAACACACAGAGGAGTTACAATGGTTAGCAATCGCGACTTAAGCAGGCCTTGGTGGACAGAGCACAAGTTTTTTGCGCAACATTCACCTACTCTACGCAAGGTTTCACCAATGTAAAGCTTCAATGTTGTGTATGAAGCTTGGAGATGCACAAGAGGCCAGTATTTGGAGCATTAAAATTTGGAGAGTTGTTGGTGTCGAGGAAGTTAAAGGTAGATGGAGTTGGTAGTTGGCAAGCTTCTGACAGAAATAATATGGAGTCGGAATCTGAAACAAAGATTACTATCTTAAAGCCAAGGTTGCAAAAAGTGAGACCATGTTCAGAGCCAATAATAAAATCCTTAATTTCAAGAATCTACCTTTGTAGAATTGTTTGGCATGTGAAATATCCATTAATTAATGATTATTAGTTAATTACAAATGGCTAATTGAGCACCTGCCAAAGCACATCTGGGGACATTTTTACCTTTGAGTCAGAAGGTTTGGTGTTCAAATATTACTTGTAAGCCTATGACTAATACTTCAACATGTAACAGAGGCATGCTACATTATCAGAGTTTACTTTCCGACAAGATATAAACTAAGGGTTTTCTCTGCCCTTTCAAGTGGATGTAAAATATCCTGTGGTATTACTTCAAAGAAGAAAGGATAAGGTATCCTATTTTACTGCCAATATTTATCCCCCAATCAACATTACACATACAGATTGCCATATTATTACATTAATGTTTGTGGAAATTTGCTGTACAAGGTTTGCCAATGCATATCCTACATTATCACATTATCTTCAAATATATTTAAATAGCTGTGAGTCAATAAGGATGCCAAGGCTGTATGTAAGTCCAAGCTTTTCTTCCTTCAATAATTAATAATTTTCTGCATGCATTGTTGAAATTGCATCTCCTCCTTCATAAATTACAAAATAACATACTACACCCACTTGCCGGAGAAAGAAGTAGAAGCAAATGAGATTAGTTTATTGTCACGTGAACTGAGGTACAGTGAATAGATTTTGTTGCGTGTTAACCAGTCAGTGGAAAGATAATACATGATTATAATCATGCATTCCACAGTGTACAGATATGTGATTAAGGGAATAACGTGAATACCATTTAGTGCAAGATAAAGCCAGTAAAGTCCAATCATAGTTTGAGTGTCGCCCATGGGGTAGATAGTAGTTCAGGACTGCTCTCTAGTTGTTGGTAGGATGGTTCAGTTGCCTGATAACAGCTGGGAAGGTGAGGTTTAAACTGAGTCCATGGAAAAGAGGTCGATTTGTGTGATGGTCTGGGCTGTGTCCACAATTCTTTGGAATTTTTTGTGGTCTTGAATGGAGCTGCTCCCAAACAATGCTGAGATGCATCCCAATAAATTCTTTCAACGACGCATCTGTAGAAGTTGGTGGGAGTTGTTGGGGGCATGCTAAACTTCCTAAGCCTTCGAAGGAAGTAGAGATGTTGGTGTACTTTCTTGGCCATTGCTTCAATATGGGTGGTCCAGGAGTTGTTGGTGATAGTTACTCCTTGGAATTTGAAGCTTTCAACCATCTCTACTTTGGCACTGTCAATGCAAGCCAGGGTATGTGTACCGCTTCCGTTCCTGAAGTCGATCACTATCTCCTTTCTCTTGCTGACATTGAGAAAAAGATTGCTGTCTCAACACCAGGTCACGGGGTTCTCAATCTTCTTCCTGTAGGGCGTATTATCATTATTTGATATCCGGCCCACAATGGTGGTGTCATCTTCAAATTTGTAATTTAAATTATATGTGTCTATAGCTTAATGGTACATGATTGTACAAGGAGTAAAGAAAGGGACTGAGAACCCAACCTTGCAGAGCACCAGTATTGAGGATGATCGTAGAGGATGTTTTGTCCCCAATCTTCACTGATTGGGGTCTGTTGGTCAGGAAGTCGAGGATCCAGATGCATAGGTGAGTGCTGACTCTAAGTCCCGTTTGGTGATGAGCTTGGATGGGATAATGGTGTTAAAGGCTGAGCTGTAGACTGTGAATAGGAGTCTGATGTAGGTGTCTCACTTATCCAGATGTTCTAGGTATGAGTAAAGGGCAAGGGAAATGGCATCATCCATAGATCTATTGGTGAGTCTTGGCCAGTTGGTAGTCCATAACTAGCCTCTTGTAGCATTTTGTGATAGTGGATGTCAAAGCCACTGGACGGTAGTCATTAAGGCATGAGGTCTTACTTTTCTTCTGCACTGGGATGATGGTGGTCTTGAAACAGGTGGGTACTACAGAACAGACTAAGGAGAGATTAAAGGTGTCCGTGAATACTCCCGCGAGCTGGTCCATGCAGCTACTAAGGACGTGGCCAGGAACTCCATCTGGGCCAGTTGCTTTCAATGGGTTCACCCTCAGGAAGGCTGATCTAACCTCTGCAATAGTGACCCTGGGAAGAGGCACACTTGAGTCAGAAGGGACGAGTGTCATTCTGCTCAAGATGGCCTTCTACTCAAAGCGAGCATAGAAAGCATTCAGTTCATCCGGTAGGACCACACTATCACCAGTAATGTCGCCTGACCTCGCTTTGCAGCCAGTTATCGTATTCAGACCTTGCCACTCTGCGTGTGTCCGAGTGATTATACCGGCACTCAAGTTTGGGCCTCTATTGCCTCTCGGCATCCTTGATAGTTTTGCGGAGATCATGGTGGGCCTTTTTGTACCGCTCGTGATCGTTGACTTGTACGCAGCGGACCTGGCCTTCACCTGTGAATGTACCTCATGGTTCATCCATGGTTTCAGGTTGGGAACATTGGGATTGCCATCGTCGGCATGCAGTTTTCCATGCACTTGCTGATGAAGTCAGTCACAGCAATAGCAAATGGTAGTTTTTAAAGATATAGTAACAGACAGCACCTATGTATTATAGCAGGAACAGTGTAAGTTTGTTATTTCTGAGTGTATACCAATAAACAGCTGTGAGAGCTCAGCTGATGTACTCCTACAGGCTCCGTGTCATTTGCATATGGCCAGGTTGACTCGCAACAGGCACATTATCTTGAGCATCTGCACCCATCTTATCACAAAAGCATGTCAATCACATTCCTCATCAGAATCCTCCATGGTAATACGAACATGTTTGCCATTTTTTCAGCCCAGCCCCGATTCCCTTAATGTCAGATTGCAGCTTGCTGATGCCAACCATCTCTCCCATGATGGTAGTTAATGTAGGTATGTTGCAAAGCCTACCTGAAGCGTCGTTGAAAATCTGCCGCTGCGAATGTGCGCGATTTTGGCGCCGTTTAGAGGGGGGCGGGTTTAAAACGCGATTTTCTCTAGGCTGTTCAAATCGAAGATGTTCAGCCTAGTTAATTATTAACGAAAAATCGCTGGAAGACCCCGTCGCAAAAGCTATTATTAGTTTTAAAGGCCTCGTATAATAGTTATAGTAGTTTAAAAATCCATCTCTAAACCCGCGACCGCCAGCAACCGCAGGGTCTCATAAAGCAAATAATTGAAGTTAGACTGTATATTTTTACATTAAAAAGGGCTTCTAAAGATCCCTTTATACAAAGTTTAATATTGCGAGTAGCTCATTTTGGGCCCATTATATCCCGCAGTATTTTTCTGGGCATTTGGGGCACAAATCTACCGCAATGTGAACGTTCTAAACCAGCGCGTTCCACAGGGACCCACTGGAAAGCTGATTTAAATGGGCATTTATTTACAGCAATTGAACACTAAATTCCTTCCATTTGGTCTATAAATTAATGTAAATGAGATTTAAAAATCATGTTTTATTGTGAATTATTTGTGAATATTATTTGGACATTTAGGCTATTTAAAAATGTTAATCGTTTATTAAGAAATGGATAGATGTTTAGATCTAGTAATTGAAGTCTGAAATTAGCTACAATTAGGTAACTAACTAATTATATGCTTTAATTTCAGGTCATCCAAGTAAGATTATTTTATATTTGTTTCAGAATGCTTCAATCTATGATAACTGAAAATTTCATTCAGTTCTCTTAATTTTTAAGAAAGTTATGGGCTTTTGACTGTTCACGATCACAGCTTTTTTGTTATGTCCATAGAAAATCAATAGGGAACAAGATGCTCATTTCCGAGTATGAAAATGGCCATAACCTTTTAAATACTTGAGATATGAAAGTGAATTAGGTGTCAAATTAAACTTATTTTTATGCTTTATCTGATGGGATAAATTACAGATTTGATTTTTAAAATCTCAAAATTTTGTAACATTGCTAGTTAATGCTGCTATTCTTCATTGCTTATCCTTCTCCAGTCTTTGAGGTGATGCCAAGGATGTCAGACAATGTTCATCATCACTACTTTCTTCCTCCCCTCTTCACTTTTATTTCCTACTCCTCCATCCCCTAATATTCCTCATGCTTTATTAGTCTCACTTACTTAGTGTCCTCATGTTGGAGTAAGGGACAAAACAAGGCAGTGTACATTCCCCACAAAGACAAAGCAGAAGATGTTGCACAAAAAAAAGTTGTGCACAAAGATGTGTTAGAAGCACACATAGTTGGTCATTGTTGACCAATTCAAAGTGATAAGCTAATTACAATAAAACAATGTTTTATTGGCTCCCCTATCTGTGCTCACATAATTATATATTTTCTATCAAGTTTCCCCTCAACATCTGACGTTCCAGAAAAAACAATCCAATTCTATCCAACCTCTCCCTGTAGCTGAAACCCTCTAATCCAGGCAGCATTATGGCAAACCACCTCTGCACACTCTCCAAACTCCCAGTAAATTGAAAAAATAGTTATGACTTATTCAAAGGCTAAACTACTCTGATGGGTCAATATTCATATGGCTGATTCAGTCACGTTTGTTACTGAAACACATTTACGTGAGCTTTTACATTTACGAAGATGTGATGAATGTGATGTAATGTTAAAATTGTACAAGGCATTTGTGAGGCCAATTCTGGAGTATGGTGTACAATTTTGGTCGCCAAATTATAGGAAAGATGTCAACAAAATAGAGAGAGTACATAGGAGATTTACTAGAATGTTGCCTGGGTTTCAGCAACTAAGTTACAGAGAAAGGTTGAACCAGTTAGGTCTTTATTCTTTGGTGCGCAGAAGGTTAAGGGGGGACTTGATAGAGGTCTTTAAAATGATGAAAGGGATAGACAGAGTTGACGTGGATAAGCTTTTTCCATTGAGGGTAGGGAAGATTCAAACAAAAGGACATGATTTGAGAATTAAGGGACAGAAGTTTAGGGGTAACACAAGGGGAACTTCTTTACTCAGAGAGTGGTAGCTGTGGAATGAGCTTCCAGTGGAAGTGGTGGAGGCAGGTTCGATTTTATCATTTAAAAATAAATTGGATAGGTATATGGACGGGAAAGGAATGGTGGGTTATGATCTGAGTGCAGGTAGATGGGACTAGGGGAGAATAAGTATTCGGCACGGAATAGAAGGGATGAGATGGCCTGTTTCCGTGCTGTAATTGTTATATGGTTATATGGTTAATCTGGAAGATAAGCTTCCTACCCATTGATTTTCTTTGAGCAAATAATTAGTAATAGACTTCAGCAATACTTGTGGAAGTGTTATCTTTTATTGTGGTTTTGTTGTGAACATAGGTGATAAAATAGTTTTCAGAACAGTGGGATTATGCAGAAATGAGCAAGGAGATTAGTCATATAGCATGATTATAAGACGCTGTTAAGGTCTCCACATTGTAAGACTCGAAGCATGGAAACAGCCCCTTCGGTTCAACTTGTTCATGCCAGCCAAGATGGTCATCTAGGCAAGGACAATATGCCTGCATTTGACCCATATCCCTCCATTTCTGATCCACATACGTGTCTAAATGTAATTTCAATATCATGGTACCCCTTCCGCAACTATTTCTTATGGCATGCTTGTTCCATATATACTAGCCTCTATGAAATAATTGTTCCTCCGATTCCTATGAAATCTTTCCCCTCCCACGTTAAATCAGTGGCCCTCTAATTCTTGATTTCTCCAACTCTGGAAATTGGACTGTGCATTCATCCTAACCATGCTCCACGTGACTTATACCCCTCCAGAATATCACTCCTGCAGTCTCCTTCGCTCCAAGGAAAAGGGAAGTTCGAGAAGGGATGAGAGAGTAAGGTCAGGGCCAATAGTCACAGGTGTGAGAGGGGAGGTGAATACCGAAGTTAAAATGTTGTATATGAATGCGCAAAGTATAAGAAATAACGTGGATCAGCTTGATGCTCAGTTAGAAATTGGCAAGTATGATGTTGTGGCAATTACAGAGACATGGCTGCAAGAGGACCAGGGCTGGGTACTGGATTTTCAAGGGTGAATGGCCTATCTAAAAGACCGACGGGTGGGCAGAGGGGGTGGAATAGCTCTGTTGGTGAGGAATGAAATTCAGTCCATTGCGAGGGGTGACATAGAATCAGGAGATGTGGAGTCAGTATGGATAGAATGGAGGAATTGTAAGGGTACAAAGACCCTAATGGTTATCTACAGACCCCCAAACAGTAGCCTGGATATAGGGTGCAAGTTGAATCAAGAGTTAAAATTGGCATGTTGTAAATGTAATGCTACGGATGTTATAGGAGATTTCAACACGCAGATAGACTGGGGAATTCAGGTTGGTACTGGACCCCAAGAAAGGAGGTTTGAGGAGTGCCTCCATGATGGATTCTTAGAGCAGCTTGTACTGGAGCCTACCAGGGAGAAGGCAATTCTGGATTAAGTGTTGTGTAAGGAACTGGATTCGATAAGGGGACTCGATGTAAAGGAGCCACTAGGAGGTAGTGACCATAATATGATAAGTTTTAATCTACAATTTGAGAGGGAGAAGGGGAAATCAGAAGTGTCAGTATTACAGTTCAACAAAGGGGACTATGGCGCCATGCGGGAGGACCTGGCCAAAGTTGACTGGAAATATACCTTTGCAGGGATGACAGTGGAACAACAATGGCAGGTACTTCCAGGAATAATACAGAAGGAGCAGGATCAGTTCATTCCAAAGAGGAAGAAAGATTCCAAGGAGAGTAAGGGGCGACCATGGCTGACAAGGGAAGTCAGGGACAGTACAAAAATAAAAGAGAAGTATAACATAGCAAAGATGAGCGGGGAGCCAGAGGATTGGGTAACTTTTAAAGAGCAACAGAAGATAACTAAAAAGTCAATATGGGGAGAAATGATGAAGTACGAAGGTAAGCTAGCCAAGAATATAAAAGAAGATAGTAACTTTAGGTATGAGGAAAGAAAAAAAATAGTTAAGACCAAAGTTGGTCCCTTGAAGTCTGAAAAAGGTGAATTTATTATGGGGAACAAAGAAATGGCAGATGAGTTGAACAGGTACTTTGGATCTGCCTTCACTGAGGAAAACACAAACAATCTCCCTGACGTACTAGTGGCCAGAGGATCTGGGGTGACGGAGGAACAAAGAAATTCACATTAGGCAGGAAATGGTGTTGGGCAGACTGATGGGACTGAAGACTGATGAATCCCCAGGGCCTTATGATCTGCATCCCAGGGTACTTAAGGAAGTGGCTCTAGAAATAGTGGACGCATTTATGATCATTTTCCAACGTTCAATAAATTCAGGATCAGTTTCTGTGGATTGGAATGTAGCAAATGTTATCCCACTTTTTACGAAAGGCGGGAGAGTGCAATCAGGGAATTATAGACCAGTTAGCCTGACATCAGTGGTGGGGAAGATGCTGGAGTCAATTTATAAAAGTGGCACATTTGGATAGCAGTAGCAGGATCAGTCCGAGTCAGCATGGATTTACGAAGGGGAAATCATGCTTGACTAATCTTCTGGAATTCTTTGAGGATGTAACTAGGAAAATGGACAAGGGAGGGCCAGTGGATGTAGTGTACCTGGACTTTCAGAAAGCATTTGATAAGGTCCCACATAGGAGATCAGTGGGCAAAACTAGAGCACATGGTATTGGGGGTAGGGTACTGACATGTATAGAAAATTGGTTGGCAGACAGGAAACAAAGAGTAGGGATAAAATGGTATCTTTCAGAATGGCAGGCAGTGACTAGTGGGGTATCGCAAGGCTTGGTGCTGGGACCGCAGCTATTTACAATATACATTCATGATTTAGATGAAGGGATTAAAAGTAACATTAGCAAATTTTAGATGGCACAAAGCTGGGTGGTAGGATGAACTGTGAGGAGGATGCTATGAGGATGGGATTGGGTGAGTGGGCAGATGCATGGCAGATGCAGTTTAACGTGGATAAATGTGAGGTTATCCATTTTGGTGGCAAAAACAGGAAAGCAGATTATTATCTGGGGGTCCTTGTTCATCAGTCACTGAAAGTAAGCATGCAGGTACAGCAGGCAGTGAAAAAAGCAAATGGCAAATTGGCCTTCATATCAAGAGGAGCTGAGTATAGGAGCAAGGAGGTCCTTCTGCAGTTGTACAGGGCCCTCGTGAGACCACTCCTGGAGTATTGTGTGCAGTTTTGGTCTCCAAATTTGAGGAAGGACATTCTTGCTATTGAGGGAGTGCAGCGTAGGTTCACAAGGTTAATTCCTGGGATGGCGGGACTGTCATATGTTGAAAGAATGGAGCGGCTGGGCTTGTATACTCTGGAATTTAACATACAAAATCATGCTCGGAATACATCAGCTAGATGCATAGAGTCCCTTACCCAGAGTAGGTGAATCGATGACCAAAGAACATAGGCTTCAGGTGAAGGGGAAAAGATTTATTCGGAACCTGAGGGGTAACTTTTTCACACAAAGGGTGTTGAGTATATGGAGTAAGCTGCCAGAGGAAGTAGTTGAGGCTGGGACTATCCCAACGTTTAAGAAACAGTTAGACAGGTACATTGATAGGGCAGGTTTTGAGGGATATTGTCCAAATGCAGGCAGGTGGGACTAATGTAGCTGGGACATATTGGCCGATGTGGGCAAGTTGGACTGAAGGGCCTGTTTCCACTGTGTATCACTCTATGACTCGATGACTCTATATAAATTAGCCAAGTTCTTCCATCAGATTCTAGCCACAATTACCTATCTGTTATTCTGCAAATAAACCATTGGAACTTTTCAGTATTGTATTCAATCTACCTTCACAGTTCACGGGTACACCACCTACTCTTGATATTACTTACCATCATCAGGTCTCCCATCATGGACATCAGGGATGGGTCATCACTAACCAGAAATTCAATGGACCCCCAGATGTTTAACACAATAAAAAGTGTTGAGTATCTCACAGTGATAATTATTTCACATCCTAACACCCCATGGCCTTTTCCAAAGATTGCTAGCTGTAGGTATTGGAGGCCAATCACTTCAGCACAAGAACACTATTTAAATAATTAATTAGAGTCTCTCAACTGTCCAGCCATATAGTCGCATTGGCTATAAGAACAGATCAGATTATATGCATTCCTTGATGACTCACTCACCTCCTGACTTTCTACCTTTTACAGAAGCGTGATGGAACATTGTTCACTTGCTTGGATAAGTGCAGCTCCAACTACATTCAAGCAGCTAACATCATCCAAAACAAAGCAAACCATGTTGAGAACACATCCTATCCAAAACATGATTTTCTCCACTGCCAAAGGCACCATATGTTGTGTGTACCATCTGCAAAATATGGCAGTTAGTCTTTCAGATTACTTCAACTACACTTTCCAAACCCATGACCTTTGCCACCAGTAGGAAAAGGGCTAACAGACCATGTTAACCACAACTATCTACAGGTTTCCCTTCAAGTCACACAACATACTGACTTGGAATATATCACCACTCCTTTTACATTACTTGGTTTAAATCATAGCATTGACGACCTGACAACATTGTTAGAGAATCTCAAGGAGAAAATCTGCATTGGTTCAAGTAGATGGCAATTATTTAAGAGCACCTAAGAATGAGCAACATTGTTGGCCATAACAGCAAAACTATCATTCTGAAAAATAAATACATTTAAAAAAATCATTTCCATGTCATCTATTATTCTAAATATAAATTACTTAGATCTTCAATTAGATATTAATGTACTCCAGTATTATCCATCAAATTTCATAGTAAATAATTCTTGGGTTATTTTAATTATTTCAGAGCTTGTCCAGTGATAAACCTGGACCTATTTGAATCCACAGAACAATTGTTTACAAATAGGAGGAAATGTGAAAGCTCAAGTCAGATCTTGTATCTGTCCCATGTCAGGAGTGACATGGAAATTGTAAATGTGCCTTCAGATCAACACTTTTTAATCTACATTTATATCATACTCTGCAGCTCCCTCCCATCCCCACTGTTTTTTCTGTATTTAAGCCATCAAGTCAACAGCTGTATGAGTAAGGAGAAATTGAAAGAACTAATTTGTCCTCACTTGACATTAGCTTCACAGCAATATTCCCTTTTTATCAGAACAAATATTCCTGGTTGATTCTTAATACTCCTGAAGCAGTTTAGTGTATTATAGAAACATATAAAATTCTTAAAGCATTGGACAGGGTAGATGCAGGCAAAATATTCCCGATGTTGGGGGAGTCCACAACCAGGGGTCACAGTGGAATTCTCTGCCACAGAAGGCAGTGGAGGGCAATTCACTGGATGTTTTCAAGAGAGAGTTAGATTTAGCTCTTAGGGCTAAGGGAATCAAGGGATATGGGGAATAAGCCAGAACAGGGTACTGATTTTGGATGATCAGCCATGATAATATTGAATGGCGGTGCTGGCTCGAAGGGCCGAATGGCCTACTCCTGCACCTATTTTCTATGTTTCTATATTTCTATTATAGTGCTCCAAATGGTGGTTGGACCGAAAATCATGGTCCGTCATGATGAACTTTGCTTGGTAAATCACGTTCACCTCCCCTCCACATCCTCCCTGCAGTAGGCTCTAAAATAAATCATAGCTATATCTCCTCCACACCCTGTTCAGATGTATAGAACACATATGGGCATCTCCTAACATGTTGTCTTTAAAATATTATGGATGTATCCATAGCCTTGTTTCCTGTACACTCTGCCTGCAATACACACTCTGGTAATATCATAGCTGGTGTAGTCCGAGCAAGGAAAACTGATTTTTCAGAGTGCCCCCTTGCTCTTTGAATTGTGTCATAGGACCATTTCCACTCACCTGAACAAACCTAGAGGCTAGATTTTATTTTCAATAGTCGCCCAGAAACTCTGGCAAAGCAACACCGAAGAAGTGGCCTGGTCTACACACACGATTTTCAAAACCTTCTCCCATGGCCAATATAGGAATTGGGGAAGCTGAAAAAGCACTGTTAAGGAGCACACAAATGGAGATCCTACTCAAAACCTCTGTAAGTGGCAAAGTTGCCAAAGTTGAATTTCAAGCCTAAAACAAATCTTCTGGCATTGTAATCAAACATGCAAAGCAGAAAGAAGTAGGATTGCCATTCAATAACATCATGGTTTATCCGAATGTAACCTCAACTTGACCATTCTCATCTATCTGCGAATATGCAGGGATTTGGGTGCTTTGGGAATGGAAGGTATCTGTTGAGACTTGGCTTCACTGGTGGTGACATCACCGAGCAGAGACCCAATTCCTGGAAATCATGTGACCCACCTGTCCCCACCAAGTCTGGACCCCTGAAGAAGTTTCTGTTTTGTTTCAATATATTGACAACTGTTATGTTTCTGTGATTGGGCAAAGAGGTTGACTCCGATTGTATTTTCCCGCTGCTTTCTGTGATTGCCTCTCTCTGTATCTGTATAAATAGGAGATGGTTCCTTGGGGTGTGTCGTCTTTCTTTCTGTTCTGTTTGCGTGAGGCTGCTGTGGGCTCGAGTGAGTGGATCCGAAATCGACCTCGCGGTGAATAAAGGGTTTGGACTACAGTATTCGAATCACTGTTTTACTGACCCAGACTGGGAGGGGAGGGGGGGGGGGGGGGGGGGGGGGGGGAAGAGTTCTTCTATCTCTGGCCATTTAGAAATCTGCTTATTTTGTTTTATTTTTCCTGCCAAAATAATCAAATTCACAGTTTCCTGATTTTTGTCCACTCACTTAACTTCCTTAATTTCCTATTTTTTCAGAATTGGCTTTGTGAAGGAAGCAGAGGATGGTGGTGTAAGGTTGTTTTTTGGACTGGAGACCTGTGACTAGTGGTGTGACTCAGGGTTTGGTGCTGGTTGCGACTTATCTTTTCAACTTGGATGAGAATATACAAGGTGTAATTAGTAAATTTGGAGATAATACTAAAGAAGGTGGTATCATAGACAATGAAGATGGCTACAACTTTATTCCTTTGAGCGCAGAAGAGTGAGGGGGTATCTGATAGAGATGAATTAAATTATGAGGGAAATAGATAGGGTGAATCCACAGAGCCTTGTACACAGGATGGGGGAATCAAGCACCAGGAGACAGGATTAAGGTAAGGGGCAAAATGTAATAGGAACCAGTGGGGAAACATTTTCACCTCAGAAGGTGGTGTGAGTAGCTGCTAGAGGAGGTAGATGAAGTAGTTACTATAACAGCATTTAAAAGACACTTGAACAGGTACATGGATAGGTAAGGTTTAGATATCAGCCAGATGCAGGCAAATGGGACCAGCTTGTAAAGATGGGACTGTGAAAAAGAGACATTGAGTTGGATGAAGCACATCACTGCAGGTAAGTTAGAACTTGGCATAGATGAAGAATAAGTTCTCTTGACATTGTCCTTTATCTTCTTCCAGAGCAACTGAACTTCAGATACGTCAACAGGAATCTGAGGGGTAAATTTTTCACACAAAGTGTGGCGGGTGTATGGAACAAGCTGCCAGAGGAGGTAGTTGAGGCAGGGATTGTCCCAACATTTAAGAAACAGTCAGACAGGTACATGGATAGCACAGGTTTGGAGGGATATGGAGCAAATGCAGGCAGGTAGGACTAGTGTAGAGGGATATGTTGCCGGTGTGGGCAAGTTAGGCAGACTGCTCTGTTTCCACAATGTAACACCCTATGATTCTATTGGTCTCACCCTATCAAAGATACTCTCTTTTTCATTTCCATCCCACCTTCGCCTTCTCTACTACATTAAATTATTTTTCTCTCCTTTCCATTTCTGACAAAGAATCTTCCAATATGAAGATATATGGGAAATCAGTGGCTGCCATCAAGTATAGTATCTATTTTATGATGGTTATTCAGATCCTGGCAAAGCTCCTGTTATCAGCACAAGATGGGACCGTGGCAAGGAGACATTGAGTTGGAGGAAGCATATCATCCCAGGTCAGTTACAACTTGGCATAGATGAAGAATAAGTTCTCTTGACATTTCCCATTATCTTCTACCAGAGCAACTGAACTTCAGATATGTTAACAACAATTTGCAATAATACAATGCATTTACATGGCAATGTAAAGAAGCATTCCAACAAATAGTTGGTACCATGCTACACACTAAGACAGATGACTTAACCCTGTCAATGACTGAACCCTGTGAATCTAAGATAGCGCCTGCCAGTGGCAATTTTGTGCTAACAGCCAAACAGAAGAAGATTACTTACAGCAACAAGCAACTTACCTGGATCGGAAAAACGGCAGAAATCGGCGCCGTAACGGACAAGCTGCTAGTGCATCTGAAAGCTGCGGGAGCCTCCGACTGCAAGCGTTCCCTGGACCCGACCTGACTGGGAATCAAAGAGACTGTACCTGGAAACACCTCCGGAGCCGACAAGCAGGATTTCCCGGGAGCAACGGAGCTGGAGCTGACGTCTGTGAGGGAATCCCCAATCGGAACGGAGCTGAAGCTGCCGTCTGCAAGGGAATCCCAGGTCCAGCGCAGGTTCACAGAAACAGCAGATACAGTATGTACAGTACCTGGAAACTACGGGGAGGCCTCCATTGTGTGGCCGACGGGCAGAACTTCAGGGGCAGGGGGGGTTGGGGGGAGGGGGGGGGAGGAAAAACTCCAGGACTGTTTGGAGTCTGTAGCATCCCTACTAAAACCTTCCTAGTGTTTCCCAATCAGAAGCCTTGGATGAACTAAGATGCGCACTCTTCTGAAGACCAGACACCGGGCATTCATGTCTGATGATAGAGTGGTCTACAAGAAGTCCAGATACGACCTTGGTAAGGCCATCAAAAAGGCCAAAAGGGACTTCTGCTCCAAGCTGGAGGATGAGACAGATGTTCGGCAGCTGTGGCGGGGCCTGAATGCAATCACCTCCTACAAGGTGAAATCAGGAGGTAGCTTATATGTTGGCGTAGAATCACTCCCTGACGAGCTCAATGCATTTTACGCACGCTTTGATAGGGAGCCCCCATTCGCTGTGATGGTATTTCAGTCACAGTCACAGAGGCTGACGTCAGAAAATCCTTCAGAGGGGTGAACCCCCGAAAAACGTCTGGACCTGATGGTATACCCGGTCGTGTTCTAAAAAGCTGTGTGGACCAACTGGCTGGACTTTTTATGGACATTTGCAACCTCTCACTTGTAAGGTCTGAGGTTCCCACCTGCTTTAAAAGGGCATCAATTATACCGGTGCCCAAGAAGAGCAAGGTGACATGCCTCAATGACTATCGACTGGTGGCACTAACGTCGGCGATGAAGTGCTTTGAGAGGTTGATCATGGCGCAAATCAACTCCTACCTCGACAAAAACCTGGACCCACTGCACTTCGTCTACTGTCACAACAGATCAATGGCGGATGCAATCTCGCTGGCTCTCCACTCTGCTCTGGACCACTTAGACAACAAAAACTCATATATCAGGCTGTATTCATTGATTACAGCTCGGCATTTAATACAATCATCCCCTCCAAGCTGGTTACTAAACTCGCCGAGCTGGATCTCTGCGCATCCCTCTGCAATTGGATCCTCGACTTCCTCATTCACAGGCCACAGTCTGTTCGAATTGGTGGAATTGTGTCAGACTCGTTAACAATCAGCACGGGAGCACCTCAAGGCTGCGTGCTCAGCCCCCTGCTGTACTCACTCTATACTCAAGACAGCGTAGCCGGTCATAGTGCGAACTCCATGATCAAGTTCGCTGACACCACTGTTGTGGGACGTATCACTGATGGGGACGAGTCAGAGTATAGAAGAGAGATCGACCGACTGACCAAATGGTGCCAGCACAATAACCGGGCCCTCAACAACAGCAAAACCAAGGAACTGATTGTGGATTTTGGAAGAGGTAGGATGGGGACCCACAGTCCCGTTTATATCAACGGGTCGATGGTGGAAAGTGTCAAGAGCTTCATATTCCTGGGCGCGCACATCTCTGAAGCAACTATAACCCATTATTTTGCCTCTTGTATAAAGTTACATAATTTCTGGAGGGAATTTTTGAAATTTTTTCCAAAATACTTAAAATAAAATTGGACCCCGACACTGAACTGATCACTCTAGGTACGTCTGTCAGAAACCTGTTCTGAGCTAACATTATTTCAAATACGTTTCCTTAATTATGGCCTGATAACGGCGAAAAAACGAATACTTAAATTTTGGAAACACACATCAGTTCCTACTGTTAAGATGTGGATTACAAACATGTCCAAGACACTACATTTGGAAAATATTAGACTTGTCTTGGCAGAAAAACCAGATCAATTTTTCAAGACATGGACACCCTTCACGAATTCTTACAAGGATAGTATGGCGCAACACAACTTTGGATTTAAATCCAACTATGGGTTGGGTGAGGTGGGTGGGGGGGGATCGAGAGGCAGGTATATCTCCACTTTTTTTTTCTTCTTCTCCTCTCTTACATCTTTATCCACTCTTTGGCTCCACTACTTTGGTAGTCTAGGGGTCCTATCTTTGCACCTCTCACTTTTTCTCTCTCATGTTTTCTCGTTTCTTTTCCCTTATTTTCAAGTTCAAAAGTTAAAATTGAAGCTGTACATTAACAGCATTATTATTATATGCCGATTGTACAATTGCTTCTAATAAAAATAATTTCAAAAAAAGAGAGATCGACCGACTGATCAAATGGTGCCAGCACAATAACCTGGCCCTCAACACCAGCAAAACCAAGGAACTGATTGCGGACTTTGGAAGAGGTAGGATGGGAACCCACAGTCCCGTTTATGTCAACGGGTCGATGGTGGAAAGGGTCAAGAGCTTCAAATTCCTGGGCGAGCACATCTCTGAAGATCTCTCCTAGTCCGAGAACACTGATGCAATTATAAAGAAAGCACATCAGCGCCTCTACTTCCTGGGAAGATTACAGAGAGTCGGTTTGTCAAGGAGGACTCTCTCTAACCTCTATAGGTGCACAGTAGAGAGCATGCTGACCAGTTGCATCGTGGCTTGGTTCGGCAACTTGAGCGCCCAGGAGCGGAAAAGACTAGAAAAGGTAGTAAACACTGCCAAGTCCATCATCGGCTCTGACCTCCCTACCATCAAGGGGATCTATCGCAGTCGCTGCCTTAAAAAGGCTGGCAGCATCATCACGGACCCACACCATCCTGGCCACACACTCATCTCCCCGCTACCTTCAGGTAGAAGGTACAGGAGCCTGAAGACTGCAACGTCCAGGTTCAGGAATAGCTACTTCCCCACACCATCAGGCTATTAAACTCAACTCAAACAAAACTCTGAACATTAATAGCCCATTATCTGTTTATTTCCACTTTCTCTGTTCATTTATTCATGTGTGTAAATATTTATATATGGTATATGGACACACTGATACGTTCTGTATTCTGTACTATATTCTGTTGTGCTGAAGCAAAGCAAGAATTTCATTGTCCTATCTGGGACACATAACAATAAACTCTCTTGAATCATGACTGGAAGACTGATTGAAGGGGTAGGTTTTAAAGTGTGTTGTAATGTTTGCTTGAGAGGCAGTAAGGGTGAGAAAGCACAGAGGATATAGTGGGAACCACATGAGGCATGGATTAAAGGAGCACTCAGCTGTGAAATTGTAGTTCCTAAAAGAAATAGAAAAGGGCAGGGCCATGTAAGTATCTACCAACAACGTTGAAAATTGAAACAAAAGGATTCGTGAAATGAATCCATGTGCAAACAGAAAATGTTGGGTGCCAGAAACACCCTATCAGGGGGTAGTGGTGGAGACAGATACAAAAGTAGCATTTAAGATGCTTTCAGATATCAGTATCATGTTTAGCATGGACAATGTGGGCTAAAGGACCTGTTACTGTGCTGTATTGTTTTACGTTCTATATTTCACTCTCCACAAACGTGATTATAAACAAAGGTCATATCCAGGCACCCATATCCAGGCACCCAGCACACTCTGTGCAAAAACTTGCCCCGCAATCTCCTTTAAACTTTTTCCCACTCACAATGAAGCTATGCCCTTGAGTCTTTGACATTTCCAACCTGGAAAAAAGGACTATCTACCTTATCTATATCTGTTGTAATGTTTAGACCACCTCTCCTCAACCTCTGACGCTCCATTGAAAACAATCCAAGTTTGCCTAGTCTTGCCTTAAAGCTAAAGTCCTCTAATCCTGGCAGTATTCTGGTAACATTCACCTGCACCCTCTACAAAGGTTCTACATCCTTCCTGCAATGGAACAACTACACACTATTCTCCAAATGCAGCTTAACGAAAGTCCTACAAAGCAGCAACCTGAATTCCTGACTCTTGTACTCAACATCCCAACTGATAAAGGCAAACATACCATACGCTTTATTTTACCACTATCCACTTGTGTTGCCATCTTCGAAGAGCAATGGATTTGGTTCCCAAGATCCCCCTGTACATTAATGCTGTTAATGACCTTGCCATTAACTGTATACTTTCCCTTTACATTTCACCTCCCAAAGTGCAACACGGATTAAACTCCATCTGCCATTTCTCCACCCATTTCTGTAGTTGCTCTCTATCCAGCCTTCCTTAATAATCGCAATTCCATCAATTTTTGAGTAATCTGCAAATTTACTAACCGACCCATCTACGTTTACACCAAAGTCATTTATCATTTTTATTCAGAGATCCCAGCACAGATCCCTACTGAACTCATAATGTCACAGACCTCCAGCCAGAATAACATTATCCCACCATAACCATCTATCTTTTCTGGTAAGCCAGCTCAAAATCCCAAATAACAAAATCAGAGTGGAACCCAAGCATCTTAATCTATTGAAATAGCGATGATAGACTTTATAAAATACCTTAATAAAATTGACATCAGCAATATCCACTACCCTCATCGATTACCATCGTCACCTCCTCAAAAAACCTCAATCAAGTTTGTAAGACCCGCTGTGGACATGATATTTAAGTATGTCCGTAATTGGTCCATTCTCTTCCCAATGTGAGTAAATGCTATCTTGAAAAATCATCTCCAGTAGCTTCACTGCCACTAATATGAAGCTCACCTGCCTATAATTTCCTGGATTATTTCTTTCTCACTTCTATGCAAAGATCTTGCTCAAGGCCCCTGCAATCTCCTCCCTTGCCTCTCTAAATAACCTGGGATAGATCTCATGAATCTCTGGGAAGATATCCACCTTAATGTTCTTCAAGAGCCCCAACACCACTTCCTTCTTGATCTCAAAGAATGGTCGGGTTAAATATTTCATCAGTCAAGTCTAGAGGTAACAAATATTTACAGGTTAGGCAGGGAATGATATTTCATCGACATTGTTCTCTTTGCCCCTCTTTGTCCCACAATAAGGGACCTTGACTCGTACCTTTTTTGAAAATTACCCAGAAGCAGTACATTGCAGATGATATATATAGTAAAGCTTCCTCGGCACCACCTGCCAAATACCTCAAATCCAACTTCAATTGTGTAATCCTGCTTCATTGTGATACTTTCTGTCTGCTGCATCCATTTCCTGTGAACTTTGAATAGAATTTTGTCATTAAACTCTTGCATCATCTCTCCATGAAGAAAGGATGCAAGTTGCATTGGATAGGGATCAATCTCTTAATCTTTAAATACCAATGATCTGAATTTTCAGGGAGGTCAGGTAAAGCAAATGACCAAACCAATGACGTAGGTTGCTGCCCTGAAAAGTTGACTCCCTTTCTCTTCCTACAGATGTGGACTGACCTACATAGTATTTCCAACATTTTGTCTGTTATCTAGATTCCAGCATCTTCATTTTTTAATTTATTGTTTAATAGATATGGGAAATAATATAGGTGGGAAGGATGGATGGTAACTGTTTGTAGTTTCCAGACCAGAAAGAATTCTTCAGATTAGACTTCCCATTTCTCTATCCTTTCAATTCCTTTATCCTTCATCCAAACACCTGTAAGATTAGCCTCTATTGTGCTGGAGCTACTCAATACCTACATAGCCTTGACATAGTAAAACATCTCAATGCATTTTACAGGAATATGATCGGGTCAGAGGTAAGTGTTAAAGAGCACGGTGAAGACAAGTGGGATGTGGAGGGAAAAATAGAAAAGAAAGGGTCATAGCTGCTTAAGCCACATCTACCAATGTATAGAAAAAAGGAGAGGGTGTATAAATGAGGTCAGAATTAGAAACATTAAGCAAGTTCGAGAGCCAGTGAAGGTTACAGAGATAGGGAGGGCAATACCATAAAAAAGCCTTTAAGAAAAGGATTTGTTTTTAGTTGGAGCTTTATCAGATTAGAACTAATGCAGGTCAGTGAACAATACAATAAACAGGAATTTATGTTTGGCCTGTTATTGAACAACAACGTTTCTATGGATTCAGCCTACATTCTGAAGATGGGAGACTATCCAGAAAGGCAGTAAATAAATCACATATAGAAGAAATAGACCAAAGTTACACCAAATTACGTCCAAATAATTGGAAGAGTCCTCACCAACAACATCCAATATGCCAGTCTTAAATACTTGCCTTTCTGGGTCACAACTGCAGTGTGTGAAAGACCCCACTGACACTCTCACCCGCCAGAACCATTGATAAAATGGAGTAAGAGAATAAATACATTACAAACAGATAATATGTGGAGAGTGGCATCTTAGTCTCTATAATTCAATCCCAACAATAATCTGATCAATGATTGAAACAATTGGGATAACATGAAACAATGCACTGCAGCATGAATACCCCATCAATATGGTATATAATGCATTTATATTTCAGATTTAGCATTTATTCTCCTCACAATCCTATTCGAGTATTGTACTGGCCTTGCTGACATCGGGGGTAATAACCTTCTCCCACTGATGTCACATCACGTGCGAGCTAGCTATCCAACCAAGGGATTTCAAACTTGAAGTGGTCCCCATGCCCGGGCAGACAGTTTCATAAGACAAGGAGGCAATCCCCTCAAACCAGGTTATAGCAGCAATTAACTGTCAGAAACTCTGACTGCAGTAAATATTAATTAAACATGATTTCCCAATCGATACATTACATTTTCTTCGCCATCCTTCTTCTCCCCATTCACAATGATGGGTTACTCCCATCATCACGACACCCTATTGGACTTTGCCCTCACTGGGCCCAACATGGGTTATTACACACACGTATACACATGCCGAATTCAATTACAAGGCAATCCAGCAAGCTATGGGTTAAACTCCGGCTTCTAGTTCAATGAACACCGAGCAACCTGAACGCTACTTTATATAGCAAGTGAAATGTAAGACCCACCCTTTCAGCGAAGGTAACTGCATCAATTTCAGGGGGATTTGTACATCGAAATCACAATACTGACCGTTTGCTCCAAGTCCGGTACCCCAATGCGAATGATTATAGTGCTCGGCGCAGGATTGTCCATTTGGTGGCCGGTTTTAGCTGCTGTACTTGTTCTAATGGTATGGTAGATCGTGTCCTCTCTGCTGAAACTCTCCTCCTCTTCACCCTCGCTGCAGTTGCAAGGGTTCTGCTGCTGCTCCTCCTCATGTTTCCTGGATGTCGGACTGAGAGGCATGCTCCGTGCACTAACCATCGACATCACATCACTGGGGGGAGACATAGAGAAAAAAACTAAAACCTTTTGGAAACCCGCGCACACACACACACATCCACAAGCATCCCCTCGCATGCACATAATATACGCGCGTTAATTTATAGATACATATATATATATGATACAAGTTCAAACACACGCTTGTGTGCAAGTATAGGCAAAATCACAATCGTGACAGCAACTAGCATTTATACACTGTAGTTCCTAAAACGTAGTTACCCAAAGGGCTTCATATGAGCGATTATCAAACAAGAATCGGTAGTACATAGGTGGTTGCCCAGTAATTTAACATTTACTCGTTATTGTAGGGCTTTTCACGTATATCCATAAATTATGGGGGCGAATATTTTGTGCACGTGCATATAACCTTGTTACATACATTCTTTTGATGATCATGGGGAGGGGTTTACTTGATTTTTCCATGCTTCCAAGCTTTATGAAGTCATATCAGGTAGGTGGCCAAATGCTTATTCAAAGAAGCAATGCCTATTAACAAAGCCTCCTGGAGGTGGAGGTGGAAGTAAAGCTAAAGCAGAGATATAAAGAGAATTCTAATGCTCCAGCCCAGGAAGCTCAAGGCAAAGCTACCAATGGCTGAGTAATTAAAACAAGAGATGCGCAAGGGACAGTGATTATTGCAAAAATGCAAAGATGTTTAAAGATCGGAAAGTTTGAAAGTTTAAAGTAACTGAAAGAACTGAATACATGAAGAAATTTGAAAACAAGATTAAGAATTATATAATACGCACATTTACAGATTTGTTTGTATGCGCACATATACATATACACACCGAATACCTATGTGTATAAGACATTTACATAACACAATATTTACAAACATATAACGACTGTATATTACAGGACGAAAGGAAATCATTTGACTGTGCCCCAGAAGCCAGCTCTTTGAAAGACATAGCCAATTAGTTCCTTGACTGAAATTTCTTACCTTTGAAATGTTTATTCCTTTCCTTTTTTGAACCTGCTTCTATCTTCAAGTGGTACATTATACGTTTAAACATCTCATTAAGTAATGAAAACGTTTCCTGATGCTGCCTTTGGTCTTTTAGAAAACCCTCATAAATTATGTTTTCCAGATATTGATCCATTGTCACAATTTGTTCCCACACTATGCCAAAACATTTCCATGATAGCAAATAGCACTATCAAATCTTCCCTGCTCCAGTTACTCCAGTCTCTCCATGCATCTACAATCATTCCACGTGATACCAATTTTGTGAATAATCTCAGCATCTTCAAGGCCTCCTCAAACAAGTAGCCAAGAGATGACAGAGTACACCAAATAAATGTTAATCAGTGATTATAAAGTTCCAATGCAACATTTTTTGCTCTGGTCATGATTCACAATTTGGATATTTTATTGTTTATTGCCTCTTCATTCCTCCTACTTAAGTATATCTTTATGTTTGGGCAAAAACATTGCTATGTTTCTGCCCATTATTAACCAACATTAGAAAAGTGAGTAGTCGATGTGGGCCCTTGAGCTGTCTCCAACATTCAACAAAATAATGTTATTTTTCACATCTTGTGCAGGACAGAGGCTCAGGAGGGGCTAGTTGGTATGGAGGGTGTTATGGGAAATGTTAATGGACAGAATAGGCAAAAAGCCGGTGAGCAAGGAAGGAGGGTTGGTTTAAACTGCACGTATTTTAATGCAAGGGGCTTGATGGGTAAGGCAGATGAGCTTAGGGCGTGGATAGGTACGAGCGACTGGGACGTTGTAGCCATGACTGAAACCTGGTTAAGGGAGGGGCAGTACTGGCAGCTCAATGTTCCGGGGTACAGGAGCTTCAGGAGAGACAGGGGTGAGGAAAAAAGAGGGAGAGTTGCATTGTTGGTTATGGAGGATGTCACAGCTGTGTTCAGAGGTGACATTACGGACAAAAGAGTCCAGGAGATAGCTCTGGCGGGTAGCAAAAAAGACAAACCCAAAAGATTTTATAAATACAATAGGGGGAAAAGGGTAACTAGAGAGAGAGTAGGACCCCTCAGGAATGAAAGCAAAGAATTGAGCCACAGGAGATGGGCAGGGTCCTCCTTGAGTATTTCTCCTCTGTATTTACCAAGGAGAAAGACAGTAGGATGGAGGAAATTGGAGCAATCATTGGAAGTGTCATGAGAGCAGTCAGGGTTACCGTCGAGGAAGTACTGAAGATACTGTCATGTTTGAAGGTAGACAAATCTCCGGGGCCTGATCAGATATATCCGAGGACATTGCGGGAAATTAGAGAGGAAATTGCGGGAGCCCTGGTTGAAATTTATGAGTCGTTGTTAAATAATGGAGAGGTGCCAGAGTATTGGAGGGTGGCAAATGTTGTGCCTCATTTCAAGAAGGGTTGCAGGGAAAATGCCAGGGACTATAGGTCGGTGAGCTTAACATCTGTAGTTGGTAAGTTGCTGGAGAGTATTCTGTGCGATAGGAATTACAGGCATTTGGATGGGCAAGGGCTGATTAGGGACAGTCAGCATGGTTTTGTATATGGGAGGCCGTGATGATTTTTTTGAAGACATGAGCTAAAAGGTTGATGAAAGCAGAGCTGTAGATGTTGTGTGCATGGGCTTTAGTAAGGCGTTCTACAAGGTGCCGTGTGGTAAGGTGCTCTGGAAGGTTAGATTTCATGGGATCCAAGGAGAGAAAGCTGAATGGATAGCAAATTGGCTCCATGGAAGGAAGCAGAGGGTGATGGTGGAAGATTGCTTCTTGGACTGGAGGCCTGTGACTAGTGGTGTGCCACAGGGTTCGGTGTGGCGGCCCGTTACTGTTTGTCATCTACATCAATGATTTGGATGACAACATACAGGGCAAGATTAGCAAGTTTGCTGATGATACAAAAGTTAGTGCTTTTGCAGACAGTGAAGATGGTTGTGACCAATTGCAGCAGGATCTGGATCGATTGGCCAGGTGGGCAGAGAAATGGTTGATGGAATTTAATACAGGGAAGTGTGACGTGTTGCATTTTGGGACGTCGAACAAGGGCAGGATCTACACAGTAAATGGTAGAGCAGAGTACAAGTGCATGGTTCCATGAAGGTTGAGTCGCAGGTAGATAAGATGGTCAAAAAGACTTTTGGCACTTTGGCCTTCATCAGTCAGAGTATTGAGTATAGAAGTTGGGAGGTCATGTTGCAGTTGTATGAGACATTGGTGAGATCGCATTTAGAATATTGTGTTCAGTTCTGGGCACCATGTTACAGGAAAGATATTGTCAAGCTTGAAAGGGTTCAGAAAAGATTTACGAGGATGTTGCCAGGACTAGACGGTGTGAGCTATAGGGAGAAGTTGAGTAGGCTGGGTCTCTATTCCATGGAGCATAGGAGGATGAGGGGAGATCTTATAGAAATATACAAAATCATGAGACAATAGATTGGGTAGATGCACAGTCTTTTAGCCAGAGTATGGGAATCGAGGACCAGAGGACATAGGTTCAAGGTGAAGGAGAAAAGATTTAATAGGAAACAGAGGGGTAACTTTTTTCACAGAGGGTGGTGGGTGTATGGAACAAGCTATCAGAGGAGGTAGTTGAGGCTGGGACAATCCCATTGTTTCAGAAACAGTTGTACAGGTACATGGATTGGACAGGTTTGGAGGGTTATGGACCAAGCGCAGACAAGTGGGACTAGGGTAGCTGGGACATTGTTGGCCAGTGTGGGCGAGTTGGGCCGAAGGACCTGTTTCCACACTGTATTACTCTATGACTTTGTGACTCTATGACATCACCTTCACTTTCTTATCCTATCACCAAATTTTTGATTATCCTGGATTCCAAAAAAAACCATCCGGCATGAACATATTCAATGACTGAATATCCAAATCCATCTGGAGCTCAGATTTCCAAAAATACATGAGTGCAAAATTATTACTGGCCTCATTCCTAATTGTCAAACTCATTTTATCCTCTTGTTCTTGCTTATTTAGCCAAAGAAACGACCTTTCAGCAAAGATTCCCCCAACCTCCCCCATTAAAACAACTGACGTCATCAGGGTTACCTTTATTCCCACCTCCTTTAGCATATCACCAACAAGATTAATGTTGCTGTTATCCTCTTCTGTTTACTACTTTCCTATTTTTTAAGCTATCTGCAAACTTTTAAATTTTGCTAGAAAAGACACACGTGCTTGAGTAACTCAGCGGGTCAGGTAGCTAATCTGGAGAACATGGATAGATGATGTTTCAGGTCAGGACTCTTCTTCAGACTTTATGTTTTGGCATAAAAATGAAAATGTGAGGATGGGTCCCAAACCGAAACATCACCTATCCCTGTTCTCCAGAGATGCTATGACCCACGGAATTAATCCAGCACTGTGTGTCTTTTTTGTAAGTCAGCTCCTGCAATTTCTTGTACCACCTTTGAAATAATGCTGTATCGTTCCAAATGCAAGCAATGTTTTGTTCTCAAAAGGAACAATGGCCCAAACACAGACCCTTGGAACACAGATGTGTATACTTACTTTTTAATCTATATTGCCACATTCTCTTTGATTCTATGCACATAAATTTTACTAAAGTCTATTACAGGATATTTCATCAAACACTGTTTCAAAGTCCATAAGCATATCAAATGCATACTAAAACTAACTTTCTCCTTATGTAGGCTCACATAGACATATCCTGCATGACATATACATATTTCACTGGTATACTGAAGCAAAAAATATCCAAGTACACAAATATATTCACAATCATACATACACCTATGCAAATATACTACATAGATACTTATGCATAGATGTATAAATAAATATACATGCATACCCAAATTATATATTTACAGGCGTAACCTTTTATCGGCGGCACCGGGTGGCGCCGCGAGCGGGTAAGCATCTCCAGCAACGTGTTCGTCATTTTGACCTTTTTTGTTTTTTAGTATGTCTAAATGTGTGTCGCAATGTATGTTTTAGTGTGTGGGGTGGTGGGGGGGGGGGGGGAATAGGGGGAAACCGTTTCTCAGTCACTTACCTCGATAGAGATGCGACTTTTCTCTTTGTCGCATCTTCGCCCCCCACGCGGCCTAACAACTGGTTTGGTGCAGCCTTTCTCGGAGACTAGCTCAGAGCTTCAGTAGCAGGTGCAGCGGACTTAGCATCACAGAGCGGGGCGATCCCTTGCCAGGGATCCCCAGAATAAGTGCTCCGACCGCCGGCCTGCGGCCTATAACATTGTGAAGTCGAGGTCTCCGGTGAGAAAGGGGCCGATTCGGGAACTCCAAGAGTGTGTGTGCCAATCCGTCCCGACGTCGGAGTTTCGACCATCCCAACGAGAGGGCGTGCACATCGGGCCATCCGTAGTCACGACTACAGAGGGTTCAAGGCCCCGATCATGGTGAACAAAGGAGGAAGATTGACTGAACGTTACTGCCTTCCATCTCAGTGAAGAATGTTGATGCCACTGTGGTGGATGTCTATGTTAAATTCTATTGTGTTTTGTGCTCTGACAATAGACAATAGGTGCAGGAGTAGGTCATTAGGCCCTTCGAGCCAGCACCGCCATTCAATGTGATCATGGCTGATCATCCCTAATCAGTACCCCATTCCTGAAATTGCTGGAAGGTTGTTTTTTGGGCTGGAGTCCTGTGACTAATGATGTTCCTCAGGGATCAATGTTGGGCCCATTGCAGTTTGTCATCTATGTCAACAACTTGGAGGAGAATCTGCGAGGATTGATTAATAAGTTTGCAGATGACAATGTAAATGGTATCATAGGCAATGAAAATAGTTATCAAGAATTACAGCGGGATTTTGATCACTTTGATAAGTGGGCCCAGGAATGGCTACGTGTTTAATTCAGATAAGTGTGATATTTTTAATTTTTGGAAGTCAAACCACATCAGGACCTTCACTGCAAATGCAAAGGGGTCTTGGAGAACAAGTACATAGTTCCCTGAAAGTGATGTCACAGGTAGTTTGGGGGTGAAGGTGGTTATTGGCATGTTGACCTTTAACAGTCATAAATTCATGTTATAGGATCAGAATTAGGCCATTCTGCCCATCGTCTACTCCACCATTCAATCATGGCTGATCTATCTTTCCCTCTCAACCCCATTCTCCTGCCTTCTCCCCATAACCCTTGACAGTCATACTAATCAAGAATTTGTCAATCTCTGCCTTAGAAATATCCATTGACTTGGCCTCCACAGCCTTCTGTAGCATTGAATTTAACAGATTCACCACCGCCTGACTAAAGAAATTCCTTCTCATCTCTTTTCTAAAGGTACATCCTTTTATTCTGAACCAATGGCCTCTGGTGCTAGACTCTCCCATTCATGGAAACATCCTCTCCACATCCACTCTATCCAGGCCTTTCACTATTCGATAAGTTTCAATGAGGCTCCCCTCATCCTTCTAAACTCCAGCAAGTACAGACCCACTGCCATCAAACACTCATTATATATGAACCCAATCATTCCCAGGATCATTCCAGTAAACCAGCACATCCTTCCTCAGGTATGGGGCCAAAACTGTTCACAATACTCCACCTGTGTCTGACCAGTGCCTTCAGCATTACATCCCTGTTTTTATACTCTAGTCCTCTCAAAATAAATGCTAGCATTGCATTTTTCTTCCTTGCTATCAATTTGACTTGTAAATCAACTTTTTGGGGAATCCTGTACCAGCACTCTGTGAGATTATCCACTTTGGTAGCGAAAACAGGAAGGCAGATTACTATCGTAATGGCATCAAATTGGGACAAGGGGAAGTACAACGGGATCTGTGGGTCCTTGTACATCAGTCTATGAAAGTAAGCATGCAGGTTCAATTCAATTCAACTCAACTTTATTGTCATTGCACAGATACAAGTATAGGTACAACGAAATGCAGTTTAGCGTCTGGTCATAGTCATAGTGCAAGATAGGAATTTAAAAAAAAAAACAGAACAAGCATACATTAGAGTAAGAAGAGTATTGGTTACCAATGTGGATGGAGAGACCAAAGATATCTAGCGACGGGACTCCGAGTTCAGCAATGTAAGTGTGTTGTTGAAAAAGCTGTTCCTCATCCTGCTAGTTTGAGACCTGAGGCTCCTGTACCGCCTCCCTGATGGGAGGAGGGCAAACAGTCCATGGTTAAGGTGAGAGGGGTCCTTGATGATCTTCCTGGCCCGTCTCAGACACCGTTTTCGGTGGAGGGCATCCATGGCAGGGAGCGGGGCACCGATGATGTGCTGAGCGGTTTTCACCACCCGTTGTAGTGGCTTCCTATCCGCTGCGGTGCAACTGCTGTACCATACCGTGAAGCAGGTGGTCAGGATGCTTTCGATGGTACAGCGGTAAAAGTTGGTCAGGATCTGGGGGGACAAGTGAGCTTTCTTGAGCCTCCTCAGGAAGTAAAGGTGCTGCTGTGCCTTTTTGATCAGTTTGGTGGTATTGAGGGACCAGGACAGATCCTCCGAGATGTGTACCCCGAGGAATTTGTAGTTGGAGACGCGCTCCACCTCAGTCCCGTTTATATGGATGGGGGTATGTCTGACCCCTCTGTTCTTCCTGAAGTCAACAATAATTTCCTTTGTCTTCTTGGAGTTGAGGACGAGGTTATTGTTGGCACACCAGGCTGCCAGGTGCTGGACCTCCTCCCTGTAGGCTGACTCGTCATTGTCACTGATCAGCCCTACCACCGTGATGTCGTCAGCAAATTTAATGATGGCGTTGGAGCCATACTTAGGGATGCAGTCATGGGTGAAGAAGGAGTAGAGGAGAGGGCTGAGCACACAGCCCTGTGGCACGCCAGTGTTCAGTGTTATAGTGGAGGAGGTGAGGTTGTTGACCCTAACAGACTGTGGTCTGTTGGTGAGGAAATCCAATGTCCAGTTGCAGAGGGAGGTGGAGATGCCAAGTCCGCTGAGTTTGGTGATCAAGCTAGCGGGGATGACAGTGTTAAAGGCGGAACTGAAATCAATGGAGGTACAGCAGGCAGTGAAGAAAGCGAATGGCATGTTGGCCTTTATAACAAGAGGAATCGACTATAGGAGCAAAGAGGTCCTTCTGCAGTTGTACAGAGCCCTAGTGAGACCACACCTGGAGTATTGTGTGCAGTTTTGGTCCCCTAATTTGAGGAAGGACATTCTTGCTATTGAGGGAGTGCAGCATAGATTTACAAGGTTAATTCCCGGGATGGCGGGACTGTCATCTGCTGAGATAATGGAGCAGCTGGGCTTGCACGCTCTGGAGTTTAGAAGGATGAGAGGTGATCTCATTGAAACATATAAGATTGTTAAGGGCTTGACACGCTAGAGACAGGAAACATATTCCCGATGTTGGGAGTCCAGAACCAGGTACCACAGTTTAAGAATAAGGAGTAAGCCATTTAGAACAGAGACAAGGAAACACTTTTTCTCATAGAGAGTGGGTAGTCTGTGGAATTCTCTGCCTCAGAGGGTGGTGGAGGCAGGTTCTCTGGATGCTTTCAAGAGAGAGCTAGATAGGGCTCTTAAAAATAGCAGTCGGGGAATATGGGGAGAAGGCAGGAACGGGATACTGATCGGGGATGATCAGCCATGGTCACATTGAGTGGCCGTGTTGGCTCGAAGGGCCGAAAGGCCTGCTCCTGCACCTATTGTCTATTGTCACTCACAAGTCCCATTGCACCTCTGATTTTTGAATTCTCTCGCCAGTCTCTGCCTTTATTCTTACAAGCAAAATACACAACTCCACACTTTGCTACATTGTATTCCATCTTCCACTTCTTCAGACGAAGAAGGGGTTTGACCCGTAACGTCACCCATTCCTTCTCTCCAGAGATGCTGCCTGTCCTGCTGAGTTACTCCAGCACTTTGTGTCTATCTTCGGTTTAAACCAGCATCTGCTGTTCCTTCCTCAACATAGGAAAGATGCCATTAAGCTGAGAGGATTTACATGGATGGTTTCAGCACTCAAGGACCTGGGCTATCAGGCAAGGTTGGGCAGGCTAGGATCTCAATCCTTGCACAGTAATGCTCAGTGTTTTTCACAGGAGGCCTATGTTTAAGGCAATAGGAAAATATTAAATAGGAACCTGAGGGGAAACTTTGTCATACAGAGTGTGATGGGATAATGGAACAAGCTGACAGAGGAAGTAGTTGAGGCAGGTACAATAACAACATTTAAAAGACATTTGATTAGGTACATAGATAGGAAATGTTCAGAAGGATGGACTGGCATAAATGGGGACTGGCATAAATGGGGCTTTTTGGTCAGCAGGAACACATTGGGCCAAATGGCCTGTTTCTGCACCGTATGACTTTATGACGTTACTTTGAAATTCAGTGAATGGGAATGCAGTTATGAGCATTATTTCTATTTTTATATCACAACGATAGAACATAATATGTATTATTGATATCAACTAATTTCTGCATTATTATATAATTTACTTACAATTCCTGTTCAATGACTGCTTTGATAGGACAATGGATGTCCTAAAATTCTAGGCATGTTTGAGAGACCACAGGCAGTGGCTTTGATATAAGCGCAATAGGTACTGACATGGTGTGACTCGTTTTAATACCGAGAACAAAAGCAATGATAAGAAAAAAGCATCCTTACCAAAAGAATGGACCTTGTCAAGCGACTGGCGTACTTGAAGAATAAGAATTGAAAAATGAGTTCCAAGAGGGATTAGGTTTGATTGGGAGATTATTCTCTAAGAATAATGGATTTTGATGAAAAACCTTGGTCATTAAGTTGATGGTTTTAGTTGTAAAGTTTGAATAAGGGGAGATCAGCTTAATTGGACCAGTTTTTTCAAAGATTAAACAAACCTCATTGTAAATTGGAACCATTCTGACAAAGTTTATTCATCTGAAATATAAATTTATTATCTAATCACTATTTAATAGCGTTTCTTACAATCACTTCTTTTGTATTTGGAAAACAGTAAAACCTGCATATAGTGACATCATATCGAGACAGGATGAATATGATTGTGTTTTTCTCCCCTCAATTATCCTTGGCGTCCACAGTGCTAAGTGATCATTTTTATGTACATGATTTATATGAAACTATTTTCGCTTACTATAGTTCTATTGATGAATCTCTGTTATTATTGGGAGAAGTTAATAAGGTTTCTGTTACCTCTGCTGTTTAAACAAACTAATGAGTCAATTGACTTTGTTTTCTGTGCACAAATCCTTTTATCGTGAATCATTCTTTTAATAAATTCTATCAAAAAAACTCTATCAAAAAAAAACTCTATCAAAAAAAAACAGAAGGAACTCTTGGTAAGAGTTTCTCCCTTCCCTATATCACACAAACAATCTGCACCTCATCATAAAATTGAGTCAAGAAATCCTTGAGGATGACGTGGACTCAATTTTAGGATGAGGTGCAAATTGTCTGTGTGATATCGGGAAGGGAGAAACTCATGAGATGATAAAAAGTTTTCTATGTGAGTTGATATGTATGTGTTCTCTGTGAAGGAGAAGTTATGGAAACAGACAGGAGACTAGATCTAGCAATATTCTTTCTCACTTGGAACTACTTTTGCATTACTGTAATTCTCTGCGGCTCTTCATGAATCAAGGACAAAACAGATGAGAACCAATATCCCAGCGGGCTGGTTTGCTAGTGCTACTTAGTGGAGTTTAGGCTGAATTGGTAGAGGAACGAGATCCAATGCAGGACTGAAGTAGGTGAGGAGCTGGAAGACCAGTTGTTATGGAAATGATGAAAGCAAGTTCAGTAGACAGGATTGGCAGAAGCAGGACAGGGAATGTCCTTGAGCGGCCCAGCCAGAGCCCGGACTTGAACCCGATTGAACATCTCTGGAGGGACCTGAAAATAGCTGTGCATCGAAGCTCCCCGTCCAACCTGACAGAGCTTGAGAGGATCTGAAGAGAAGAATGGGAGAAATTACCCAAATACAGGTGTGCCAAGCTTGTAGCATTATACCCAAGAAGACTTGAGGCTTTAATCGCTGCCAAAGGTGCCTCGGCAAAGTACTGAGTAAAGGGTCTGAATAGTTATGTAAATGTGATATTTCAGTTATTTCATTTTAATTACTTTGCAGATTTTCGAAACACCTGTTCTTGCTTTTTTATTATGGGGTATTGTGTGTAGATTGATGGTTAAAAAAAAAAAGAGTTTTTAATCAATTTTAGAATAAGGCTTTAACATAAAAAAATGTGGAAAAAGTAAATGGGTCTGAATACTTTCTGAATGCACTGTATGGACATCTCAGTTACAAAAGATTTTGTCCATATGACCAAAATTCAGTACAAAGTGTTTAATAATAAGCAGGGTAACTGAATTATTGGGAACTTCCCAATTTGATTTCAGTCTCGACGCGTCCTGAGTATCTATGAATGGACGTCCTGCTTATGTGGAATTTGGATATACAACAAGCAGAGATTTGTTTGACTTCTCCATTCATGATTCATGATCGTTGTATGTATGCCCTATCATAAACCTATATTGATTTCCTGTTTATCTATGCCTTGATTTTAGAATTATCATCCTTGCTTTCTAATCCATTAATAGAAGAATTGTCACTTGCTTTTTCTGTAATCTGTTCCAACCCTACAATTCTTGAACCAAGTTTTTTGAGCTGTTCTAATTCTTGCCTGTTCCTCATCCCTGTGTTTAAATGCTTCACCACTGTCTTTAGTTGCCGAAAACCTAAGATTTGGGATTTAATCTCCGCCTTTCAACCAAATATTTTGACCAAGCGTTGTCACTTGCTTTAGTATGCAGCTCCGCAACATTGTGTTTCTATGCTTAGGCATGTTTCACTATTTAAAGACACAAAACTGATGAAAACCATGGATGTCAGTCCTATGGTACTAATTAACAGTCCATAATGACCAGCAGTGGTATCAGAACATGATCTGTGTATCATTGACAACTGAACAGCAGCAGAGTTGCATAGTATGAAATGATCCTTGAACTAATTTACAAGTCAAAGCTGATTATTGATGACAACTGATTGCTGTATGGTGGTACCAGTTCACTGTTCAGTGGTCCCTGTCACTATCAGACTGTTTTTGTTCTCTATCTGGTGTTATATGACCTCATTCAATACTCTTCGATAAATCCTGATCGCAATCTGATGGTTGATATTGGCAATCTGATGATTGATGTTCACTATCTAATGACTCCTGATCACTATCTATTGGCTTATAAAACTATTTGACAGCCAATCACCATTCAAAAGCACATGATCACTAATAAAGTAGTCCCTGCTCACTATCCAATGACCCTTGTACACTTTTTGATATCTCTTAATTGTTAGCCAATGACTCTTGATCACCATTCAATAGTTCCTTATTCTTATCTCATTGTTCCCAATCACTATCCAATACCTGGTTAATACATTATATCACACATCATTTCGAGTGATACTTTAACTATTAATCCAAAAATAAAAAAAACATGTGGAGAAGAAGCTGGCATTGAAAAATCTGTGATTTACCAATGTAAAGAAACCATAATCAGAAAAACAGGTTCAACCATATGCTTGAAATTGTTGTAACACCACCCCACCATCAAACCTTAATTACAGCCACAACAAATCATATGCATGACCAACAAGCTTCCTAATCCTACTTCAGGAATGTAGGATGGAGTGACTTTTTTGTAGCCCAAAATGGCATATTTCTTGATCTTCTACACATTGTATAAAAATCATTCAGGCGTTGGAATTGTCGTCCAGTCAGCATAACTTTTAAAGACTGTTCAAAACTACATAAGTACAGGACATGTTACATTCAGAGTAAACCTTTCATCATACTCGCTATGGGCAAGTGTACTATCTGCATAGTCATTGGAATGTTAAACAAATGAGTGGAGTATACAGTTCTGAACTGTAGCGTGACTGAGTATTCACTGGGCCAAATGACTTTGTCTGATTCTGTTCTTTTCTCCTTCTTCAGTCTAATTGAACATTCACTGTGCATTCAACTATATCTACTTTGAATTCAATGTTCTGCCAGAACAGTGAGGTGGAATCTTCAAGGTAAACATTTAATGAGAAAATAAATTCAAATGAGTGAAGATTAAACTTTTTATATGAAATAGAAAAGCTTACATTGTGCCAGGTGTGCAGTACAGAGACATTTACACAAATATGGTTTTCGCCAACGGATAACAATTCACTATAATTCAGATTCTCGATGGATATTAGAAGATTGCTTTAGATCCAAACTGCTGAAATTTACACAATGTTGATTATTATGCAGTTGGGCACAGAAAATCAATGAATACCACAGTTGATCTCCCTTTCCAATTCCATGCCCCTTATCACCTATAGATTGACAATTCTCAACTGACTTTGTTCTGTGGACAGTGTGGACAGTCACATGTGGGGGGTATAACTTCATCACCTTCGCTCAGTCCGCCTGAACCTACCCGATCTCCCGGTTGTTCTGAATATTATAGAGGCAACATTTCCACACAGAGGGTGGGGTGGGGGGGTTCAGAACGTAGTTGAGACAGATATGATAACATTTAAAAGGAACTGCAGATGCTGGTTCACACCGAAGATAGACAGAAAATGCTGGAGTTAAGGGCCTGTCCCCACTTGGGCGTCATTTACGCGACATCATTTATGCGTCACGACGCATGACGCGCGCGTTGTGACGCGCACGTGATGCCCGCTTGGTGCGCATTACGCGAGCATGGTGCGTGGTGACCTAAGCAGTGACGCGAGCGGCTGCCCAGGATTTTGGGTTGTACAAAACCTTTGCGTGCCATCTGCGTGACGCACAAATGACGCCCAAGTGGAACAGGCCCTTAACTCAGCAACTCAGGCAGCATCGCTGGAGAAAAGGAATAGATGACATTTCAAGTTGAGATAGAAATGCTGAATTTTAAGTATCGGCACGCAATGTTTGCAATGATAGCTACGATGGGGCTCAGAATCTCGTGACTAACAGAAGAAGGTCAGCCATCTGTGCCAAAGTAAACAGTGAGAAGGCATGCAGTATGCCGTGGAAGAATGAAATAAGAAATGAGAAAGAGTCCCAAGTGGAAAAAGACTACATACAAGAAGAAAGCCAAAATTATGTTAATGGACTAGTAGTAGTAGAAGCCCAAAGGTATTATTGTATTGATGGTGTAATGGCATCGATGTGACACCAGTGATTAATTGTTAGAATGTAACAAAAATGATAAAACCTAGCTCAAGTTGTAACTATATTTAGAACACAAAACCTTGCTGAAAATTTTCTAAACAAACTAATTATTGACCATATCACAAACAATCTCAGCTGTGTCGAAAGTAATCCTCACTGTTTGCTCATGTTATGTTTATCAATCTCAGTGCATGTCTATAATATCCAGCAGCTCAACTTCAATCAATAACTTACAGCATATCTGGACTGTTCATTGATCAATTTAGGTGGCTACAATTTCTATCTCCAGCAAATCTCAGCAGGTCACAGCGAAATGTACAATCCTCCTCTGATCAATTACAATGAACACATGCTAATCAATTGCATGTGATCAATTGCTGAAACATATGCTGCTCTGATCAATTGCATGTAACAAAGTCACACTCAATCACAGAGAATATATATGCCAATCAATCCTGGTGAAATGTCTCTCTCAATCACAGTGAAACAAGTGTTGACCAATCATTTGTGAAACATGTGCTGATCCATTAAGATGGAAAATATGACCCCCAATTGCAGTGAAATTCATGTCCATCAGTTACAGCAAATTGTGCCAATAAATCCTGGTGAAATGCATGCCTATCACTTTTGGTGAGCTGTGCCACATCAGTCATGGTAAAACCCGTTGATCAATCACTTTAGGGATGGTGACCATCAACTATAGTGAACCTTGTGCCAATTACAGTGAAAATCAGTCTAATCGAATTCATCACACTGAAACTCACACTGAACCAATCAATAGTGTACTGATCAATTGCAGTAATACACAATCTGCTGCTTGGCAAAATGTGCTGGTAGATGCTAAAATCCGAAATAAAAGCAGATATTACTGGGAATGCTCAGTGGGTCAAGCAGCATCAGCAGAGAGGGAGATAATTATTGTTTCAGGTGAACGGCAATGGATTTGGTTTTCCCAGACATTTTCAGCTTATTCATAACTGGATGCGGGACAATGTTGGCATAATGATGAGGACAATAAAGGGAGTTATAAGGTACATTGCTTGTTATCAGTATATGCACAGAACCTGTCATGTTCGAGGATTATGTTTCTGCAGGGCCATTGATAGATAAGAAGTAGGAGTGCCAAAAGATGAATCTCTTTAGAATACCAGAAGTAAAAGTTGCTATATTCGAAGAGAAATTGTTGTGTGTGATTTGACATAACTGGACAGGTAAGAACAGAATCATCTCAGTGGAGTCCACACAACCAGAAATGGTGGAAAGGCACTGGAGGGACCTCTCAGTCTCCTTCATTCCACTGAAGACAAACCCAACCAATCCGATCTCTCCTTAAAACTACAGCATATCCCAGGTTAATGGGAATGTGGGGAGAATTATCGTAGGATTTCTGTATTTACTCCAGAGATGCTGTTGTCTGACCTGCTGAGTTACTTCAGCTTTTTGTGTCAATCTTCGATTTAAACCAGCATCTGCAGTTCCTTCCTACCCTACTTCGGCTTGTACTCGCTAGAATTTAGGAGATTGAGAGGGGAATCTTATAGAAACTTACAAAATCTTTAAGGGGTTGGACAGGCTAGATGCAGGAAGATTGTTCCCGATGTTGGGGAAGTCCAGGGCAAGGGGTCACAGCTTAAGGATAGAGGGGAAATCCTTTAGGACCGAGATGAGAAAAACTTTTTTCACACAGAGAGTGGTGAATCTCTGGAACTCTCTGCCACAGAAGGTAGTTGAGGTCAGTTCATTGGCTATATTTAAGAGGGAGTTAGATGTGGAACTTGTGGCTAAAGGGATCAAGGGGTATGGAGAGAAGGCAGGTACGGGATACTGAGTTGGATGATCAGCCATGATCATATTGAATGGCGGTGCAGGCTCGAAGGGCCGAATGGCCTACTCCTGCACCTATTTTCTATGTTTCTATGTTACTTTATGTAAATGAATACTTCATGGTCAGTTTCAGTGGGCCATGCTGCATGATTCTGCAGCCCTGACCTTGTCTGACATAGAATCAGAAATGAACATACTTGCTTAAGTTTGCATGACATTGAGTTTCATTTAGAACTCAACAGGTAACATCGCAGTTTGTTTGTGCAAGACCTGGTCAATATTCCACCTTGTGTTGATAAGTGACAGCAAATATTTTTGTTGGCAAAAGTGAGTCGAGCTAACAATCTCTCTTTTGATAGACCAAAGGTCTTCCTGGTCTTTCTGGTTCAAAGAAGAGTCACAACCCAAAATCTCACCTATCCATTTTCTCCAGAGATGCTGCCTGACCCGCTGAGTCACTACAGCATTTTATGCCTATCTTTGGTATAAGCCAGCATCTGCAGTTCCTTTTTATTCTACCTCTCTTTTAACATTTGCTAAAGTTGCCCATATAGTTGATAATCCATTTCCACTCAATATTTTCATACACTCCTATAGACTACACCTTCTACAAAATGCAATGGAACAACTCCTAAAAGCAACTACAAATATCTGGCTCCTACCACCATAAGGACCTTGTCATCAGACATTTAGAGTTGCACCCTCCACCAAGTTATTTTACGTCACATATTAACATGACTAAGAAATATATCATACCTTCATTGTCACTGTCTAATGGTTGGAACACCCCACATAATAACACTCCAGGAGTGTTACATTCTCTGCAAGGACTGCTGGTGTTCATCCGCCATCTCCACAGGGGCAATGAGGGTTCAGAAATAAATGCTGACCTTCCAGCACTGCCCACTTTTTATGTAAAATAAGTGACAACACTTCAATAGTAATTAATTGGCTGCAAAACAAGCATTAATTGACCCCAAAAATATTGTACAAAATCAAATATTTTTTTCTCGCTGCAAGATACTCATCTTTACATTGTTCTTGATGATCTTTATTACATTTTGAGGAGTATTTGTATAAAAAACATGGGCTTTGCCCTTTAGCAATAAGCAGCAGAACACCAATTCTCTTATATTTCCACTCTCAGTGAGACTCAGTCTAGAGTAGGCCTTTGCAAAATAAATCCACGACACCTTTCTCTCAATTGTTGATGGTAAAAGATAAAAGTAATTTATGATGCCATGAATGCATATGACCAAATTAGTTATGCTGAAGAACCCCGAATAAAAAAGATGCATCTCAATTGTGACATATTTCATCAACAAGCATATAATATGTGAGATGATAAGGAAATAAATGGAGGTAGATAATGGAGTCATAGGATACCAGTCTTTTTCTATAGAGGTTTGATTGAGGGATTACACTTTGTCACAATTACACAAAGGCCATATATCATCATTTTTGCTGGTCCCTGCATTTTCTTGCAGTAAGCATGAGTTGAAGGATATGCCCCATTGTGCCTCTACAAGAGTGGAATTCAGGAAGCATCTCATTATGCAGTGGTAGAAGATAGTTGATGACACATGCAGAGATTTTTCCTATTGCAGACAGGAGGGAGACTCTCTGTGGATGGTGCAATTAGATTTATCTGCTTTCCTGAATATAGTCATGATTATGACAATGTCTGAGTACCTTATCCTGTTCCCAATGTGTGGTTGTGAATTTGACAATGTAGCACTTCCCTGCCAAGTTATTGAACTTCAATAGGGCTTTGGTATTTTTCCGTTGGCTTTTTATCAGGTGGTGGCAAGTCTCGACTGGATTGCAAAGAATGTTGCAGTGCTCAGAATAATGCTTTGTATCATATTAAGAACCAAGTTATGCCACCGATCTAATCCTCAGAACCTAATTATTCCATGGAGAACAGAAGTCAAGTATTGTTAGGTAAATTGTGCTTGCAGCTTATAGTCACTCTTATATCTGATACACAACAAAGAAATGAAATCAAAAAGCCACGTCTTTACATTTGATATTTCAGTCTCGGGATTCTAAAAGCACTATGCGTAAGTGAACACTTTTAAAAATACAGCCACCATTGTGATATGGGATGGAAAGCAGCCAATCTACAAGAATATCTTCCCAATCTTCCAGTCTACCACATTTTGGCCCTGACACTTTTTAATCTGTACCTTCTCTGTAGCTGGAACATTATATCTTCCTCTCTAGTTCGTTTCTCATTTTTGTACTACATATTGCACTCGTGCAGGATGATTGCACTTGTGTATTGTATGATCTGCCTGGACAGCACACAAAAAAAAAGGATTTTCACTGTATTTTGGTGCATGTGACAATAATAAAACAATATCAACACCAATTGTTGTTAAAAAAAATGAAGCATCCAAACAAGTGTGTGTTTGTTTCATTTCATTTGATCACTTTTTATTATAGGAAGCGAGAAAATAAATTAGGTAAGTTACTGGAGAATTCTGAGGAATAAGCAATAGATGCATTTGGATAGACAAAGGCCGATTAGGGAGGGTCAACATGGTTTTGTATGTTTCATGAATTTGGTTGAGTTTATTTAAGTAACGATGAGGGCAAAACCGTACATGTGGAAGATTCTATCCCCTACTCCCAATTCATCCAACTAGATGTCCTCATTCTTTAAGGAATGGGGATCCCACTTCCGTCATAGATGTGGCCCTCGCACGGGTCTCCTTGGTATCCCGCAACTCCGCTCTTTCTTTCCCTCCCCCCAGCCGCAACAGCGAAGGGTCTCCCTAGCCCTCACCTTTCACCCAATCAGACGTCGCATACAGCACCTAATCCTCCACCATTTTCACCACCTCCAACGGGATCCCACCACTGGCCATTTCTTCCCATCGCCACCCCTGGCCCCAGAGACCGTTCCCTCCACATCTCCCTGGTTAACTCATCCCTTCTCACCCAAACCACCTCCTCCACAGGTACTTTCCCCTGCAACACCTGTCCCTATACCTCCTCCCTTGATTCCGTCCAAAGACCCCAACTGTCCATTCAGGTGAGGTAGAGGTTCACTTGCACCTCCTCCAATCTCATCTGCTGTATCCACTGTTCCAGGCATGGACTCCTATATATCGGCATGACCAAGTGCAGACTCAGTGATCATTTCGCTGAATACATCCGCTCAGTCCGCCTAGACCTACCTGATCTCCTGGTTGCTAAACACTTTAACTTCCCCTCCCATTTCCATACTGACCTTTCTATCCTGGGCCTCCTCCACTGTCAGAGTGAGGCTCAATGCAAATTGGAGGAACAGCATCTCATATTTGTTTAGTTTAGAGATACAGCGCGGAAACAGGCCCTTCGGCCCACCGGGTCTGCACCGACGAGCGATCCCCGCACATTAACACTATCCTACACCCACTAGGAACAATTTTTACATTTATCAAGCCAATTAACGTACAAACCTGTATATCTTTGGAATGTGGGAGGAAACCGAAGATCTTGGAGAAAACCCATGCAGGTCACGGGGAGAACGTAAAACTCCGTACAGACAGCACCCATAATCGGGATCGAACCCGGGTCTCCGGCACTGCATTCACTGTAACTCTACCGCTGCACCACCATGACTTGCTTGGGCAGCATAACCCAGTGGTATGAATATTGATTTCTCGAACTTCAGGTCACCTTTGCTTTCCCTCTCTCTCCATCCCTCCCCCATCCTAGTTCTCTGACTAGTTTGACTGTCCTCTTGATTAAATGTAACTTATTGGCCTCATTGTCACCTTCCGCAAGCTAACAATGATCTATTCTACATTTACCTTGATCTTCGTCCCTATTGATCTCCTGTTTTCACAATTTACCCTTCCATATCTCTCGTTGCCCTCTCCCCTGACAGTCTGAAGAAGGGTCTCGACCCAAAACGTCACCCATTCCTTCTATTCAGAGATGCTGCCTGTCTCGCTGAGTTACTCCAACATTTTGTGTCTATCTTACTTGTTGTGTATATGGACTTCAAGACAGGCTCGAGAAGGTTAAATTCAATCCAGGTAGAGCAAGCTGCCTGGATACAGAATTGGCTTCATGGAAGGAAGTGGTGGTGCAAGGTCACTTTTCAGATTGGAAATGTGTGACCAGTGGTGTGCTTCAGAAATCAGTGCTGGGCCCCATTGCTATTTGTGGTCTTCTATGTTTTGTATAAAGAGGCATTCCTCTTGTCTTCTGAATGCCGATGTTAGATATACGTTTATTCTTGTCATGTGTACCAAGTCATCTGAAGTTGAGGCTGTGGAACGTTTTGAAGACATAGATGATTATTTGAAAATGAAAGGTCAAAAAGAAGAGAAATGATGGGTCAACAAGATCAATAATGATGTGCTGGCTCTGGAGAGGGTGCAGAGGAGGTTTACAAGCATGATCCCAGGAATGAGTGGGTTAACCTATGATGAGCACTTGTCGGCACTGGCCTGTACTCGCTGGAGTTTACAAGAATGAGGGGGGACCTCATTGAAATATACAGAATAATGAAAGGCTTGGATAGAGTGGATGTGGAGAGGATGTTTCCACTAGTGGGAGAGTCTAGGACTAGAGGTCATAGCCTCTGAATTAAAGAACGTTCTTTTAGGAAGGAGATGAAGAGAAATTTCTTTAGTCGGTGGTGAATCTGTGGAATTCTTTGCCACAGAAGGCTGCGGAGGCCGTGATTGGATATTTTTAAGGCAGAGATAGGTAGATTCTTGATTAGCACAGGTATCAGAGGTTATGGGGAGAAGGCAGGAGAATAGGCTTAGGAGGGAGAGATAGATCAGCCATGATTGAATGGAGGGGTAGACTTGATGGGCCGAATGGCCCAATTCTACTACAGGTGCACAACCTTTTATCCAAAGATCCAAATAACGAAAACCTTCGAATAGCGGACATTTTTTCGGTCCTTGAAGAAAGGTCCTTGAAAACGTTCACCGAGGGCGGCCCGCAGAGGTGACAGCGGAACCTCCGGTCGGTCCTCGAAGAAAGGGGAACTAAATCCCCATTCATAAAAGAGAAGGTGAGGGTATATTGCGCCTCTCACTCAACACATCAAAAACACACGAACTCATCATTGATTTCAGACGTAAGGCACAACCCAAGACCCCCCTACTCATCTCAGGCGAACCCATATCCACCACTGACTCATACAAATTTCTAGGCACTCACATAAGCAATAACCTCAAATGGAAAATCAATTCAAATCACATCTACAAAAAAGCCAACCAGAGACTCTTCTTCCTCCGCCAGCTCAAGAAGTTTAGAGTAAGGAAAACCTCCTAATCAAATTCTACACAGCCATCATCCAAAGCATGCTCACTTCATCAATTACAGTCTGGTTCAGCAGTTTAGACACTCACTCCCGTAATAAATTACAACGCATAGTTAACAAAGCATCCAAAATCATCAGCACTCCCCTTCCATCAATAGAATCACTCCATCACAAACGGTCTGTGTCAAGGGTGAAGAAAATCATCTCTGATCCCTCCCACCCAGCTCACCACATCTTCCACCTGCTGCCATCAGGAAGGCGCTACAGCTCACTGTCCGCCAAGACATCTCGATTTAAAAACAGTTTTTACCCACACGCAATCCGAATTCTGAACACACTATGATAACAGCACATATCCTCCCCATGCATGTACTGTATATTGTATGATGTTGTGTTTTATGTTATGTTTGACGGGAATCAGCCTACCTTGTAACATCCTGTACTGAACCTGAATTCCACCAGCTTGACTGTGTGTTCATTAAATAATCTAATCTAATCTAATCTAATCTAATATGCTGCTGCCTGCCCGCTGAGTTAAAAAGTTCCCACGGTAGACTCACGATACACAGTGTATCGTGAGTCTTGCGTGGGAACTTTTTAACTCAGCGGGCAGGCAGCAGCAGATTGTCGCTCCCTTCAGTTTCACCCCACCTACATCCCTCTGCTTCCCGGCCATGTGTGTGACCCCTTCCCTCCCCTCTCCAGCTCCCCGTTCATTGCACTGGCGCGGGGGCTTTGCACTGTCTTCACGTCGGCGATGACAGCAGGTCAGTGCCAGTCACCGGAGACGTCAGGACCAACGGGACACCGACCCCCAGGCCCACTGCAAGCACGGAGATCTCAGAGACCCACAGCCAGCAGCAGCCCAGCCCCGTTCCAACTCCAAAGGAAAACTGCAAACTGGCCGGAGACGTCAGGACCACCAGAAGCCGTTCCCCGAGCTGTGCCCCCTCATCGGGACACCGACCCCCAGGCCCACTGCAAGCACGGAGATCCCAGAGACCCACAGCCAACAGCAGCCCAGCCCAGCCCCGCTCCAACTACAGAGGAACCTGGGTTGCGGATGACGGAGCGCAGCTCGGGGCGTCGTAGGGGCCCATCGGGGAGCGGGTTCCTGTTGGTCCTGACGTCTCCGGCCACCTGCCATCCTCCGGGAACTGTACCGCCCTTGCAGGAGAGTGGGGTTGTTAGCAGTTGCAGAGGGAGGGGGCAAGGGCGGTACAGTTCCCAGTCTCAGCTCCAGTCCAGGGAGGTGGCCGGAGACGTCAGGACCAATGGGACACCGACCCCCAGGCCCACTGCAAGCACGGAGATCCCAGAGACCCACAGCCAGCAGCAACTCCAGCCCAGCCCCGCTCCAACTCCAGAGGAACACGTAGGGGCAGAAGCTGATGGTGTGCAAGGTACGTCTTGTTCTTGGGGTGGCGGATGAGGGGGCGCAGCTCGGGCTGTGGGCAAACTGCCACTTGTCGCCGTAGCGGCCCATCGGGGAGCGGATTCCTCTGGAGTTGGAGGGGGAGGGGGGTATTGTGCTGTTTGATCGCCCCCTGCTATCCCAGGGACAGGGAGACACAGCGGCTTTTTAGACTTGTGGTCAATCACTTCCAAAGTTCTGCCCACACAGTCAGTACACCTCTCCTACACTGCATTTCATACAAACATTTATTCTGCAAGAAAAAACTACATTGAAGACTCAAACTCGCGACCGAGTAACTGCCGGGATCAAGGCACAAACTCGCGACCTTGTGGATATGAGCCGAGCACTCTACCACTGAGCCAGCCATTAAAATCTACGCAAAAAAATTTCCATTCCGAAGGCTGACAAATTCTGAATTACGAAAAGTGTCTGGTCCAAGGCTTTCGGATAAAAGGTTGTGCACCATGTACTGTATTATGACCTTATGACCTAACAGGATGTGCACCAAGTTCAGAAATTTAGAACTTACAATTTACTTTGCTAATTGCACAGCACAAGAATCTGATGGTATTTCATGTGGTAGACATTTCAAACAACAGGGAGTCGTGAGTGCAAAATCCCAGATAGTGGCGAATGCAGGTCCACATCAGTCTCTATATGTGTTGAGAAAGGATCTCAAGATACAGGTTACTCATGCTTATCGTGACATCTATACATAAAGTGGAAGCAATGCTAAGAAGTTAGTCACAGCCATTAGGATCTGCTTGGTTGAGAATTACACTTCATAAAATTTGTCACTAAATTTAGTTACAGCACAGAATACTTCTGCAAGTCAGGAGCCATGATTGAAGAAAATAATAAATTTAGGTAGGACAAGAAAGATGAGAAAAGAAGTTGAGCAGTTATAGAGAGAAAAGATTTGTAGACAAAGCTGGTAAAAACCTGGAATAGATACAAGCAGAGTAGAACTCAAAGATTTAAATAACCTTTTCTTTTACTGTTTTAACAATTCGTTATACACCTTTAATTAGTAAGATGGAAAAGAAAAAAAGTCAGATTGCATAAATAATGAAATTATTGTACTGGAGATTTTCATTATTCACCTGTCAATTCACATAGACAGTGAGTAATTGGAGAGAATGAAAATGAGGTTTTGATGTCACAAGAAAAAGGAGCTTTACAGTGTGCCTAATGCATGCTTCATCTGCTCTGTGAATGCATGATGCTGTGGTGAAAAACGAGTGCTCAAACATTTGAGCTTGGAATGCCATTTTCAAGTCAAATTTAGGTATTATTGCTGATACGTGTCCAGAGACATGTGAATGCACAGTGGCAACTGGACACAAACAATCATATAAAATGGCATTCAGTATTCATCTGAGTGTAAGTTGGGGTAGGCCAAATACTCCTTTAAGCCCGCTCCACCATTTTTTTTGTCCATCTTTCTCCACGTGGCTATCTGCTTTAACTTTTTTTAATTTTCAATTGCTCTCTCAAACCCTACATTGACAACTTTGCCACTTGAAGGCATAGTGTCTTGACACTAAATGGCACTATTGAAATGAAGTGGAAACATAAGAACATTTGTTCAAGAAGCAACGGCGGATGCTGGAAAATCGAAGGTAGACAAAATTGCTGGAGAAACTCAGCGGGTGCGGCAGCATCTATGGAGCGAAGGAAATAGGCAACGTTTCGGGCTGAAACCCTTCTTAAGACTGATGCAGGATGGGGGGGGTGGTGGGGGGGGGGAGGCGGGAAGAAGAAAGGAAGAGGAGGAGCCAGAGGACTGAGGGAGAGCTGAGAAGGGGAGGAGACAGCAAGGGCCACCGAAAATTGGAGGTCGATGTTCAGGCCACCGGGATGCAGATTGCCCCAGCGGAATATGAGGTGCTGCTCCTCCAGTTTCCGGTGGTGCTCACTCTGGCAATGGAGGAGGCCCAGGACGGAGAGGTCGGATGCGGAATGGGAGGGGGAGTTGAAGTGCTGAGCCACAGGGAGATCAGGTTGGTTAATGCGGACCGAGCGGAGAAGTTCGGCAAAACGATCGCCAAGCCTACGCATCGTCTAGAGCAGCGGATGCAATAGATGAGGTTGGAGGAGATGCAGGTAAACCTCTGTCGCACCTGGAACGACTGCTTAGGTCCTTGAATGGAGTCGAGGGGGGAGGTAAAGCGACACGTGTAGCATCTCTTGCGGTTGCAAAGGAAAGTGCCCGGGGAGGGGGCGGAGCCCTTGCTGTCTCCTACCCTTCTCAGCTCTCCCTCAGCCCTCTGGCTCCTCCTCTTACTTTCTTCTACCCGCTTCCCATCCTCCATCAGTCTGAAGAAGGGTTTCGGCCCGAAACGTTGCCTATTTCCTTCGCTCCATAGATGCTGCCGCACCCGCTGAGTTTCTCCAGCAATTTTGTCTACAAAAGAACATATGATTAGTAGCTAGCAGGAGTACATCACATGGCCTTAGCTCCAATTGCCTGACTGCCCCTACAACCCTTGTGTCTACTGTAGTCCAAAATCCCAAATTTAGTCTATTTTGGGAATTAAGTATATTCACTGATTCAGTGTTCACAGCTCCATGAGAAAAGAGAATTCCAATGATCTACATCCCTCAGAGAGAATATTTTTTAAATTTACTCCTACAGTCAGTCATACCACAGGGAAATAGGCCATTCGGCCCAACTTGCCCATGCTGACCAAGATGCCCCATCTAAGCTGGTCCTATTTTTCTGTATTTGGTCAATATCCATCTAAACCTTTTCTATCCATGTATGTCCAAATATCTTTTAAATGCTGGTTGTGTAATCACTTTCTCTGCCAACATCCACCTTAATCTACATTTAAATAATGTTCAGCTTTTCTTTTCTTGCCTCATATTTTCCCACGTTACACTCCATGTCCCTAATTTTTACACTCTTTCTTCATCTGCAATCTCTTTGTGCTCTCCTCGTCATTTGTTTTCTCACTTTTCATTATATTATTAGTATGTGGCCATAAGGCACTTAGTCCTTTCATCCAAGTCATCAGGTGCACCATTTCTCAACAACAGGTAGCAATGTACATTGACACCATGTGGAACCCTTGTGTAATGAATGCTGCCATATTGGTTTACGTGGCTTTAGAAGCATTCTCTGAGACCATTTCTGATTTGCTTTGTACATGTTAACCTGAGGTCTGAAAGCTATTGAATACCCCAGTAAAATTAACTGGATATGAATGGAGACAATAGGCATACCCTATTTGGGAGAGTTGGGTTTTTGATCATTTAAATAATCAAATAACACATTATAATGCAGTAAGAGAAAGGGAATAACTCCTGTTTCTATTTTATTTGTATCCTGCTGTGTGCTCCAATCCCATTTTTCTCCCCATGCCAACCTTTCCACTGGAATGCATCTTGGACAGCTACCAGCATTTGCAATGCATGAGATATAGGATAGAACAAACCTCTGCTACATAGCACAATTCATGTAAACTGGCACAGTGAGGATTCTACCTCAAAGCTTGTGATATCTTTGTGAATTCATTCCCATTACATACTGCAGTACCCCTGGGAGCAATGCAGAAAAAAAAATTCTCAGTAATTATCACAAACGCACTTTGTCAAACTTTGATTTTTTTTGCACAGATTTCTATTCCAAAGCCTCTAATAACCCAATTGGAAAAGATTAAAAGCAGAGAATTCAGTGTGAATGCTTTTATCAATGCAGAAAGGGAGAAAAAGCAGGAGAGAAATGTTTTTTCAACATACTCATTAAAAAGGCAGATGAGCAGATAGGGAAGCTCAGGCATTTTTTTCCATTGAAGTATATTAAGTCTGTGAAGTCTGCTTGAAGTGTCTTTGGTGGATTCTGCGCAGAGAAGGGGGAGGGGAAGAAACCTGCTGGAAGAAAGCTTTATTAAAGGCAACAGACATTCAGCAAGATTCTCAATCGTCATTACATTTTTATTCAAATTCTCTGCTATTCCAAATATCTGATTTATGTTAGGTAATGATAATAGTCCCTTGCCCAACCCCATCTATACATTATGTGTAGGAAAGAACTGCAGATTACTGGTTTAAATCAAAGGTAGAATCAAAATACTGGAGTAACACAGCAGGACAGGCAGCATCTCTGGAGAGAAGGAATGGATGATGTTTTGGGTCGAGACCGTTCTTCAGACTGAATAGTTGAGGCCAGCACAGATTAGCCATGATCACATTGAATGGTGGCGTAGGTTTCAGATGCTGAGTAGCTTCGTCCTGTTCTTATTTTTTTGGCGTTCGTATATTGCCTCACTGGACCAAAGAGGCGAACAAGGGTGATGGCAGCCATAGATTAAGTTCCGAACTGGGGGGGCAATTGTGGCAACAGAAAAGACAATGTTTCCAGAGGGGAATTTCTGAGAGTTTTCTGTTTGCATCAGTGTTTCAGTACAATGACAAAATCTGTGTGAAGGATTATTAGGATGTCAAATTTATGTGGATGAGTTGGCCATTTGATGAAGACAGCCAGGGAATTGTAACTGATATTCAAGGTAACAAGGTTTCAACTAACATTTGAATGTTCACACACAGACCATCTGTGAAAAGGAGGTGCTGATATATCACACAAAGTCATGCACACACATACATGTGCACACATCTGTTCATATTTGGAGGCATAACACATACACACAGACACACTTGCACACAGTAAACAATGCTGCCTTTGAACTGTGCACAATTGATCCATGGCTTTTGCCTGCATGGGGAACTACCAGACACAGATCGGATGCTTTGAATTTTATTATCTGGGACGATACTCAGCATTAAAAATTTATCACAGGCAACCTCAATACACATCCTTATTATTATTATTGGTAGTGTAATAAATCATACAGGAATAATAATCCCCATGCAAGGACAAATACAACCATAATAGCTCAAAAATGTGAAATTATTAAAATACATTTGTAAATGAAGAGCTGATATGAATAAAGGCGATCAAAAAACCTGTTGTATTATTGTAAAGGGTTAGCAATTTCTCTCCTTTAGGGTAGGAAACCCGTCATCTTTACCCAGTCTGTACCGCTGACTCCAGGTCTACATCATTACAATTGTCTCTCAGATGCTGCCTGAAATTGCCGATCTAAACAGGCAGTTGTGTCAAACTGCCACAAAGTGAAGTTTGAGAGAATGTGTTCACCATATTCATGGCAGTGGTTCAAATGGATGAACATCTATCAATGCCACATTGTCACAACCGTCGTAGCAATAAATGGCAATAATTAAACATCCATATCTCTTATAAAGTTCTGCCCGGCTTGCACCAGGAGAACTTTGGTCTAGTTAACCTCTGGAAACTATCTCAAGGTAATAAATCTTTCCCCTCTTGGACCAGTTAGCATCCAAAAGCACACCACACCTTGATAGAACTTCAAACACTCCCTACCAGGATTATCTACAATACTAAGGGAATGGTGAATTTTCATAGAAGACTGGAGGGTGGAGAATGTTGTGCCTCTTATCAAGAAATGCTGCAGGGAAAATGTTGGGAACTATAGGCCAGCGAGCTTAACATCAGTAGTTGGAAAGTAACTAGAGGGTATTCTGAGGAATAAGATATACAGGCATTTGGATGGATAAGGGCTGATTAGGGATAGTCAGCATGGTTTTGTACGTGGGCAGTCGTGTCTCCCAAATCTGATTGAGTTTTTTGAGGACATGATCAAAAAGATCGATGAGGGCAGGGCTGTAGATGTTGTATACATGGATTTCAGTAAGGCATTCGAAAAAGGTTCTGATGGTAGGATGCTCTGGAAGGTTAGATCACACAGGATCCAAGGAAAGATAGCTGAATGGATAGAAAATTGGCTTCATGGAAGGAAGCAGAGGGTGATGGTGGAAGGTTTCTGCCCGGACTGGAGGCCTGTGCTAGTGGTGTGCCAAAGGGCACACTGTGGAGTCACATCTGTGGAGTCTTTTAAGTTCCTGGGAACCATCATCTCCAAGGACCTTAAATGGGGGCCACCATCGACTCCACAGTCAGAAAGGCACAACAGAGGATGCACTTCCTGCGGCAGCTGAGGAAACACAATCTGCCACAGGCAATGATGGTCCAATTCTATACGGCCATCGTAGAGTCTGTCCTCACCTTCTCCATCATGATCTGGTTTGGCTCAGCCACCAAGCACGGAGGCTGCAGCGAATCGTCCGATCAGCTGAGAAGGTTGTTGGCTTCAACCTTCCCTCCATTGACGAACTGTACACTGCAAGGGCCAGGAAGCGAGCGGGTAAGATCATCTCTGACCCCTCTCACCCTGGCCACAAACTCTTTGAATCACTTCCTTCTGGAAGGCGACTCTGGACTGTCGAAGATGCCACAGCCAGACATAAAAACAGCCTTTCCCCCCCATGAGTAGTAGCTCTACTCAATAACCAAAAATCTGTAGCCTCATTTTGCTTTGGTATTTTATTTATTCAGGAGGAGGAGGAGCCATCTTGGTGAACGGCTGCTAGCCAGCAGCCGTTCGTTTTAAATTCGTTTTTTTAATAGTTTTTAGTGAGTCCTGGTTTTTTGTTTGTAGGGATATGATCTTTTGATGTGGGGGGGTAGGTGTAACTTTATTTCTAGGTCCCTACCTGGTCGGTGTGGCAGCCTTTTCTCTGGGCTGCCTGTCGACCCGTCCTCGTGGCCTACCTGCGGGCTTGGAGCACCGTTTCCTGGCGGGGACAGCCCAGCACCTCGGCCTCGGCGGCGGCACAGCGTTGGAGCGCTGGAGCGGAGCGGAGCGGAGTGGAGCGGGCGATGCCTTGCCTGGGTCGCCGCGCTGGAGCGACGCGCTGGAGCTCTGGCGAGCTGGACCGCCGAGAGCAACATCTCTGGGCTGCGGGTCTGCGGAGAGGCGGCAGTGCGGAGAGGCGGCAGTGCGGAGAGGCGGCAGTGCGGAGAGGCGGCGCTGACTTTATCATTGGGAGCCTGGGAGCTCCAAACCGGCGCGGCCTTGTCGGCTTCGGCAGCCGCGGGCTCCAACCAGGAAGCAGCCGTTCCAGGTGGCCCAGCCGCCGAAAGGACTCTCCTGACGCCGGGGCAAGACCACCCGGTGAGAACGGCTAGGGACATCGGGCCTCCGTAGAGGCAATTGCGGTGGCCTCAATAGGCCTGACTTTGGGGTGAACATGGGGTGGGGAATGGACATTGTGCCTTCCCCCACAGTGCTACCCACTGTGGGGGGATGATTTTTTTTGTCTAATTGTAGTCCTGTAGGTCTGTGTCCAAGATGGCTGCCGTGAAGAGAGAGTGGACGCTGGCGCGCTTTGGCTGCCGCTGCTCTCTCTTCACACTGTGTTTTTGATTTTCTGTTTTTGGATTGAATTCTGTTTTTAATTTGTGTCTCTGTGATGTCTTTTTTACCTGTTCTATTCCGATTATATGTTTTTATTCCGATTACTATGTAAGGTGTCCTTGAGATGTCTGAAAGGCGCCCATTAAATAAAATTTATTATTATTATTATTATTATTTAATTCACATATTTAATCGATAATGTTTTATTATTAATGTTTAATGTTTTGTGTCATTCTTAATTTTCACGGTATGTCATGTTGTCACTTGCGAGCGGAGCACCAAGGCAAATTCCTTGTATGTGCACATACTTTGCCAATAAACTTATTAATTCATTCATTCATACTGTTTGTCATCTACATTAATGATTTGGATGAGGACATGCATGGCAAGATTATCAAGTTTGCTGATGATACAAAAGTGGGCGGTTTTGCAGATAGTGAAGATGGTTGTGAAAAATTGCAGCAGGATCTTGATTGATTGGCTAGGTGGGCTGCCTGAGGAATGGTTGATGGAATTTAATACAGCGAAATGTGAGGTGTTGCATTCTGTTAGAAAGTCTAACATGGGCAGGACTTACACAGTGAATGATAAGTCTCTGTGGAGTATTGTACAGCAGAGTATTACTCAGACTGAGAGACGTGACCCTCTCGCTCCCCCATCTTGCAGCGACTGACTGAGGCACTCAACACTTCCGGGTTTTATAGTCCCTCCGGAAGGGGTGTGGCCTTCAGGAGAGAGAATCTCAACATTTTTTTAAAACACTAATAACTCTTTTATTTTTCATCGATGGGAAAAATCCTCTTGTCCTGCACAGCGGAGGGGGACTGAGTAAGATGGCCAAAAATCACAGCCGTAAGCCAATAATCAATATACAGAACAACAGGAAGTGGTCAAGATCAGACTTTTAGTAATATAGATAACTGTGACAGTGCCCCGTCCTTTTGATGTCGCTCTGATCCCCATCATTGGCTGACTGGCCAGGAAAGGGAAATCCCTAGCATTATTGGTAAGAGCTTGGTCCAATTGATTGGCCACTTGAACCTTGTCAGTTCTATAAAATCTAGGCATTCTCGCCAGGAGGAGGGCAGAGGGCAAAGGTCAATGTGGGACGCCTCCCTGCTAGTTGTCTTCCCCTGTCACAGGTTTTTGACGATGACTGAGCCACTGGGACAAACCCAAGCAAAGCCAGCCCCACCATGTGCTCAAGAGTGGTCTGCCAGGAAGATGCCCAAGCCAGCCAGCACCTCTTCTAAAGCTAATACCGAGTGGCCAAGGAAAGCCTGAGATGTCAGAGTCCCTTCCTGCCCACGGACAACGAAGGACTGCGCCTATCCACAAAGGCAAAAACTGAGCCGCCAGGATAATCCAGAGATCGCCAGTGTCGCCTCAAGTCCAAAACTGAGCCGCCATGATAAATAGGAGATCACCAGGATAAATCTGAGACCGCCAGCATCTCTTCTTAAGGCTAGAACGAACTGCAGGGAGAAGCCCGTGATCACCACACCTCCTCATTCGAAAACCAGGATTGAGGGTCCGGGACAACCCTGAGATTGCCAGCACTCCCGCACATGCGCCCTGATGGCACGGTTTAATGTCCTTGGACTTTCTTACCAATATAAATAAAAGATAGCACGCGAGTTCACGTTACTGCTAGTGTTGGTGTGGTCACTGCCAAACCCGGCATCATCTCCAATTCCGCACAATATTTATACCTCAAAAGTACCAGTTAATTACCATCTTCAAAATTATCTAACCACCCGTGACACTCAATCACATTACCTTTGCCAAGACCCCACCATTGACCAGTAGTTCAACTGGACCAGACACTTGGCTACAAGACCAAATTAGAGGCTAGGTCCCTGCAACGTGACTCCCCTATGACACCTCAAAGCATAACATAGAGCACAAATCAGAAGCACGATGGAGTACTGCCCACTTGCCCAGCCGAGAGCAGCACCAGCAGCTCCCAAGAAACTCAGCACAATCTAGGAGAAAGCAGCTCATTGATGGCACTCTGGCAACCATGCAACTTATTTTTCCATACAGGGCATTGTTTCAACAATATGGACACCATCATGAGCACTACTTTTGATTTTTGACCTAGAACATAGACAATGGAACAGTACAGGAACAGGCCTTTTGGCTTACAATACTATGCCGGACATGATGCCAAATTAAACTAATCTCCTCTGCCTGCACATGATCCATATCCCTCTATTCCCTGCCTGTCCAATAATCTGCTAAATGCCACTAGACACCATTAATATGTCTCCACCACCAACGCCCATGGTGCATTCCAGGCACCCATCACTGTAAAAAAAACTTGCCCCACACATTTCCTTTAAACTTTGCCCTTCTCACCTTAAACCTATGCCCTCTAGCTTTTGAAGTTTCCATCGTGGGCTGAGTGTTTGTTCCTTGTTGTATAACTCCATCAAAGTTGGTAAATCCCCAGGATCGGATGATCAACATCGAAAGCTTTTGAAAAAAAGTTGCGGAAACACTGCCTGTCAATTTCCACAATTCTATCAATTCCAGACTCGTTCCCACAGAATGAGAAGATATTGTTCAGAATGCTCAACGCGTTTCATGCTAAATCTCCTGCTCCAATTAACTAATCATGGTTACCACGTACTCACATTGTAAAAGTATCAGAGACTGTTTTGCTTATTTGAAGGGCAAAGGTGAAAATGGAGAGAGGTAAAAATTACACATTAACTGCTGTTCTAAGATTGGTGCACAAAAATATCTGAATGCAGGCAGAAGCATCAGTGGCTGAAATGACCTTTATAAAGCAGCATGGTGGATATTTAATTGAGGATAGGAATATTCTTAGAACAACCAGGGCCATCAAACCAATACTCGCTTATTTCTTACTGGATTTTCTCACCATCGCTTCTTCTCGGACATTGTAAAAAAACAAGACACATAGGCAAATATGTAACCTCCTCCTCAAAGATAAACACATCATGATTATTAGACCCCATTGAGACATGAGATAGTGCAGTTCAGCAGCTCAGCCATTTAGTCTGGTATTTTGAAAAACAAAGAACATCAACTGAATGGCACAGTGGATTTAAGGAAGTGTTATTGCACCTGTAATTTAGTGAGCTGGCGAAGGATTTGAGAGATGATTTAAATCCCACTTTTTCAGATGAGGAGATTAAATTAAATTAACTATATTTGAATTTTTAAAAGTGTCAAATGCATCTTAAAATCCAAAGTTAGTGCCAAGAACAGTGACTATGTTGTTGATTGGTTTTAAAACTCTTCAAGTTCACTAAAATACTTCAGGAAAACTCATCATCCTTGTGTCTATATGTGACTCCAGAATCGCAACATGGTCAACTCTGTCACCCATTCTGTCACTCAGCGTGTGGAAACAAATTCTGTCAAACCTTCTAAATCTTGGATTGCATCAAAGATTACTATGTGGAACAGTACATGATAGAATCTGGCCTACGCAGGTTACGTTAGATTTGGTCGTGAAATGAGGAAGAGATGTTATTGTGACCACAATGTGATAGAATTCTTAGTGCAGTTTGAGGGTAAACACCACAGGACCAAAATCCATGTATTCAATTATGAGCAATTATAATGGTGTGCAGGAGGAACTGTCTATGGTGGACTTGGAAATTAAGCTAAGAGATACTGTAGATGAACAGTGGCAGATATTCAAATAACAGGTCCATAACACTCAGTAGAAATTTATCCCAATTTGAAAGTGGTATCTGTGATTAACAAAGCAAATCAGGAATAATGTTAAATGGAAAAGTAGACCGTACAAATGAGTAAGGACTAGTATTAGGTCATGGGAATTGGCAGGCTTTCGGGATCCAGAAAACTCATATTATGGGAGAAAGTTGATTTTGAGAGAAAACATGCATGTGGTATCAAAACAAACAGTAAGAGTTCATATGGAGATATAAATGTGAGGTAGATGGCTAAGCTGGGTATGGGGCCTCAAGAGAACAAGGCTGGTAAGTTAATAACAGGAAGGAAAGAAATGGCAGATATGTTTTTTTTTCCTTCTGTCATCATCGAGGACACTGTTAATTTCCCTAAAGTGGGATAATTGCAAATAACAAGAAGGAACTTGTAAAAATCCCTATCACAAAGGATAAAGTATAAGAGTAACTCATGGGGCTAAAGGTAGCCAAATTGCCAAAACCCAATGACCAGCTTTCAAGTATTTTAAAGCAAGTGGGGGCTATGGGTGAGGGGGACCAGGCCTCCTGTGGGGGCTACAGGTGAGTAGCAGAATATTGCTTTGGGGGAACGGGTTGTGTTAGGGGACCAGGCCTCCCGTGTGACAGGGACCCAACGGGTCCCACTTGGTCTAGTATATTACTAAAACTCTCATCTTGTTTGTGATTCTGTCTGCGTGTGTGCATGCCCATGTGCTCCCAGAACTATGCAAAAACGGTACACGATAGCGCTACAATTTTTGGCTCACCTTACTCACAATTGTCCTGTGGTGCGGTGTATCAAGTTTCGTTCAGATTGATTTTTTACTTTATATAAGTTATTCACATTTTACACTTTACAAAATCCAGTTTGAAAATAAATCACTTGAACTTGCACTGGCAGTTAGCAGCTATGACATCACAATGGGATCGCATTTACATAAATTGCCCATCAGCAGTGTTCCACCCCACAATCACATCACAATGGGATCTCATTTACATTTTTTAAAAATGGCAGCTTCCACCTCACAATGACATCAAGGGGGGTTGGGAGGGGAGAGGGGTTATGGAGGGAGGGAGGGAGGGTGTGACTGGGCGTAGGGGAAAGTAGAGGGAGGAAGAGGTGAGGGAAGGAGTGGGGGAGGGGAGAAGAGGGGAAAGAAGAGCGAGGGTGAAGAGGAGGGAGTGCTAGGGGATTAGGGGAAATGAGCCATGTCTGTGCAGTTGAGGGCTATGGGTGAATGGTGGAATATTACGTTGGGGGAACGGATTGCGTTGGGGGAACGGGTGAGTGGTAGAATATTATGTTAGGGGAATGGGTTGCATTGGGGGAACGGGTTGCGTTGGGGGCACATTTTAAACTTTACAAAACCCCACTTTGACACAAATCACTTGCATGCACTGACAGTTCGCAGCTTATGGCGTCACAATGGGATCCCGAATCTCATTTACATAAAAGATTGCTCTTTAAAAAAAATTCCATTACAATGTTAACAAAGACAGGACTCCCAGTGCAATGAGAGATTTGTTACATTGTTGTAAGCAGTGGGGGAGGCGAAGAGGAGAGGATTGTTGTTAACGTTATTAAACAAATAGAGGGATAGGAGTGGGTAGGGAGGGGAGAAAGGTTATGGAGGGTGGGAGGGAGTGACTGAGGGTAGGGGAAAGGAGAGGGAGGGAGAGCTGAGGGATAGAGTGCGGAAGGGGAGGAGGAGAGGGGAAAGAAGAGGGATGGCAAGGCGCAGTTGGGGAGGGTTGCCGTGACTAGCGTCACAACGGAGATATCTGGCGTCACAACGGAGATATCTGGCGTCACAACGGAAATCCATCAGACACGCCTGCGCAGTTGGGGGCTATGGGTGAGTGGTGGAATATTGCATTTGGGGACCAGCCCTCCCATGTGACAGGGTCCCAACGGGTCCCACTTGGTCCAGTATATGGTAGAAACTAGAAACTAAAACTCTCATCTTGTTTTTTTGTGAGTCTGTGTATCTGTCTGTGAGTCATGCCCTGAATTATGCCAAAACGGTACAAGATAATGCTATTTTTTGGGACCACCTTACTCACCATTGTCCTGTGGTGTGTTGTATCAAGTTTTGTTCAGATTGATAATATATTTTGCAAGTTATTCACATTTTCAACTTTACAAAATCCAATCTGAAAAAAATCACTTGAAGTTCCAGTGGCAGTTAGCAGCTATAACGTCACAACGGGATCTCATTTACATAAACTGCCGAATTAACTTTTCACTGTAAAAAATCCAGTTGCACTTGCTGGCCCTGCCTGCTACAATGTTGTAAATCACAGGACACTGAATCCTGGCCACAAGTGCAATTGGATTGAAGTGCAAGTGCAAGTGCAAGTGAAACGTCAATTTTTTAAAGTTTAAAAAGAGGTAGGTTGAAGAGGAGGGGGAGGGAGTGCTGGGGGATAAGGGTAAATGAGCCGCCCCTGCACAGTTGGGGGCTATGGGTGAGTGGTGGAATATTGCGTTGGGGGAACGGGTCGTTTTGGAGGACCAGGCCTCTCGTGTGACAGGGCCCACGTAGTATTTTTCTAAATGTCTTTAATTGGTAGACCATTTACGAAGAACCCACAATAGAAGCATTAACGGGTTTCTCCATGAAACGTTCCAGCTCAAAGAATCATGGTGCTGTTGATATATGTCACCTAAAGATCTCCTCAATATTAACTCTGAGTTAATTCCTTCAAAAAGATTTTCAGAATTCTGCTGTCAGCACCATCATGTCTTCTCGTCATTGGTGGAGATCAGAAGGGAAAAGTGGGGGTGCATTAGCAGGTGAAAGATGTTGAAGATTTGAAAGAATTCTGACTCCTCGCTTGGTGTCAGATATCTATATTACTAAAACTCTGTTCTTGACCGCTTTTGGCGATCTGTGCTGCGATTTCCGAGAGAACGCCGCCACCTACGGCCGTCATTTTTGGCCACCTCGCTCAGAGCCCCCCTCTGCCGCATGTGTGCCGAGGATTTTTCCCGTCGATGAAATATGACCGAGATATTAATGCTTTTACAACATTCCCCATTCTCTCTACTGGCCCCGCTGGCAGCAGGGGAGGAGGGGACTATAATACCCGGAAGTGTCCTGCTTCAATCACTTTCTGCCGGACCAAGTGAAAGGGTCACGGCTCTCTGAGCTGCAGCTCTACTCCAAGGCGAGTCCCCTGCATATGCTTTTTCAGCCAATTGATATGTATGTTGTTCACCATTCACCATGGTCTGAAGTTTCTTGGCATTTTGTTGGAAAGAGTTTGTAAATTTGTCTCTCTATATTGTGTTTGAAATGTGTATTGAACATGAAAAGCATTTGTATATTTGTCTATCTATATTGTGTTTGAAATGTGTATTGAAAATAAAAACCATTTGTTATTGTTATAAAGCGTTTGCAAATTTGTTTCTCTTGGGTTTTAAAATGGTTGCACCTGTTTTCAGGTAACTAAAGCATGATGTCTTTGAAATGTTCATCTAAATTGAAATGCATTTGTTGCAACGTTTTCAGGCGAGTAATGCACGAATAAAGCTTTATATTTGGACCAGAACTGTGTTTAAATTTAAAATTGGCGCTCATTTTGTGATTTTGGCGGTTGCAAGATGGCGGCGATGACGTCATTTCCGGTGATCGGTAAGCCGACGGCGATGACGTCATTTCCGGTGATCGGTAACCCAGCGGCGATGACATCATTTCCAGTCGGAGGCGAGATGGCGGCGATGACGTCATTTCCGGTCGGAGGCGAGATGGCGCTGCCCACAGAGTACACGAGGTGTTGAAAAATTCTACAGAACTGGTAAGTGTTTGTTTGTTGCAGCCACAGCGGCAATTGTGTTTCAGCAAAAGTTGCAATTGTGTGTGTGTGTGTGAATATATGTGTGTGTGTGTGTGTGTGTGTGTGTGAATATGCGTGTGTGTGTGTGTGTGTGTGTGTGAATATATGTGTGTGTGTGTGTGTGTGTGAATATATGTGTGTGTGTGTTTGTGAATATATGTGTGTGTGTGTGTGTGTGTGTGTGTGTGTGAATATATGTGTATGTGTATATGTGTGTGTGTGTGTGTGTGAATATATGTGTGTGTGAATATATGTGTGTGTGTGTGTGAATATATGTGTGTGTGTGTGTGAATGTATGTGTGTGTGTGTGTGAATATATATATATGTGTGTGTGTGTGTGAATGTATGTGTGAATATATGTGTGTGTGTGTGTGTGTGTGTGTGAATATATGTGTGTGTGTGTGTGTGTGTGAATATGTGTGTGTGTGTGAAATATGTGTGTGTGTGAATATATATGTGTGTGTGTGAATATATATGTGTGTGTGTGTGTGTGAATATATATGTGTGTGTGTGTGTGAATATATATGTGTGTGTGTGTGTGAACATATGTGTGTGTGTGTGAATATGTGTGTGTGCATGAATATATGTGAATGTGTGTGTGTGTGTGTGTGAATATATGTGTGTGTGTGTGTGTGAATATATGTGTGTGTGTGTGTGAATGTGAATATATGTGTGTGTGTGTGTGTGAATATATGTGTGTGTGTGTGTATATGTGTGTGTGAATATGTGTGTGTGTGCATATATGTGTGTGTGAATATGTGTGTATGTGTGAATATATGTGAGTGTGTGAATGTATGTGTGTGTGTGTGAATATATGTGAGTGTGAATGTGTGTGTGTGTGAATATGTGCGTGTGTATATGTGTATGTGTGTGAATATGTGTGTGTGTGAATATATATGTGTGTGTGTGTGTGTGAATATATATGTGCGTGTGTGTATGTGGAATATGTGTGTGTGAGAAATAATACAGTGTTTTGTAGTTCAGAGCTTATTTGTTATGTTTAGTAGCGTGGTGGCTGTCAGGAAGAAGCTGTTCCTCAATGTATATGTTACAGTTTTCAGTTTACATAAGTTGGATGTGACTCCAGAAGTCGGGCATCAGTCAGTCCACAAGCCGTGAGAGTGAGTCAGTCCAAAGGCCATGAGTTAATCCCAAGGCAGTGAGTGAGTCCACAGGTCATGAGTAAATCGCTCACTGCCCCCCTCCTCCACTGACATCCCCCACCTCAAGACGCTGCCCTCCGCCTGGCTATAGAATGCACCCCCTACTGAAGCCCTGCACATCCCCTGCATGAGGACACCCCACCCCCTTCTCATCAGTTCACGGCAACCCCTGCCTGAAGCTGCCCTTGGCTGCACGACATTTACCACCCATAGGGCAGTGTCTTGAGGTGGGGGATGAGTCTGTGTATGTGTGTGTGATTGAGTCTGTGTGTGCGTGTGTGTATGAGTCTATGGGTGTGTGGGTCTTTGTGTGAATGTGTGTGTCATTGAGTTTGTGTGTGCGTGAATGAGTCTGTGTGTGTGTGTGTGTGAATATGTGTGTGCATGTGAATATGTGTGTGTTTGTGTGAATATGTGTGTGTGTGTGAATATGTGTGCGTGTGCATGTGTGTGTGAATATGCGTGTGTGAATATGTGTGTGTGAATATGTGTGTGTGTACGTGTGTGTGTCTGAATAAGTGTGGGAGTGAATATGTGTGTGTGTGATTGAATGTGTGTGTGTGTGAATAAATGTGTGTATGAGTGAGTGCGCATATGTGTGTGAGTGCGTGTGAATATATATGTGTGTGTGAAATAATATAGTATTTCGTAGTTCAGAGCTTATTTGTTAAGTTTAATAGCGTGATGGCTGTCAGGAAGAAGCTGTTCCTCAATGTAGATGTTACCGTTTTCAGTTTACAAAAGTCGGACGTGACTCCAGAAGTCGGGCATCAGTCAGTCCACAAGCCGTGAGAGTCAGTCAGTCTAAAGGGCATGAGTTAATCCCAAGGCAGTGAGTGAGTCCACAGGTCATGAGTAAATCGCTCACTGCCCCCTCTCCTCCACTGACATGCCACACTTCCGCCTGGCTATAGGATGCACCCCCTACTGAAGCCGCCCTCATCCCCTGCATGAGCCCCCGCCCCCCATTTCTCATCAGCTCACGAGAACCCCCACCTGAAGCTGTGCCCCTCCCTTGGCTGCACAATGTTTACCACCCCCACCCCACCCTGACAGCCCCCACCTCAAAAAAATGTTTTGCACAAAATCTTCTGTGTTCATTAACAACTGAAATTGTCTTTAGGCTGCTTTTTCAACATCATGTCAGGAAATGTTAGAGGTCAAGGTGATGTGGCTATTGCTGTAGTATCCTCTAGGATAGCAGCTACATTTCTGCCTGGTGGAAGAACTACACATTCTCGATTCAAGATACCCATCCAAGTGGCCGAGGATACATTGTGCAACATCGAGAAGAACTCTAAGATGGCACATTTCACGAGGCAAGTGAAAGTCATTGTTTGGGATGAACGTCCAATGATTAGGAGAGAATGCCTTGAAGTTGTGGACAGAACTCTTCCAGATGTCTTCAGCAACACTAAGCATTTTGGTGCCCCCCTGCCAGCACAGGCCTCAGTGACTGAGCTGCCAGCCCTCAGTGACTGAGCTGCCAGCCCAAAAATCCATTCCGCCCACAAACTCCTTACTAGCCCTCTGGAAACCAGTACCTTTGGCCCAACATACTAGCTCAACAGAAATATGAAGGGAAATGTCAAAGGTTTCCTGAAGGATGGAACATCGTCCAAGAATGTTGTCATTAATAGCGTGCTTCGTTGAATGATGACTTCTGAGATAAATTCTCAGATTTTCCTTCTTAAAATTTGACCACTGACTTTCTCTATATTAAAATTGTCTCTTTTTATCAACAGGAAATAGTCATCAAGAGGCAGCGAGCAGCAGAACACAACAAGACGCAACAAGATACAACAAGTAAAAACTTAATAAATCTCATCTTTCAAATTTAAATTGTTCTTATATTTTAAGAGTCATTCACATTTTAAACTTTAATAAAACCTTTTTGCACTTTTAATGCTGTGTGTTCTTCATCACAATAGAACCTAATAGGCAGGAACGGCTGCTCTGTGGGAGAGCCACTAAGAGTGCATGGGGGGGAGGTTGTTTGGATATGCACTGAATGTGTGGGTGGGAGGGTAATGGCAAGGAGCAGAGTGGGGGGGGGGGGGGGGGGGGTGAAGGTGGGTGGGGTGACTGAGTGAACTGCCAGCGTACCAGGCATGAGTGACTACACTGCCAGCCCACGAGCCGTGAGTTAGTGAACTGCCAGCCCACCAGCTGTAAGTGACTGAACTGCCAGCCCAATAATCCATTCAGTCCACCCTCTTCCCCCTTCTCTCTTACCTTCTTACCTGTTTTGGGCAGAATTTCTGGCAGTTTCTCAGCTACCAGCCTGCCAGGTCCGAGTGATTGTACTGCCAGGCCTCAGTGACTGAGCTGCCATCCCTCAGTGACTGTGCTGCCAGCCCAAAAATCCATTTGGCCCACAAATTCCATACTAGCCCTCTGGAAACCAGTACCTTCGGCCCCCAACACTCATACTAGTGCAACAGAAAGCCCCCCCCCCCCCCCCCCCCCTCCCCCACTGGCCAGCAATATTGGAATTGGTGGAGAGGTGGAATATTGTGTTGGGTGTCCAGCCCTCACATGTGATGCTGGGACCCAACGGGTCCCACTTAGTCTAGTAGTAAGATAAAACTTCTGAGAATTGCCTTGTAGTGTTTTGTAATGTTAAAGGTTCTGCATTAATGCAAATTTATATTGTTGACTTATGGCTTACTAATGCAAGCTAATCAAAAGGGACCAGTCCTTTTACCACTGGGATACTCAGCAGGGAAACCCTGCCCAGATGAAAGCATTCATTGATCTGTATAATCCCACTGCTTAGTTTCAAATCTCTTTTGGCTATCAGCCAACTCCTTCATCTGACTGGTAGAAAATCTGAACATCAATAAAACTTGCATTTCCTGGGTAATAAAGGAGTCACTGTAAATTTATGACTGGGAAATGGGTAAAACATCAACCATCCAGCAATTGCTATGAGTGGTTCTGTCCCCAATGACTGATATCTGTTTCCAACCTCTTCTCTGCGTGATAATCACTGTCCACAATGTATGACTTCTGTCCCCAATAAATAGTTCCATTTCAAGAGAATTTCATTGAAATCAACACTTGAATTGTGACTATTTGGAAATCGCAATATTTTGGCATCTGGCTCACAGATGACCTTTCTTGCTCCCTCTTGAAGCTCATCAGGGCTTGAGTTCCCACATATCCTACAAATCCTTTAAACTCCATGGGGCCTTGGCTCCAAGTTCCTTGAAACTCCATGGGGCCTCTGGTTCCCATGCTGCACTGATGGGGGTTCCCACACCCTACTGAAACTCAATAGGTCCTAGCTCCTCCAAATCCTTTAGACTGACTGAGGTTGTAATTGTAAGGAAAGAAGCATATAGGCTCAAACTAGAACGACAGCTGCAGCAAGATGGAGTGAAGCAGGTAAGGGCTGGAATGCGAAAGATCACGGGCATGAAGCAGAAGGGCGGTACACTGCCTGATGGCGAACAGAGTCTGGCTGATGATCTGAACAGATTTTTCAACAGATTTGACTGCCCCACACCACCCCAGCCTCCCCCACCTGGTCTGCTGACCATTGCTGCTTCCTCTCCACCTCCCCTCCCTCTCTCCAACACTCCTGAGATGTCACCTGCACGGAGTCCCCTCTTCCCACCTCCTACTCCACCAGCAGCCCCACCTATGACTCTTCATACTGCTCAGGTCAAGATGATGCTGGACAGACTGAAGCCAGGGAAAGCAGTGGGGCCCGATGACACCAGCCCAAGGCTACTGAAGACTTGCTCTTCAGAGCTGTGTGGTATTCTAACACACCTGTTCAACCTGAGCTTGCGTCTACAGAAGGTCCCAAGGCTGTGGAAAACATCTTGCCTGGTACCTGTCCCAAAGAAGACCCATCCCACTCACCACAATGACTACAGACCAGTAGCGCTCACCTCACATATTATGAAGACATTTGAGAGACTTGTCCTTTTCTACATCAGGACTAGTGTGTCAACTCTAATGGATCCTTTACAGTTTGCATATCAGCCCAACATCAGTGTCGATGATGACCTCATTTACATGCTGCAGAGGGCGTACACACATCTGGACATCCCTGATGCATCTGTAAGGATTACATTCTTTGACTTCTCAAGCGCCTTTAACACAATTCAGCCCCGACTGCTAGGGGAGAAGATGGAGAAGATGAAGGTGGATCCATTACTGGTACTGTGGTGTTTGGATTACCTTTTCCTCAGACCACAGTACGTGCGCCTACAGAACAATGTCTCAAGCACCATCCTGAGCAGCACAGGGGCTCCACAAGGAACTGTGCTGGCTCCATTCCTGTTCACCATCTACACAGCGGATTTCCAATACAACACCAACAGCTGCTTTTTGCAGAAATTTTCAGATGACACAGCTGTTGTCGGCCTCATCAAAGGGGGCAATGGGGAGGAGTATAGAGATACAATAAACAACTTTGTGGAGTGGAGTGCACACAATAACCTCCATCTCAACACCACAAAAACGAAGGACATAGTTGTGGATTTCAGGAGGGGGAGGAGGAGGACTCAATCAACACCAATCACCATCAGGGGCACTGAAGTGGAGGTGGTCGCCAACCGCAGGTACCTTGGTGTGCAGCTTGACAGTGAGCTGGACTGGAAGAGTCATATGGAGGCGGTGTACAGGAAGGGACAAAGTTGACTGTATTTCTTAAGGAGGCTAAGGTGATTCAACATCTGCCAACCCCTGCTGTGCAGTGTCTACCAATCAGTGGTGGCCAGTGCTCTGTTTTTTGCTGTGGCCTGTTGGGGAGAAGGCACCCGCATAGCGGACAAAAACAGACTGGACAAGCTGATCAGGAAGGCCGGCTCAGTGGTCGGGGCTGAGCAACTAACGGTCCAGCAGGTGGCAGAGGCCAGAACTCTGAACAAACTGGGTTCAATAATGACCAACCCCACTCACCCACGCCCTGAAGGTGATCAAGAGCAGCACCTTCAGTCAGAGACTGATTGCACCAATGTGCAAAACTGAGAGATATAGGAAGTCTTGTATACCAGCTGCTATAAGGTTTTACAATGCACAAAAATAACTTTGCACTTTTTTAGTATTCATTCATTTTATTTTAACATATTAAGTATGGAAGTTATCTGAGGAAATGTGTGGTGTTATGTCTGTCTTGAAGCTGTTGTGGCACTGTAATTTCCTGTAAAGGATTATTAAAGGATCTATCTATCTATCTAATTCCCTCACTCTCATGAAATTCACTGGGGCCCCAATGCAGCTTACACAACCAGTGCGGTCACACTGAGTCTTCAATGATCTCCCTGTGTGGCTGCTTTCCTGTCCCTAGTTTCTACCATAGACCTCTAAAGTGGAAGATACTTCAGTGTTATGGGAAACAGATTAGACTTAGATCACATGGAGCAATACATTAAGTGTAATGCACTTTGTCAGTTCCACTGGTTAAAACATGGTGCATCCAACTTGCCTAAACTTCTCATTTAACCTTAATGATTCCTGCATTGCAGATGTTCAGACATGGACCCTCTAATCCAGATCACCAGAAACTTCAACTAGTCAGACTCAATGGAGTACTGAGTACAGTCATCAGCCTTCAAAAAAACATGGTATCACTCTAGCTCTATTCTACCCCAGCTTCTGAGACTAGTGCAAACCATTCACCTACGTCTTTGAGCCTGTGGACATAAATTGTTAATCAGAGTAAACAAGAATGATCCCAGGAATGATCCCAGACTTACAATAATAATCCCTGGAATGAGTGGGTTAACATATCATGAGCATTTGACAGCACTGGGCCTGTACTCGGAGTATAGAAGGATGAGGGGGTCCTCATTGAAACTTACCGAATAGTGAAAGGCTCGGATGGAGTGGATGTGAAGAGGACATTTCCACTAGTGGGAGAGTATAGGACCAGAGGCAATAGCCTCAGAATTAAAGGATGTTCCAAGGGTGGTGAATCTATGGAATTCTTTGCAACAGAAGGCTGTGAAGGCCAAGTCAATGGATATTTTTAAGGCAGAAATAGATAGATTCTCGATTAGTACTGGTGTCAAGAGTTATGGGGAGAAGGCAGGAGAATGGGGTTAGAAAGGAAAGATAGATCAATCATGACTGAATGGTGCAGTGGACGATGGGCTGAATGGCTTAATTCTGCTCCCATAACATGGTAATGGCAATATCATCCATATGAAAGGGAATAATACCCTTGTGCCTGAGAGAACTACCACCCTGATAATGCGTCCTTCCAGATAATTCCCTATTAGGGCTCAACACAGCATCAAATAAATCTTGAAAGAGAGGGCAGTCATACCTGACCTCAGATCTAACTGAGAAACTTTTTAACCCCACCGTTAATAAGGACACAAGAGTACACCAAAAAAGGGAAAATTGCTGGAGAAAGGCTGCATCTGTGGAGGTAAATGAATAGTCCATGTTTCGCATCAAGGCCCTTCATCCAGACTGAATGTATAGAGGGGAAGTAACCTACTAACCTACATAATATAAATGTAACTGGCCTAGCATAGTTTTCTGGAGGTGATGTTTCCCTCTGATTTCTCATCATCTAGACACTGTGTAAAGCGGGTCACAGTGGAATTTCACAATTCTTCTTCCCCTTGGGAGCAAGGATGCCAAGCTTACACATTTTGTTTTTGTGAATTCTGAAATGGCTATAGATGTAAATATGTCAGTATTTCCTTGCATTATTTACATGGGCTTCTCTATTCCTGCTACAAAGCCATGAATTTATCAATACATAACAAAATGCTCCTTTTTCTTTCATGGTGATCATGGGTGAAGAAGTTCCCAGGAGGTAGTGAGGATGTTGCAATGGAGAGGAGACCAATCTGCGTGGCAGCGACTGACAGTAATCTGTGCATGCGCGTTTTTTTACAATTTTTAAACCTTAATAACTTTTACAATATACCACCGATCGGAACGACACTTGTTGCACTCGCAGCACAGGAGATCGGTGAGTAAGCTGTACCGTACCGTTTTTACGCAAATAGAAAAACCACGCAAACCGAAAGAGCACAAGATCAGAGTTTTAGTTATGTATAGATAGATAGATTCTTCAGCAAGAATGTAAAGAGGATGGCAGTGGGAGAGGTGAGGAGGGATAGTGGGGGGGATAGGGGGAGATCAGAAGTGGGGGAGGTGGGGCATAGAGGGACAGGAGGGGGGTAGGGAGGGGAGAGGAGTTATGTACGGGGGGAAATAACTGAGGGTAGGGGAAAGGAGAGGGAGACGGAGGGATTGGAGGAGGCGAGGAGGGAAAGGGAAAGGTCCCGGGGAGGTGAGGAGGGAGCGTGGGGGAATTGAGGGAGAGGAGGCGGTAGGGAGGGAGAGGGGGGGGGGGAAGTGGGAGAGGTGAGGAGGGAGTGTGGGGGAGGAGGGGAAATAGAGGGAGAGGAGGGGGGAGAGTACTGGGGATTAGGGAAAATGAGCTGTGCCTGCGCAGTTGGGGACTATATGTGAGTGGTGGAATATTGTGTTGGGGGAACGGGTTTCGTTGGGGGAACGGGTGAGTGGTGGAATATTGCGTTGGGGGACCCAACGGGTCTGCACTTAGTCCAGTATAACATATGAATGTACAAATTAGAGCAGAATTAAGCCACAACCTCCCCAGTCAGCTTGAGAAGTCTGTATTTTCCTGATTATAGCCTTTCCTGATTAAATTATCTTTGGATTTTTCTGCTGAATTCAATGCAGTTCAATTGCAGCAAGGGAATTCAAATACTGTTTAAATGTAAGTATTTTTTATCCTCTTTCGGAATCCCTTTCCTTTTGAAACAGTACAATTTCAGTCCCAACTATTCCAACTGGATTTTCATCATGAAAGATTTGTATCTTCTCAGCTCCCAAAGGCTCACACATTTACCTAACAGAAATCTATTGATCTTAGTCCTGAACACTACCATTGTCAATATATCCACTGCCTTTGGGATAGCTTTCCTGATAACCACTACCTTTTCTGCAAAATACCAAATAAGTGATGCACTTCTTATATCCTGGTGATTTAATCTATATTAATGGATATCAATGTATCGGTTAAAATGGGTCTAAGAAACAATTGCTTTTGGTGTGCATGTGTGCTCTCTGGCTCAGTGCCAAATAGACTACAAATCTGCTGTGTTGCAGCTCCAGCATACTAACCGCTGACACCACAAGAATCAATGCCAATTTGTAGCAAAGGCTATATTAAAATAGTTGAATTATCAGTCCTTCTTCAGAACTATAGTAAACGCTCCATAAAGTGAGAACCACATCAGAAGCAATATTAACTTAATTTTTGTTGCAAAAAGGACAAAATTCCATGTAACACTCATTTTATATCCTGTCTGGAAAAGTGTAAAAGGACATTGGATAAGTATAGTATCTATTCATCTATCCATCTAACCTATTACTAAAACACTCATCTTGATCACTGCGTTGTATTTAAATTTGCTCAAAAACGATCCCCCATGGCGCTACAATTTTTCACCACCTTACTCACCATTCTCCTCTGCTGCAAGTCAAATATGTTTTGTGATCAGTGAATCAGTACAAAAGTTATGAAGGTTTAAAAATCGTAAAAACAGCCCCTTCCGGAACCCGCTGTCAATAACGCAGCGAAGAGAATAAAAAACTTAATAAGAAGGGCCGCAGTGTGTTGAGCAGCTCGTGGGGAGTCAGCGGCTCGCAGGCTGCTTCTGCGGCGCCAGCACGACCAGCCAGAAGCTGCCGAGTTGAACCGGAAACCTCTGAGTGAAGCCGGAGTGGGACCGGGATCTGCTGTGTGAGGCCGAAAGCTGAAGGTGCGGGGTGAGCTGAGTGCAAGCCCCTCCCCCAAACCCCCCTTTCCCCACCCCCCTTTCCCCACACCCCCCCTTTCCCCACAACCCTCTCCTCTATGCCCACCCGCTGTGAGTTCCAAACGAACCTCCATTGCAACGCCTCACAGCTCCAGCCCCTTCCCTTCTGGTCCCCCTCGCTGGCTCCTGTCCCCTTCCCCCGTGATACCCCCCTCTCCCCATGGCTCTTCCCCCGTCTTTTCTCTGAGCACTGTTGCAGACATTAGAATGGCCTTCATGAGAGTGAACCCTTGGTAAGCTTAGCAGCCTGAAGAGACAGGGGAGATTCGGCATGTCTCCAATAACTCTTACAAACCTCTACAGATGCACCATAGAAAGCACACCGTCATGTTGTCTCACAGCATTGTTTGGGAGCAATGCAAGCAATGCTTTGCCCAAGACCGCAAGAAATTGCAGAGAGTTATAGATGCAGCCCAGCCCTTCACAATGACCTGACTTCCCACCATTCACTTCATCTACAATTTAAGCTGCCTCGGAAAAGCAGCTAACATAATCAAAGACTTGTCCCAACCGTTCATTCCTTTGACTCCCTGCTACTGTCCAGCAGAAATTACAGAAGCCTGAAAAGGAGCACCACCAGGCTCAGTAATAGCCTCTTCCCTTCTGTTATCAGGCATTTACAGGCTGTGTAAAATAATTTCATTGTGCTGTGCATAGGTGACAATAAAGAGTCATTGAACCGACTGCTTTGAGAAGATCACTGTCATCCCGGTGCCAAAGAAAAACAAGGTTACAAACTTTAAAGACTAATGCCCTGTGGCTCTGACATCCATCATCATAAAGTATTAAAGTGCTTTGAGAGACTGTTCATGATGTACATCAACTCCAGCTTCCATGACAACTACGATCCACTGCAATTTGGTTGTTACCATAACAGGTCAATGGTAGACCTGTTACTATACTCCCAATACAGTTATGTCTCTGCAGCCAATTTCTACTAAGTCCATTTATAAGTTTGCAGATGTTCCTCGCACATTGAGCTGGCTCTCCAACAATGATGAAATTGAGAACAGGGAGGAAATAAGTAGCTTTATAGCATGGTGTTAAGACAACAACCTCTTCTTCAATGTCAGCAAATCATGGACCTGATCATTGACTTCACGAAGAGTACATGTCTCAGTCTGAATTAACAGTGATGAGAGCTTCAAGTAACAAAGTGTGAATATAACTAATAATTTGTTCTGCTCCAACCAAACTGATGCTACAACCAAGAAAGCACGTCAATGGCTCTGCATCCTCAGAAGGCTAAAGATTTGCTAAATGTCTTCAATGATGCACTGCGGGAAGTGTTCTGTCTGGGTTCATCACAGTTTGGTTTGATATCTGCTCTACCCAAAAATTTAAGAAATTGCAGTATGTTGTGAACACACAACCCAGTACACCACACAAACCAACCTGGATCTCCTCTGAGAGAACACACAGGGCAAGTATCTCCATTGTCAGGTTGGGAAAACTTTGGAACCAGTTACCCTAATTTTATTTTAAACAGTTTTGAAGAAAGATAGAATGGTCCACAACTTATGATCCTAAACTGGGTCAAGGCCAATTTCAGTGGCATTAGGGGGGAACTTGCAGAGCTCCACTGGGTGAGACTACATACACGTAATGGCACTTTTGGCATGTAGGAGGCTTTTAAACATGTAATAACAAGAGTTTAAGACAGGGTGATTTTATTAGGGTGACGGGCAAAGCTGGCAAGTTTAGAGAACCCTGATTAATCAAAGATCTCGGATTAGGAAAAAGGATGCTAAGACAGTCAGGATCAAACAAATCCCTCAATGAGTATAAGAACTGTACAAGAGCAAGACGGGGGCATCTGAGAAACAGGGTATAAGGGTATAAGAGTTTTTGGATAGAAAATAACTAATCAGGGGTAGTCAACAAATCTGTTAGTGTTTTTTGAAGAAGTAACCAAGAGGTTTCATGCTGGCAGCACAGTGGATATTGTATGTGTGGACTTCAGCAAGACCTTTGACAAAATTCGACATGGCAGGCTAGTCTGGAAGGTTAGATCACATGGGAGCCAGGAATGCCTAATTGGGTATATAATTAGTGTGATTGAGGGAAGCAGAGGGTGATGGTGAAAGGTTATTTTTTGGACTGGGGGCTTGTGACTTGTAGTGTGTCATATGGATCATGCTGGGCCAATTTTTGTTAGTCATTTATATAAATGGTTTGAGTGAGAATGTACAAGACATGCCCATCTACACAAGTTCCATTTGCCCAAGTTTGACATATCCCTCTATGCCTTTCCTATCTATGTACGTGCACACGTCCTTTAAATGTTGTTATTATACCTGCCTCAACTTTCTCTGGTATCTTGTTTCATAGACATACCATGCTCTGTTTGCAAAGGTTGTAGTTCTTGATTCCCAAGGTAATGATTGGCAAAGTCAGAGGGCCCCGTATGTAGATTTTTAAAGTGTTTGATGATGACAGGGAAGAAAAATTGTGCATCTCTCTGTAAGGGAGCTTCCTCTATGCAGGATTACTGAGTATCTATGCCCGCCTCGCCAACAGTCTGTCTCGTCCTTTCTCTGTTTTTATTATTTTAAGTATGTCTTAAATGTATGTTTCAATGTTTCTTGGTATGTTATATGTGGGGGGTGGGGGGGGGAATGCAATGGGGGGGACGGAGATGCAATTTTTCTCCATCTCGCATCTCCGTCTCCCCTGCGGCCTAACAACGTGGAGTTGGCGGTCTTTCCGGGAAACCGGTCCGGCGCTTCAAGCTGCAGGCGGGCGCGGACTTTAACATCGGGAGCTGCGATCCTTTGCCGAGGATTGTGGAGAGCTTAAACCGCGGGGCCTGTGGACTTTAACACTGTGAAGACCGTGATCTCCGGTAAGAAGAGGCCGACTCAGGAGCTCCATGATGCAGAGTGTCCCATTACCTCCCGACGCTGGAGTTTCCATCATCCCAACGAGAGGGCTTCAGACATTGGACCGTCGGCAGCGGCAAACTGGGGAGGGTTCAAAAGTCCCGACCACGGGTGAACAAAGGAGGAAGATAATTGAACTTTATTACGTTCCATCACAGTGAGGAATGTAGAGGAATGTTAAATTTATGTGGCTGTGCGTCTTGTTGCTGTTTACTTAGTATGGCTGTATGGTAACTCTAATTTCACTGTGCCTTAATTGGTACATGTGACAATTAAATTGAATCTTGAATCTTGATCTACTTCATAATCGCCTGTTATTCTTTGTAAGACAAATCTCTCTTTCTTGACAGCTATACCATCCAGCCTCAAAGTAAGAGTACCAAATACGATCTATGATTTACAGGTTACACTGCATGGACTAATAACGAGTTAAACATTCTAAACAGGCTCCTGAGGTAATAACACCAACGCATTTGCCTCATGACTCCTTTTAAGGTGTGGTTCTCTGTTACCATGGCTACTAAAAGCTCATCAGGGCACAAGTGCAGCGAACAAAAGCAGCATGCTGCCTCTGACGCCCCGCTTGTTAAAAGCTTGAAGTCCTTTAGCTGGAGAGAGTTCAATGCTGTGTGCTCTGACAAAATATCAAATAACCTACATTCCCCTCGTTAACATTCTTTAACTTGGTCAGCAGATCTCTGCCGCTCGGAAAAGGAATCAAGAACTCTGAAGTAACTGAACGGAATAAAGAATGTCTGTACTCAACAGTGTGTGTGTGTGTGTACTGGATTAACATCAATGGAAAGATAACCTCAGAAACACTGGCAGAGGGGTTACCAAGTGAGCGTGTGAGGGAGATATCGCAGTGATGTTACGATGAGGGAGATAGTTTGGCATGAACAGAAATGCAATCAATAGCATAATATGTTGGAAGAGGGATTACAGTGAAAGTTTGAGAGAGTGATATGAACAGTAGAGGTATGAGTAATGCCCCCGTCCCACTTAGGAAACCTGAACGGAAACCTCTGGTGACTTTGCGCCCCACCCAAGGTTTCCGTGCGGTTCCCAGAGGTTCCCGGAGGTTTTTGTCAGTCTCCCTACCTACTTCCACTACCTGCAACCACCGGCAACCACCTGCAACCTCCGGGAACCGCACGGAAACCTTGGGTGGGCGCAAAGTCTCCAGAGGTTTCCGTTCAGGTTTCCTAAGTGGGACAGGGGCATTACAAAGGTTGGTGGAAGAATTGTTACTGAGTGATGGTGTGATGATGCTGGATTAAAGCTAGTAAAGATATAATCAAAAGCATAGAACACTGGAATATAGGGGTTACTGAGTGATATTGCAAATTACTTGGATTAACATCAATACAGATATCATACAGCACAGGAGTAGGGCTTTTTCCTATACATTGCATTCCATACATCTTTGGTGCATTTAACATTATCACCAAATAGAATCACCCTCACACTAACACAAAATTGGTCTAACAGACATTTGAAATGGCAATAGAATGGCTTACATCCAAAAACTTGCACTTAACATCACTCAATTAAGCACAAATGCCAATAATTAGTTGTGCAGTGCTTAGAAAAGGAGGGTTCTGCCTTACAATCACATTCCCCACAGCAGCCACACAAGCATAACGCACAGTTTGGTTGCCACAGAGAGAGGTTGTGACAAGAGGGACAAAACCTCATGATTCAGAGAGAGAGATCCTGATCCTTGGGTTACGTGGCATCTGGGAACCACATTTTGGATGGCTGTTTTTATTTTATTTAACCTTTATTTAACCAGGAGAAGTCTCATTGAGATTAAAAATCTCTTTTACAAGAGAGTACTGGCCAAGACAGGCAGCAGCACAGTTCCACAGTTACAGACAATAATTTAAAAAAAACCAACAGAGAACATATAAATAGTCACAGTCAGAACATCATCAAACAAAGCATGTACAGACAGAAGAGCCCGCTTCAACATCATTAAGAAGGGATTTAAATCTGTTTATAGAAACCAGCTCCTTAAGTTTCAGTTCATTCTGCAGCTGGTTCCATGCGAAGGGAGCAGCATAACTAAATGCCCTTTTCCCCAGTTCAGTACGGACTTTAGGTACAGTTAGTAAGAACAAGTCCTCAGAGCGGAGCTGATAAGTTCCTGTGCTTTTTCGAATTACATACTTCTGCAGGTATGAAGGAAGAACACCGAGGATAGTCTTATAAATAAGGATGACACATCTACTGCATTTCTCTGGACACAAACAATCTGCTGGAGGAACTTGGTGGGTTGACATTCTTCACCAAAGAAACTTAAGTCAACATAAATTACTTTTTGCCAATATTTGTTATTATTCTCTAATTAATCCACACTTGCCCAAATGATGGGCCATCTCCATCTCTGATAATCGTTGTTGAACCTCCTTATCACTGAGGTAAAACTGACTAATCGCTACTTACCAAATTTGTTCTGGTTCCTTTCTTTGAACAATAATATAACATTCACAATTTACCAGTGTGAAACTTTGCTTCTGAATTTGCAGATGTTTAGAAGATTATGGCAGCCTCTGAAATGGTCTTGCTAATTGCCTTCAACAAGCAAGGATACTTCCAATCTGTACCAGGTGACATCCCTCTCCCATATCAACTCCTGTTTGTCAGCTATAAAAACCTGGATGCAACATAACTTCCTCAAACTCAACAGCGATAAGACAGAATTCCTCCTCATAGGCTCCAAAGCCACACTCAGCAAAATCAATAACCCCACTCTCACCATCGACGGCACCACTGTCTCCCCATCTCCCCAGGCCCGCAACCTTGGCGTGATCTTTGATTCCACCCTCTCCCTTGAGCCTCACATCCGCCATGTCATTAAAACCTCCTTCTTTCATCTCCGCAACATCGCCAAACTCAGACCCTCTCTCACACCTCCCGCTGCTGAAAGACTCATCCATGCCTTCATCTCCTCCCGACTGGACTATTGCAATTCACTTCTCCTTGGCATCAGCTCCACCTACATCAACCGACTCCAAATGGTCCAGAACGCAGCCGCCCGACTCATCACCCACACAAAATCCTGGCATCACATCACTCCAGTCCTCAAACAACTTCACTGGCTTCCCATCTCCCACCAGATCACCTACAAAATCCTGATCCTCACCTACAAAGCCCTCCACCATCTGGCCCCCCCATATCTCACTGACCTCCTCTCCCCCTACCAACCCTCACGGTCCCTCAGATCCACTTCAGCCGGTCTCCTCTCCATCCACAAGTCCAACCTCCGCAGTTTTGGGGACAGAGCCTTCTCCAGGGCAGCTCCCAGGCTCTGGAACTCCCTCCCCCAACTGATCCGCAATTCCGTGTCCCTCACCATCTTCCAGTCCCGCCTCAAGACCCATCTCTTCACCTCTGCCTATCCTTAGCCCCACGTCCCCCTCCCTTTTCATCTGTGCATTAATTGCCTCATATTGTGTTTTGAATTGAATTCTGTCTTTACTTTGTGTACTAGTCATGTCTCTACTATTTATTTCATTCCCCTTACATGTTTTTCCTCTACCTGCTAAATTTTTTAAGTGTGTCCTTGAGACTCTTGAAAGGCGCCCATAAATAAAATTTATTATTATTATTATTATATTATCTACTAGAAGTGCAGCAAGTCTTTCCAATTGTTCTTTTTAATCAATGTTTATCCCACTCAGAATTTCGGTTACATCTTCTTTTCCCAAGATTTAAACAGCAACTTCTGCCTTGTAAGGTACTCATTGAGTGCCACACCCATGCCTTTCACTTTCGAGAGATTTCCTTTTGGTGTCCTCAATTTTCCTATTACAATACATCACAACCCAATGGAATTTTTAAAACTTCTGAAATTTGCTGCTGGTCAATTATACCCAGGCTCAGCTGAAATAACTCAATTTTGGCACTGAAACTTGCTCATCTCAAATTAATTATTTTTATCCTGGAATGATCAATTTGATGCAAATTTACCATGACATGATGTTAGTGCGATATACTTCAGGTAAAATTGATTTTTAAATACACAGGCCTTGCAAATTAGAAATTGGAATAGAATTTATGTGTTAAACAGATACTAAGTTTAGTGCTGGCACTTAATTGATTAACACATAAATATATTTACAAAATCAATGGAAAAAGTTAAAAATAAAATCACTTGGTAGTTTTCAGTCTGAATAATCTGAAGAAACATTGCCTGCAAGAATTCTAATGACAGCTGCAGCCGGGGGTGGATTGATTGAATTGGAAACACAGATATCTCTAATGTTCTGGGGACCTCCGATGTAATGGATTGGCTCAATAGACTCTCATGCTAAGTCATACATCAAGGATCAGTGATCACTGCACACAGCTCACTGGTGTTGGCCATTGAAAATGAATCTTGAAGGTGCTGTATGTATTATTTTGATGTGACCTTGCTTTAATTGCTGTTGTTTTCTTTAAATTTCCCAGCAGTGCTCCTGTTATTCTGTAGCAAGTTAATTAAGAGTGTTTTCCTATAATTTCTACCAGCAGTTGAGCAAACATGCACTGTGTGAACTTATGATATCCTGAGTTATGCAACTGAAGCTGGACAAATATCAGCTGCACTGAGGTGACTTACACCAAAGCCAATTTCTAAATTATTTATAGCATAATCTAATCAGCGCCAACAATGCAAACAAAATGCACACGAATTGATCCACCTTTTGTGGCATGTTGAGTAAATAATGGTTCCACCATTTTCTGTTATGGTCAGGGTCCTCCGCAGTTTTGGCTTCTTAGTCCCAGGTATATTCCAGGCTGTTGATCTCTGCCACTACACACAGTATGCTGTTCACTGCTGCACCATGGTGCTTGCCCATTTTAATATTCAGAATGCTCAAGGCCACTTCGATCACAGTGACAGGCAGAGTGGGCTTGAGTATTTGGCTGCTCCATAAGCTTCTCCAAGATGCAAGCATTTCTAAACTGCACTTATGTCCTTACAAAGACCTTGCCTTGCTTGTAGCCTTGGGAGGGTTTCTGTGACCTCCTTGCTTAAAAGACATGTATCCTGCAGGTACACAAAATTGCTGGGGAAACTCAGCGGGTGCAGCAGCATCTATGGAGCGAAGGAAATATCGACGTTTCGGGCCGAAACCCTTCTTCAGGCTGATGGGGGGTGGGGGAAAGAAAGAAGGAAAAGGGGAGGAGGAGGAGGAGCCCGAGGGCGGGCGGATGGGAGGGTGGGAGGAGACAGCTAGAGGGTTAAGGAAGGGGAGGAGAGTATCCTGCAGGTATTTGTTCTTCTCCAGCTTATCATGATCCGTCTGACGCTGCGGCAGCACTCTCCCAGCACCAGTACCTTTGCAACATGTGTTCATTCAATAGAAAACTCTTTAGCTCAAGGAGTATTAAGACCATTTTATATGACTTTCACAAAGAGCATCAAGGTGGACCACAACACTGATTTACTTAACCGGTTGATAAAACATGTGGCATTGAGCACTTTCTATGCCACAGTGCTGGGAGTGGAGTTACTGATTGCCAGTGTGAAAAAGTTGGATTGACAACAGGAAAGATAAGGCCGGAAACAAAGGGTTCAGAGGAAATTTACCGAATGCCATTGTGAAGTATTTGGTTAATATTGGTACATGAACAGTGCACACAGGAATTTCGACATTGGGCTTTGTGAGATATAACAAAGTATTTTAGATTATCAGTGGAGAAAAACAGTCGGTAATAGAGGGCATTGGAAGAAAGATTTCTGTGACATTCTGAGGTATTTTCATTAACAACAGTTTGGAGTAATATAGGACAATGGGACAAGTGTTATTAGATTCAGATTCAGATTCAGATTCAGATTCAACTTTAATTGTCATTGTCCGTGTACAGTACAGAGACAACGAAATGCATTTAGCATCTCCCTGGAAGAGCGACATAGCATATGATTTGAATAAATATTTACATTAGCATATATACAGACATAGTGTTTTTCCTGTGGGAGGAGTGTCCGGGGGGGGGGGGGGGGGGCGATTGGCAGTCACCGAGGTACGTTGTTGAGTAGAGTGACAGCCGCCAGGAAGAAGCTGTTCCTGGACCTGCTGGTCCGGCAACGGAGAGACCTGTAGCGCCTCCCGGATGGTAGGAGGGTAAACAGTCCATGGTTGGGGTGAGAGCAGTCCTTGGCGATGCTGAGCGCCCTCCGCAGACAACGCTTGCTTTGGACAGACTCAATGGAGGGTAGCGAGGAACCGGTGATGCGTTGGGCAATTTTCACCACCCTCTGCAATGCCTTCCGGTCGGAGACAGAGCAGTTGCCATACCATACTGTGATACAGTTGGTAAGGATGCTCTCGATGGTGCAGCGGTAGAAGTTCACCAGGATCTGAGGAGACAGATGGACCTTCTTCAGTCTCCTCAGGAAGAAGAGACGCTGGTGAGCCTTCTTGATCAGAGTTGAGGTATTGTGGGTCCAAGAGAGGTCATCGGAGATGTTAACACCCAGGAACCTGAAGCTAGAAACACGTTCCACCTCCGTCCCGTTAATGTGGATGGGGGTGTGCGTGCCGCCCCTGGACTTCCTGAGACATAGAAACATAGAAAATAGGTGCAGGAGTAGGCCATTCGGCCCTTCGAGCCTGCACCGCCATTCAATATGATCATGGCTGATCATCCAACTCAGTATCCCGTACCTGCTTTCTCTCCATACCCCCTGATCCCTTTAGCCACAAGAGCCACATCTAACTCCCTCTTAAATATAGCCAATGAACTGGCCTCAACTACCTTCTGTGGCAGAGAATTCCAGAGAATCACCACTCTCTGTGTGAAATTTTTTTTTCTCATCTCGGTCCTAAAAGATTTCCCCCTTATCCTTAAACTGTGACCCCTTGTTCTGGACTTCCCCAACATCGGGAACAATCTTCCTGCATCTAGCCTGTCCAACCCCTTAAGAATTTTGTAAGTTTCTATAAGATCCCCCCTCAATCTTCTAAATTCTAGCGAGTACAAGCCGAGTCTATCCAGTCTTTCTTCATATGAAAGTCCTGACATCCCAGGAATCAGTCTGGTGAACCTTTTCTGTACTCCCTCTATGGCAAGAATGTCCTTCCTCAGATTAGGAGACCAAAACTGTACGCAATACTCCAGGTGTGGTCTCACCAAGACCCTGTACATCTGCAGTAGAACCTCCCTGCTCCTATACTCAAATTATTGAGTGACAGCTATTGAATTTCTTACTTTCTAAAGCAAGCTGGTTGATTTGGAAATCAACCATGTCTCCCAACAATGAAAGAAAAATAATTAAGATGCCCATCTCCAAGATTAAGTATATGATTCTCAATTCCCTAGAGCTTTCATGAGCATCATCATTGCATTCAATCACTGTTCACAAACACAGGAAGATCAGAATAAATATATATCAATCGCAGAAGGATAGCTCCTCATGTAATTTGTCATAGAAGCATAGAGTCAGAGCACTGAAACAGGCCACATGGCCCAGCCCAATAATGTTGACCAAGATACCCCATAAGCGCTAGTCCCATAGGCTTGCTTCTGGCCATATCCCTCTAAACCTTTCTTATCCATGTACCTGTCCAAGTGGCTTTTAAATGTTGTTATTGTACCTGCATCAACTACTTCTTCTGGCAGCTCATTACATATACCCACCATACTCTATATGAAAAAGTTGCACCTAATGTTTCTATTACATCTTTCCACTCGCATTTTAAACCTATGCCCTCTAGTCCTAGTTTCCCCTACTCTGGGAAAATGATTCTGTGCATTCATACTCATGATTTTATACACCTCTGTAAGATCACCCATTAGCCTCCTATGTTCTAAAGATTAAGGTCCCAGCCTGCCCAACGTCTCCCTATAGCTTTGGCTCTCGATAGCCACATTTAGACAATAGTGCACTCCGGGACCTCCATTATGAATGGTGGCATGGTTTCAGGAATAATTTGCAAATACTGACATTGCCAAGGAACTCTCTGCATTACTCACGTCGGTCTAGATATCGCCTGCTACATTATAGGCACATTAAGGAGATACTAACGTTCCCAGTTAAATGCTACAAAAATGACACTTTTTCAGAGAATTTAGAAATATTCCTGGCCCCCTGCAAATGCTAACATATTCCTTAGGACCTTTGAAATACTGGCACAAAAGCAGGGACACTAAAAATACTGATACACACCCACCAAATATAAATGAAGTATACGCGTGTTAAAGTTTTGGAAAATTAGATTTAAAGAGTATGAGATAAGATAAACAAAGTGACACATTTCAGAGATTCAAAGCCAAAGTGCAATTTGAGAGAACCGTTGAAATAAACAACTGCTAACCAAACACTGAAGAAGAAAATACATTACTTGTCAAGCAAGAATTATAACTAAATAGTAAACATTTCTATAATGATGCAAAAAAGAGAGATATAAACATTCCTCAGAGGTTGTAAATGAACAGAATACACAAAGGATACATTCAAGAAATTGGGAGCAACATATTGGGCTGCACCTACCAGTGATTGGTCATTTACACAAAGTCAATGGTCACATTGTCATCCATTCACACAATTTTACCAAGAAGCCACCAGCAGGGCTGCCAACTCTCACACATTGAGCGTGAGACTCACGCATTTCACGAAATTCTCATGCTCTCACGCCTGTCACAAATTTCTCATGCTCTCACGCTGATCACAAATTTCTCACGCTCAAAAAAAATTAAAATAAATAAATAAGCACATACATAAAGTCACGAACAATTCAATTTGCCCAAGGCTTCCAGATCTCCACCACACTCACCAATGAAAATAGTTTTCCGTCAGAGGGTTTCCCGTAAAGAATGAGCAATTTGATTGTCTTAAGCATCGCACACTATTTAAATGACAATGTAACTGCAGTACTAATGATTCCATTTGACATTCATGAAACCAAAATCTGCAGGTGCTCCGAATTTCCACTCACTCTGGGTGTTGTCACCGCTTCACTGACACACACACTCACACACAACCTAACACACACTGACACACACACTGACACACACACTGGCACACACAGGGTTTAAAGGGATATGGGCCAAATGCGGATAAATGGGACTAGTTTAGATGGGGCATCTTGATCTGCATGGACAAGTTGGGATGAAGGGCCTGTTTCCATGCTGTAAGACTATGACACATTGTAGAAAGGGTGCAATTGCTCTGGAGAGGATTCAGGGGCGATTTATGAAGATGTTGGCTAGGTTTTTTTCACTTTGAAGAAAAATTTGATAACTGGGATTGTATTCTCTGCAGCAATGGAGGTGAAGAAAATACTTAGTTGAGGTGAATAATATTATGAGAATAGGATCTACACTTAACAAAGAGTGTAAGAAGGAACTGCAGATGGTGGTTTCAACTGAAGATATACAATAAAAACTAGAACAACTCAGCAGGATGGGCAGCATCTCTGGAGAGAAGGAATAGATGATGTTTCGGGTCAAGACCTTCAGACTAAAGAGGTTGAAAACCAGCCATAAAACACAATGACTGGAGATGTCTGTTGTCCAACTAAAGGCAGAAATCAGAATCATGTGTTCATCTTTATTGACGTGACACCATAATAAATATATTATAGAAAAAATAATTTATTGGGGTGGCATGTTGGCACAGCGGTAGAGTTGCTGCCTTACAGCACCACAGACCCAGATTTGATCCTGACTACAGAATGCTGACCGGTTGCATCGTGGTTTGGTTCGGCAACTTGAGCCCCCTGGAAAGGAAAAGACTACAAAAAGTAGTAAACACAGCCCAGTCCATCATCGGCTCTGACCTCCCTTTCATCGAGGGGATCTATCGCAGTCGCTGCCTCAAAAAGGCTGGCAGTATCATCAAAGACCCACACCATCCTGGCCACACCTCATCTCCCTGCTACCTTCAGGTAGAAGGTACAGGAGCCTGAAGACTGCAACAACCAGGTTCAGGAATAGCTACTTCCCCACAGCCATCAGGCTATTAAACCTGGCTCGGACAAAACTCTGATTATTAATAACCCATTATCTGTCATTTGCACTTTATCAGTTTATTTATTCATGTGTGTATATATTTATATTATGGTATATGGACACACTGATCTGTTTTGTAGTAAATGCCTACTATGTTCTGTGTGCTGAAGCAAAGCAAGAATTTCATTGTCCTATCAGGGACACATGACAATAAACTCACTTGAACTTGAAGTAGGATCATGGACTGAATGTAACATTTTGCTCAGAACTACTTGTAGTTTTACAACTACCAAGAACCAAAATTCTGGGAAACATAAATATAATTTCCTTGCTTTCATATTAATGTCCTTCTTGGTAAATATTGGGAGACAAAGATGGTCTTCGTTACCTACTTTTACATTTTTATAATTTACTGCATTCCACCCTCAGACTACTCCATGGCATCCCACCATTCTGGGTGTTCATTTCACTGATTTTTATCCCACAAATGTTTCAATTGCACATTATACTTCACTAATATCTTTGTCATCTCGCCAATCAATTTAATCTAAAAGTAATATTTTCCAATGTTTTCAGAAATAATTTCATGCTTACAATATGTTAAAATACGTCTGTTTTTTTACTTACTTCCTCACGGTGACACAAACGCAGGACATTGGGTCCAGACTCCATGACAGCTCTGAACGTAAATGTTCTTGTGTTCTCAATCCACTGTCTACCGCAATCCCTCTGCCTATAAATTAACAATCCCCCCCCCCCCCTTTCACATTCCATTTCAATGCCAGTACTAATCACATCTTCCTAAGTTAATAATCCTGCAAAATCGAAGAAGAAACATATTCTGTGATTTAGCATTGATGTGGACGATGATGCAATGGATATTTTGTTCCAGTTATTTGCTACCCTGCAATTATTCCAGTACTCTATGAATCATTTTCTGATTTCTGTTCCGGTACTCCAAAGAAATCCAGATAACACTCGGCTTCAGGTAAATGAGGAAACAAAATGGAGTTTGGATTTGGCGTCTTATTGAAAAAGAACATGGGCTGGCTTGATGGAAGCTTTGTAGATTCTGAAAGGAACCGATTACTTTCTGAAGGGCAGGTGAGTCTTACTTTGTTCCACATCAATTTTGGACCACCACTCATCTCATACCTCTCAAGTCCCTCAGCACCCATAGCCTTTTGGGAATACAAATTCCTTCCCCCATTTCCCTTGATGTGATAAACTATTTCCTCATTTCACTTCTGAAAGCCCTAACTCTAATAAAAAAGATTTATTTACTGGAAGGGATGCATTGAAAAGACCAAACCCGATTCCTGAATCTATTATTGGCAGAAAAGTTCTTGGGTAGATATCAAGAACCATTACTCATTTATTTACCATCTCCTCCCACTCACCCTAATCCACTGAAGCTGACTATGGCATTACTGGTACAGCTACAGCCTCACAACTTCAGCAACGCATGTTCATTCCTGACCTCCAGTGGAGTTTCCATGTTCCCCATGGGTTTCCTCTCAGTATTTTGGTTTCTTCTCACATCTCAAAAATATGCAGGCCAGTAGGTTAATTATGCACAAGTGCGTGTGAGTGGCAGAGTCTGGGAGAGGAAAGAGTTTGTGGGATATGGAGAGAATAAAATGGGATTAGTGTAAATGACTACTTGATGGTCAGATTTAGTGGACTAAGGAGCTTGTTTCCGTGCTATATGTGCCTTTGACATTATGACAGTACAATGCTACAACTGCTAAGCTCAGCCAGTGCATCTCACATTAGACAATAGACAATAGGTGCAGGAGAGTAGGCCATTCGGCCCTTCGAGCCAGCACCCCACTCACTATGATCATGGCTGATCATCCACAATCAGTACCCCGTACCTGCCTTCTCCCCATAACCCTTCACTCCACTCTCTTTAAGAGATCTATCTAACTCTCTCTTGAAAGCCTCCAGAGAATAGGCCTCCACTGCCTTCTGAGGCAGACAATTCCACAGTTTCACAACTCTCTGTGTGAAAAAGTTTTTCCTCATCTCCGTTCTAAATGGCTTACCCCTTATTCTGTGGACCCTGGTTCTGGACTCTCCCAACATCGGGAACATGTTTCCTGCCTCTAGCGTGTCCAAACCCCTAATAGTCTTATGTTTCAATAAGATTCCCTCTCATCCTTCTAAATTCCAGAATATACAAGCCCAGCCGCTCCATTCTATCAACATATGACAGTTCCGCCATCCCGGGAATTAACCACGTGAACCTACCCTGCACTCCCTCAATAGCAAGAATGTCCTTCCTCAAATTAGGGGACAAAAACTGCACACAATACTCACTAGGTCTCACTAGGGCCCTGTACAACTGCAGAAGGACCTCTTTGTTCCTATACTCAACTCCTCTTGTTATGAAGGCCAAAGTGTCATTTGCTTTCTTCACTGCCTGCTGTACCTGCATGCTTACTTTCAGTGACTGATGAACAAGGACCCCCCAGATCTTGCTGTAGTTCCCCTTTTCCCAACTTGACACCATTCAGATAAGAACCTTCTACAGGGGCACAATCGAAAGCATAATGACCTACGGCATCACTTCCTGGTTCGGGAGCTGCAAGGCTTACAAACAATATCAACTCAACAGGATAGTGAAGACCGCCAGCAGGATCATTGGTGCCCCACTCCCTTTCCTGTTGGAGATATACAAGAAGCGGAGCATCAGTAGAGCCATCTCCATCATCCAGGACCCCTACCACCCATCACACCACATCTTCTCTATTCTGCCATCTGGGAAGAGGTACAGGAGCATCAGCTGCAAAACCAGCAGGATGCTCCACAGCTTCTTCCCACAGGCAATAAGACTGATTAACGGACTTTGTCCCCTCCCCAAATATCGCTAACCAACACATTCAACCTCGTCCATACTTTGACAGTTAGGCACCTGTCAAAGTAAAGCCACTGTAAAGCCACTGCCGGTCAGAATGTCTGTTTTTATTCTATTGTAAATTTTAGGCCTACTTTCTGTTTTTAGGCATGGTAATTTTAATTTGTTTTTAAAGCTCTATGTATTTATCCTTTTTTATTAACTACACTGAATGGAAACTGATCGAGCAACGTTTTTTCATTTCCTCTGTGTATGCAAATACTCAGTGAAAATGATATTAAAGAAATACTGAATACTGAATAATCTGCCTTCCTGTTTTTTGCCACCAAAGTGGATAACTTCACATTTATCCACATTAAACTGTATCTGCCATGCATCTGCCCACTCACCAACCTGTCCAAGTCACCCTGCATCCTCATAGCATCCTCCTCATAGTTCACCCTGCCACCCAGCTTTGTGTCATCTGCAAATTTGCTAATGTTACTTTTAATCCCTTCATCTAAATCATTAATGTCAATTGTAAATAGTTGCGGTCCCAGCACCGAGCCTTGCGGTACCCCACAAGTCACTGCCTGCCATTCTGAAAGGGACTCGTTAATCCCTACCATTCTTTCCTGTCTGCCAACCAATTTTCTATCCATGTCAGCACCCTACCCCCAATACCATGTGCTCTAATTTTGCCCACTAATCTCCTATCTGGGACGTTATCAAATGCTTTCTGAAAGTTCAGGTGCTCCACATCCACTGACTCTCCCTTGTCCATTTTCCTGGTTACATCCTCAAAAAATTCCAGAAGATTAGTCAAGCATAATTTCCCCTTCGTAAATCCATGCTGACTCGGACCGATCCTGCTACTGCTATCCAAATGTGCCGCTATTTCATCTTTTATAATTAACTCCAGCATCTTCCCCACCACCGATGTCAGGCTAACCTAATCTATAATTCCCTATTTTCTCTCTCCCGCCTATCTTAAAAAGTGGGATAACATTTGCTACCCTCCAATCCACAGGAACTGATCCTGAATCTATAGAACATTGAAAAATGATCACCAATGCGTCCACGATTTCTAGAGCCACTTCCTTAAGTACCCTGGGATGCAGACTATCAGGCCCTGGGGATTTATCAGCTTTCAGTCCCATCAGTCTGCCCAACACCATTTCCTGCCTAATGTGAATTTCCTTCAGTTCCTCCGTCACCCTAGATCCTCTGGCCACTAGTACATCTGGCAGATTGTTTGTGTCTTCACAGGCCAATGATAAAATCAAAGGCAAATGATAAAAATGTAGTATTATATACATTTGAGATACATTGGCGATCATTGTGAAGGCAACAATTAAATTTGACAGACGACAAGAATCTGCTTCTTGAGATTGGCCGTTGTGCAAAGTCTAATCTAATAGCTCAGTTGCAGTTCCCTTAACAATCTAATTCACTCAGTTTGAAATTGTTTCCCATATGCTGTAGTGTGTTGATCTTGTTGGATCAGCGGTACTGATAGCAAACTTAATAGGACTCAATTAATAGCAGTTGGTTCCTGGGTTTATTTCATCAGATATTTGACTTAATAATGCCCAATTAGCATCTAAAAAGAGTGCGGACATTACCATCCCTTGTTAATTAGGCATTCGTTTCAAATGCCGCCTTGTTAAAGCTTCAGCACTGCTCAGTCCGTCTTTACTGCTTGTTTCACGTGAATGGGGCAATGTCAGTTGCAGCATTATAAATCTCAATTAACTGTAAAATGAGTGAGAGAGATTGGGCAATGGATTACACGCACACATACACAGCACATGCACTTAAGAAACAGGCGATGCATATACAAACTCAGGAACAGCGCAGAACTTTCTTCATACAAACAGATGTTTTCATGCATTCGTGGATGAAGATCACAACTTATAAGATTCATCATGTGCTAGGATCAGGACAATATACCCCTTATATACTTTATACCCCAACTCATTCCCACTTCTGTGGACGAAATGTTTAAGAAAGAACTGCAAATGCTGGAAAAATCGAAGGTAGACAAAAAATGCTGGAGAAATTCAGCGGGTGAGGCAGCATCTATGGAGAGAAGGAATTGGCGATGTTTCGGGTCGAGACCCTTCTTCAGACTGATGTCGGGGAGGGGCGGGAAAAAGAAAGGAAGTAGGCAGAGACAGTAGGACTTGAGGGAGAACTGGGACGGTGGAGGGGAAGGAGGGAGAAAGCAAGGGCTGTCTAAAATTAGAGAAGTCAATGTTCATACCGCTGGGGTGTAAATTAACCAAGCGAGGTACTGTTCCTCCAATTTGCGCTGGGCCTCACTCTGGCAATGGAGGAGGCCCAGGTCATAGGTCAGATTGGGAATGAAAGGGGGAGTTGAAGTGCTGAGCCACCTGCGGGCAGTCAGGTTGGTTAAGACGGACTAAGCAGAGAAGTTCAGTGAAGCGATCGCCGAGCCTGCGCTTTGTCTCGACGATGTCGAGAGGTTAATACCTGGAACAGTGAGCGAATGCAGTAGATGAGGTTGGAGGAGGTGCAGGTGAACCTCTGCTTCACCTGGAAAGACTGAATGGTTTCTTGGATGGAGTCGAGGGGGGGAGGTAAAGGGACAAGTGTTGCATTTCCTGTGGTTGCAGGGGAAAGTACCTGGGGAGGGGGTGGGAAGGGACCAGGGAGTTATGGAGGGAATGGTCTGCGGAAACCAGAAAGGGGAGGAGATGGGAAAATGAGGCCTGTAGTGGGATCCCGTTTGACCCAACTTCTGTGGAATTCATTGTCATAGATGACTGTGGAGGCCAAGACAATAGATATTTTTAAGGCAGTGATTGACAGATTCTTGATTAGCAATGGTGTCATGGGTTATAGGGAGAAGGCTGAAGAATGTGGTTGGGAGGGAATGATAGATCAACCATGATTGAATGGCAGAGTAGTGTTTGGCCGAATGGCCTAATTCTGCTCCTGAAAATGTTGAACTCTCCCCACCCCCTTCCCTCTCCTGTGCCCCATCTGACCTATGTACTTCTCCCCTCCACACACCGCCCCTTCACCCCGCTAATGTCTCAACTACCATTTTTTATACGCATGAAGGCAAGCCATATTCCTTCTTCACCACCCTATCCACCCGTGTTGTCACATTCAAGGAATTAGAGACTTGAATAACAAGGTCCCTTTATTCATCAACATTCATTTGTGACTAATCTTTTCCTGTACATATCCTACCCCCATTTGCAAAAGGCAACACTTTGCACTTGTGGAGATTAACTTCCAAGCTATCTCTGATCTGTCCCAGCGTTTACAAATATACATAAATCCTCTCTCCCCAGTAATTAAGATTAAGATGGATGGCATAGTGGCGCAGCAGTAGAGTTGTTGTTTCACAGTGCTATAGTCCAGGGCTCAATCCTGACTACAAGTGCCAGTGACCGTGTGTGTTTTCTCCGGGTGTTCCGGTTTCCCCCCACATTCCAAAGATGTGCAGGTTTTTGTAGGTTAATTGACTTCTATTAATTGTCTCAAGTGTGTCGGATGCAAAATGTAGAGATGATGAACACTTTTTCACCCAGAAAGTTGTGAATTTGTGGAGGTATCTGCCTCAGAAGGCAGTGGAGGCCGATTCACTGGATGCATTCAAAAGAGTGTTCGATAGAGCTCTTAGGGCTGTGGAATCAAGGGATATGGGGAGAAGGCAGGAACGGGTACTGATTGTGGATGATCAGCCATGATCACATTGAATGGCTGTGCTGGCTCGAAGGGCCGAATGGCCTACTCCTGCATCTATTTTCTATGTATCCATGGATCTAATAAAGTAGGATAACATAGAACTAATGTACGGGTGATTGATGGTCGGCATGGACTTGATGGGCTAAAGCGTCTCTTTCCAAGCTATATTTCCAAAAACTAAAAAATTCCCCATCACTGACGCAGGGCTCCCTGGGTTGTAGTTACCCGTATTATTCCGAAGGGTGGCGCCATCAGCGATGGCAACCTCTCCAACAGTCTTTTTGTCTTTTTGTTATTTTTACTGTGTTTTAAAATTATGTGTTAGTGTTCTCTGGTTTGCTTCATGTGGGGGGTGGGGGAGGGAGTCGGGGGAAACATTTTTCAATCTCCTGCATTGCCGGAGATGCGATTGTTTCCAGATCGTATCTCCGGTTGCTCTGCGGCCTAACATCATGTTTTACTTGTGCAGAACAGTGATGGAAGTCTGACTCTTGCCTAGTTTCTCTGTGTTTTTCTCTATATATATGCATAACAGCATGAATTATAATCTGATTTCCATACATGAATATACTAAGGTCATTCATGTGCTTAACCTGTTGTTCAGAGCCTGGCTCTACTGTGGAATGTAATTCGGAATGTAATTAAGCCTAACCTTATTCATACCTAATCCAATTTAAAGCATAAATGTTGCATTCAAGTGTAAGTTAAAAGACTCACAATTTCTCACTCTCAACTCTCACCCAATGTTGGCAGCCCTGCTTTTATGTTGAGAACTGTTACAGTCAGTGAGTACTTGGCATAGGCTAGCTAAGTATCAATAGTTCTGATGGTAATGACGAGACTTGTTGAAGCTGTGAGCTGTTATGCCAAAAACTGTTGGTAATTGATGCTCCAAAGGGAACCTTTGAGATTTCAACATCATCACAACAACAGTGCCAGCCAAAGCAAGGGTACCTGAGTTTTGTGCAAATTTCTAATAGTTAACATATAAGACTGATCACAATGAAACCCATCCTCAATCCCAGAATCAATGTCAACTTTGATTAAACGGTAATGGTGAAAGAACTCAACCAGTCAAGCTGTGGAAAGAGAAAACAATTTTGGGTCAATGATCCTTACTGATTGACCTTAAAGAATGACTGGTGATCTTTCCACAGATGCTGTTTGACTTGCTGAGGTCTGACAACATTTTTATTTTTGTTTCAGATTCTAGCTCCTGACGTTTTCAATTCAATTTGACCTCTAAATCAGAAGGTAGAAGACTCAAGTTCCATTCTGGAAAACAATAATCTAGATTGACAATTTAAATTAATGCTGAGGGTGAGCTGCACTGACAGAAATGCCACCTTCCAGATGTGCTGCTTCTTATCTTTTCTGCAGATTATTAAATATTTAATATTAAGGAGTCCAAATGCTCTTTTTGAAAGTATTAATCACAGTGCAAATAATTCCTGCTGTCATTTGTGTTCTTAAGTCATTCTACTTCAATTGACATCCTACGAAACAAAGGTCTATGGTGGATAAATCCTCTACTGCTTGAACTTGTGACCACCAATCTCCAACAGTCTTTATCATGATAAATTAGATTTGCTGTTTTACTGGCATACATTGTTACCTTGGATGCAAAATTCTGTCAGAAAAATATATTTGTACATATCCACCTATCCTTTTAAGGCCATAAGGGTCCAAATGACGTGACAAAGCATTTTCCAAAAGATATTTAGATGCTGGCTCCTGTCATGAAATGTGGCAACTGGAATATGTCAGTGAAGAATGATATATCGGTGTCACAACACTTCTGCTTCTATGACTGGTTCAATTAACAGGCAATAATGCCCAGCACAATCAGGAGACTTTGCAAGACAACAGCGTTTCTCCTTTATAATTCTGAAGAAGAGTATCTTCCACTCTGTATTTTCCTTATTGCATTCATAAGCCAGAGAAGAAAATCCTTGAACTAGTCTTCCCATTATTTGGCCCTTTGTTTGATCATTTCTGTTGATATTTATAACCTTTCCCAGGAAAAGGCGCCCAGGTGTCTACGACTTGAAACCCCCAGAATTACAATGGTTAACTGCAATAAGACTAAAAGCTTGAAGCATTTGCCAGTCTTAACCTCCTTGTCATTTATCTGTGCTTGCACATTTTGTGTTGTGATTGGTCCTAACTCCATTTTTCCAATGACTCATCTTTAGTTACAAAACAAATATCCAGTAACTCAAAATGTAACTCAAAATGTCCCGCTGAGGACTCCAGCATTTTGTGTCTACCTACAGTAACTCAAAATGGTCATTTTGCTATGCAGTAAAGAAATCTCACAAAAAGGACTCCACAGAAAGTGAATCATATCAATGGGAAGTTTTACCCAATGATATATAGATGTGTAGCAAACTGCCAAAAATGGGGGGAAAAAACAAGGTAAAGACATCAAATGACTTGATACAAAGGCTTTTCTCCTGTTTTGGGGAACTTACAATGTAAAAGTTATTAAGACTAGTTCAAGGATTTTCTTCTCTGGCTTATGAATTCAATAAGGAAAATACAGAGTGGAAGATACTCTTCTTCAGAATTATAAAGGAGAAACGCTGTTGTCTTGCAAAGTCTCCTGATTGTGCTAGGCATTATTGCCTGTTAATTGAACCAGTCATAGAAGCAGAAGTGTTGTGACACCGATATATCATTCTTCACTGACATATTCCAGTTGCCACATTTCATGACAGGAGCCAGCATCTAAATATCTTTTGGAAAATGCTTTGTCACGTCATTTGGACCCTTATGGCCTTAAAAGGATAGGCTATTAAACCTGGCTCGGACAAAACTCTGATTATTACCAACCACTTTCTGTTATTTGCACTATCAGTTTATTTATTCATGTGTGTATATATTTATATCATGGTATATGGACACACTTATCTGTTTTGTAGTAAATGCCTACTATTTTCTGTGTGCTTAAGCAAAGCAAGAATTTCATTGTCCTATACAGGGACACATGACAATAAACTCACTTGAACTTAAAAGTTGCCAAATGTGATTACACACATGGTAATTATTCCATTTAAAATTAATTGATTGTCTCTCAAATATTTCTGTGGTGTGGACTGACAATTGCAAGTCCAATGGCACCAAGCTGTACAATCATAGTGATGAATGTAAGGATGCATAACATTTAAGCTCTATGTCACATGGTCATCTTCCCTTCAATAAACTCAAAACAAATCATGTACCGCACATTTCACAGAGATTCCCATGTCCCCTAATATGTTTTGTGTAAATAAAATTACTAATATCAATCTTTAATACACGTAATGATGGAGCAAAGATAAACCTCTTGCTTGGGAAAGTTCAGAACCTTTTGATTGAAAATTCTCTCCAGATGTGTTATTTTATGAGATTAAGATTCACTGTATTTTTGTTAAGACTCACCGTATTTTAAACCTTGGTAGTAGGAGAAAACATCCTTCTCACAATCATGTTAGAAAATACAGCAGAGCAATTTTTAACAGAGCGCAAAATAAATCTACCTCCCACTTGTGAATATTTCACAACTGATCAATCACTCGAGATAGTCCACATGCAAGTGAATGTTTCTTCTGGTAATGGCAAAATACAGTAATTCATGGAAGAGTAGCGACCCCAACACTGACCTATGCAGAATACCGCTAGTTACTGGAAGTCAACTATTAAAAGCCTCCTTTATTTCCACTCTTTGCCTTCTGCCATTCAGCCAACCTTCTATCCATGTTAGTATCTTCCCACTAATATCATGGGCTTTCATCTTCTTTAACAGCCTCAGGTCCGGCACATTATCAAAGGCCTTCTTATTGCATTCATAAGCCAGAGAAGAAAATCCTTGAACTAGTCTTCCCATTATTTGGCCCTTTGTTTGATCATTTCTGTTGATATTTATAACCTTTCCCAGGAAAAGGCGCCCAGGTGTCTACGACTTGAAACCCCCAGAATTACAATGGTTAACTGCAATAAGACTAAAAGCTTGAAGCATTTGCCAGTCTTAACCTCCTTGTCATTGTCAACAAAATAGAGAGAGTACAGAGGAGATTTACTAGAATGTTGCCTGGGTTTCAGCAACTAAGTTACAGTGAAAGGTTGAACAAGTTAGGGCTTTATTCTTTGGAGCGCAGAAGGTTAAGGGGAGACTTGATAGAGGTTTTTAAAATGATGAGAGGGATAGACAGAGTTGACGTGGAAAAGCTTTTCCCACTGAGAGTAGGGAAGATTCAAACAAGGGGACATGACTTGAGAATTAAGGGACTGAAGTTTAGGGGTAACATGAGGGGGAACTTCTTTACTCAGAGAGTGGTAGCTGTGTGGAATGAGCTTCCAGTGAAGGTGGTGGAGGCAGGTTCATTTTTATAATTTAAAAATAAATTGGATAGTTATATGGATGGGAAAGGAATGGAGGGTTATGGTCTGAGCGCAGGTATATGGGACTAGGGGAGATTATGTGTTCGGCACGGACTAGAAGGGTCGAGATGGCCTGTTTCCGTGCTGTAATTGTTGTTGTTGTTGTTCTGAAAATCCAGGTAGACAACATCCATTGACTCTCCTTCGTCTTTACTGCAATTTACTTCGACAAAGAATTCCAACAGATTTGGCGGACAAGATCTCCCCTTCATAAAACCGTTGACTTTGACCTGTTTTATCACGTGCTTCGAAGTACTTGGAAATCTCATCATTAACAATAGACTATGGAAACATGGAAAAATATGTGCAGGAGTAGGCCATTCGGCCCTTCGAGCCAGCACCACCATTCAATATGATCATGGCTGAGCATCTAAAATCAGTACCCCGTTCCTGCTTTTTCCTCCATATCCCTTAATTCCTTTAGCCCAAAGAGCTAAGTCTAACTCTCTCTTGAATGCACTCCACCACCTCTGTAGACGGAACAAGAATAGAGTTCTTCTGGCCCTTAGTTTTCACCCCACCAAACATATTTCTCCCACAGTTCCGTCACCTTCAACGTGATCCCACCACCAGTTCAGTCACATATTTCCATCCTCACCCCTTTCCTCCTTCATCAACTCCTTGGTTCACCAATCACTTCCAACCAATGCACCCCATCCCAGGTACTGGTCCCAACAACTACAGGATATGGAACACTTGGCCTCTTACCTCTTCTCTTACATCAATCCAGGGACCCCAGCAAACCTTTCAGATAAGAAAGAGGTTCTTGTGCACCTTCTCTAACCTTATCTAGTGCATTTGATGTTCCCAACATGGCATCCTTTACATCAGCAAGACCAAAGTGTAGAAGGGTCTCGACCCAAAACGTCACCCATTCCTTCTCTCCAGAGATGCTGCCTGTCCCGCTGAGTTTCTCCAGAATTTTGTGTCTATCCCAAGTATAAACTAGTAGACTGTTTTGCCGAACACATGCATTAGGTCTGCCAAAGCCCGCTGGATCTACCAGTTTCTCCTTATTTTAACCTTCCCATCCCCATACTGACGTTTCTGTCCTAGGCCTCCTCCATTGCCTGAATGAGGCCGCACACAAACTGGTAAAACAGCACCTCATATTCCGCTTGGGTGACTTACAACATCATGGTATGAACATGGAATTCTCCAATTTTACGTGACTAACCTTCAAATACCTCCCCCCGCCCACCCCCCACTCTTTTCTCCATGCCCCACCTTGATGCATGCCCATTTCTCTCTTTCCTCTTCCCCATGTCCTCTTCCACCTCTAAGAAAGGCCCCAACCTGAAACGTTACATATGCATGTTCTCCAGAGATGCCTGACCCGCTGAACTACTCCCGCATATTGTGTCTTTTTTCTTCTCCCCCGAATTTCTACGTTCTTTAAGACCTGATGTTGCTGCTGAAAACGCATATCCTAATTTTAATGAATGGAGCAAATTAGTCCATTGAGATGCCAGCATTAACTTTAGGTCATATCCTTGATTCCAAGTAAGTGGTGGGATTTTCTGTCCTTCTGCTTGAGATGTTCTGATGGACTCCTTATGGAATCAAATGTACAACCTTCCCTGTTATTGGGCTGGGAATTCTCTCCATGAGCATGATAAGCCACGTTCAAATAAATGAGATCGCCTCCCAGGAGAAAGTAATTAGTTATTACCCATTTTATCTATTTGTTAATTAATGATTAAATTGACTTTCAAGGTATAGATTTTTTAACTACACTGCAGTGCTATGATTGCATTGGGCTTCATGTGGGAGAGTTCCTAGAATGCACTTGGTCACACTGAACTGCTGGCAACCAGACACCCAGTTAAAGACAACATGAAACAACCAGTGTTGCACAGGGGCAGCTGCCCAGCTATTTTGAGCAACAATACATCTGTTGCATTATGTTTCTGTGCTCTCAATTCGACCACAATTTTATCGTAAATGAATTTAACATTTTAAACATATCACTATTTTCACCCTTAACTCTCAAGTATTCACAGGAACACACAGCAGATTAATGCACCTTACCTTCACAATTTAAATAACATATTCATAATTTAACATTTAAAACTCCAATGTTGTTCTTGTGAATCAATGCTGGATGCTCTCCAAGGACAATATATTTTTAATGGTGTGTGGTACCCAAACTGAAAGCCATATCCGAGATGGATTTTGACCAAGGCTCTGCAGAAAAGCTTCTTGCACTCTGTGTGCAGTCCTCTTACGATAAAGGACAAAATCCTATTTTGCCTTTTCTAAACATTCACAAAACAAGTCTCAGCATAGTACAGCTAAGTCAAAGGTTAATTGGAACTCATCAGCTGATCTGCAACCAAGTCATAAACTGGCACAGATGAAAAATACACTTTCTGACAATCCTCAATTTTTTTCTCATCAAAGCATTTGTTGCCCTGATTTGCTAGTGTTAATATCGATTTATTTCCTCTCCTTTATTTAATAGTACTGTTTTTGTCCACTTTGCAGATTTGTCATTGTTCTGGGGCCCTTGTATCTTAAAACAACATCTGGGATAGAATCATAGAGTCATGCAGCATGGATACAGGCCCCTCAGCCCAACTGGCCCATGCTGACCAAGATGCCCCATCTAGATGTACCACCAAGATGTACCACTTGCCCACCTTAGGAACATATCCCTCTAAGCATGTCCTAGATGTAATCAAACTGACCAGGTGAGAAGCAGGCCAAACACCGTCACACAGGTAATTTCATTCTTTGACTTGCATTACCAGCAACTTTGGGCTCAGGTTCAACAACACTAACAAATTCATTTATTTTGTTCTTACCTCAGAGCAGCAAGCGACAAGTTAAACTGGTGTTTTTGGTCTGTTGTCCCTTAGCCTAGAAATTAAGAGATAATTTAGAAATGGGATCATGCATCAAATCAATATCATGGGATTATAAACTTATTTTTTCTTAATACTTTAGAAGAACCTGACTTGTGAAGTCTTGTAATGGTCTTCTCTGGGACTGAAACTCCCTGGACATTGGAGCAATGCAAAAAATGTCAACAATGAGTTGCAAATGACCAATAAAACTGATGTCTCATGGATACTTATGCTGACATACAGACATTTACTCCATCCACACTCCACATTCTCCTGCACCATCACCATCCCCAATCAACCCTACAAATAGATTTGATATTCCTTTGCAAAATCAGTATGCTGTATTGATTTTAGTCCTTCATCGTCATTTAAACTAAAACAGTGCAGAATATGAAGAAACCCCTGACATGGGAGGATGAGGGACAAGCCTTTCATGAACCCAGAATTTCATCAGGCTGGAAGAGGCAATCTGCTTTCTCCTTGGCAGGAGGCCACAGAGGTGCAAAGGAAGTATCATGAAGAGTGGTTAAATGAAATAGGTCACAAATATCCATTAACATTGGTTCATTGTGATGGTTATATCCCCTTTGAAATGATCAATCGTGGATATTTTCATCACAATGTATGCTGTTGTATTGCTATAATGCTTTTTAGGAGCAGCTTCAGAGTCTTCCATTTTGTCTCCCCAAAAGATATGAGAAGATATCTTCTCTTTTCTCCAAATCAGTGCAGCATAAATCAGTGTAGAAGGAACAGAAGCAACTTGGAGAGATCATGGTACAGGGGGGGAGCATGGAGAGAGATGATGATGAGGCAGAAAGTTGAGGTGGACAACAGTGACAATATAAGTGTATTATTGCACCCCTTGGTATAATCTTAAAGACAAGCATAATTTGGAATGAGCAAAATAAATTAGAGGTGCACGGTCCAGAATGAGGTTAGGGAATCTGTTGTGGTAGCTTACCATAGAGGGGAGAAGACCAAACATACATCTGCATGATCAGGAACCTTTCTTGATGGAGATGGCTAGCACATTGTCAGGCCTTCAAGAACAAATGCAAGAAATGAGAAGCACAGAGAAGCATTAAGTGTCTCTGATCAGATGGTAATTTAGCAACTTGCCACATGACTTTCCCTCTCGGGGTCATGGGTACTTTTTGTTTCTGCCATGTTGGAATCAATTAAAGCCCATACAAAGCACTGTATGCCATCTGGGGCAGCTGGGTGTCTTCTGCTTGTTTTGCTTATGAGTGGGATCTCTCTGCTGATGGAGGGCAGCACTCTGATGACTCCATTTTTATAAAACTGCCAGCTGCTCTCAGACAACATCCCTTTGATCCTGGAGAACTGCGAACTGGTCAGCACTTACATTGTTGCATCCACTGAGAACAGCCATCTCCCCCTGAATGGCATCCTACTGCGCAGTGAAACCACCCTGTGGAAATGCTGGGTTCACGAGAGCAGTCAAACATGTCACACAAGGTCACTGCAACATGGTTATCTGCCACTTTGTCAAATGGGAAAGTCACAAGCATTTTTTTACATTTTAGAGTCAATTGTAATAATTTTTAATTGATGTAATTTTTGATTCTGCACTGTGTTAAAGAAATCTCAAGACTCTGGAAACATTCAAATAACACTGCTGCTGCTCATAATCGTTCTCAGCTGCATTATCACCTAAGGCACATGACATCCTTCAATTGATACAGATAAATCATAACTAGGAGTAGCACTTTTTAATTTGAATTGAATTGAATTTATTTGTCTTGCAGTCATAAATATAATAAAAATGACAAAAACACACCATAAACACAAATTTAACATCCACCACAGTGAGTTCGCCAGGCAACTCCTCACTGTGATGGAAGGCAAAAGTCTTAAGTCTTTGTCTGTTCCCTCCTTGTTCTCCCTCTGCGCCGAGGCGATCCAGGCTTCGGATGTTGTGACCCCGCCGGGCGATGGTAAGTAATGTCAGTCCCGCGGCTGAATCCAAGCGCCGCGAACGGGCCGGTTCAAACTCCGCAGCCCGGGGTGGTCGAAGCTGCCGAAGCTTCCACATTATAGTCTGAATTTAAATTCCTCACTGCCATGATGAAATACCTGCAGCATTATTTCGGGACTCGGGGTTACCTGCCAGATAACCTAATTGCTGTGCTATCACCTGACCATGCATTATTTTTGACTGGATTGGCTAAAATGCTGAATAACCACCATCGATTTTGAATGACAGACCAACTTGTTCATCACTATTTACACCTGCAGAGTAGAACTATTCAGAGGGAAAAAGTGTGCAGAAAATACTGACATATTGTAATTAGCCATTTAAGTAATTAGATCAGCAGTTCATTCATTGATGTGTTATAATCAGCACAGATGGATCTGCACAACAGATGTGAGGGACTGATTGTGTCATCAAATCTATGTCCCTGCCTTTTTGCTGGTGCACAATATGAATGGTGAAGACTGAAGTGTGGGCGCTTGTTTTGCACAGGATACTATGATCTTGAAGGCTCCTTATGAGAAGCAGTTTTTTCAAAAAGGATTGAGAAAAGTGTTAGAGCATTAACAAAGTTTTTCTTTACACTATACATATAGTATATTCTGTACCCAATGGATGACGATCATGACTTGTATTGTATTCTATTCTGACACAGACATAAGATGGAGATGTTAGATTTCTGTGGGTTTTATATTGTTGAAAGCTTATTTGAGGTCAAATAAGGTTATGGATAAATGTTAATGCTGCTCCCTTTATTTTCATGAAGTTGGCATGCAGTGATGATTGCTTTCAATGTGCCGCGAGGTGACTAGAATTCACACCGTAGTTTGGGGAGCAGCTTGTTGGCACCGCTGGATTACTTTTCTTATGACGGGTAACAGGAAACCACTCAATAATTACTGCAATCGGATTATGGGCCTGTCCCACTTAGGCAACTTTTTGGGCGACTACAGGCGACTGCCGCAAAATTTTCAACATGTGGAGAATTTTTTGGTGAAAGTGGCGACAATTTTTGCTGTCGTAGGTTGTCGCCAGGTGTCGTAGGTGAATTCCATTAAAACTAGTCCCTGGCAGTTGCCTAAAGAGTCGTCTAAGTGGGACAGACTTATTAGTCTCCTCACTTGAGGATGGTCACCTAGGGATTATCCAACGTTCCTTCACAAATACTCCTCGCCCAGACATAGGAGATAAGGTTACGAATTTGTAACTTAAGTTACTTTCAGCTAGGCGTTGAAATTTCGGCAGGACTGCCACCTGGTCATGGGGTCTTGTTAATTTTCAGTTACTCGCCCAAGCTACACTGATAGCAGCTGCCAAACCCATGCTCTCTACCATCATCTGGATAAGGGAAACAGGTGCAAGGGATCTCCACCCCCTTCAAGATGCACACCATTCCTCATAGGAAATATATAATTGGTCCTTCATTGCTAGGTCTACATCCTAGAGCTCCCTACCCAATTGCACAGTGGGAATACCTTTACCAGGGTGACAACAGAGTTCACAGCTTATGCTTTCTCAAGAGCACTTAGGAATGGGCAAAAAAATGGGCTGATCATGCTAACTATGCTGTAAAGGTTATCTTTGTGTAAAGATGCAAATTATTCAGTGTTATGCCACCCAGTTCTGTTACTGTGGATATGTAGTGGCTATAACAAATCATTTATTCAGTATTTGTTTCATGTTTGTTTAAATTAAGCATCAAAAAGATTTAAAAATAGTCGAACTGTCTGAATCCCTGCGGCACCTTTGAACAGAATACTGTAATTGGTAAGGGCTGAACATGGAAAACATTCCAACTGAAAGAACGCAGTGCAAGAGATTCAGCTTAAAATCTGGATGGTTAAATACTCAAAATATAATCCTTTAAATTATTTTGTTGTATTGGTTCATTTTGTACAACTCTGCTTTCTCGAAGAACTTGGTGGAGATATTAGCAACCAAACAGATGCTGCTCCCACTTAATCATCATAACTGCCTGAAAAGTATATCCTACTGTAACATGTAAACAAGGTTTCCACGATACTTTCAATAAAATTAGAGGGGATGTAGCTCAGAGAACTTTCTAATCCAAATAATACAGAAGTTACTTGCTTAGTTTTTCATCTTCAGGACATGAGCCCAATTATTTAAATCTCTTCCTACACCCATTGTCTTCACATTCTATCCAAATATGGTCGGCCCATCCATTTACATCACCTTCAACAGCTCATATACACCATCTACACCCATTTAATCTGTTTCTATGGTCCGTAGTTCAGAAAACTATGGTCTAGCATAGCGCAGAAAAGGAAAAAGTTAGCATTGTAGTCAAGGGCCTGTCCCACTATGGCGACCTTATTTGCGAGTTTAGGAGAGTTTGCGCTCGCCACAAGCTCTCAGCATGGTCGACACGTGGTCGTAGGTGGTCACTGGTAAGTCTCCTTCATGGTCGAGAGGAGTTCCCGCACAGTGGTCGAGGAAAATTGTGCGACAAGCTGAAAAATTTTCTGGAAGCAAAAATTGGTTGGCATGGAGGAAATCAATACTTTTAAACTCATAGTGCAGTGGTAGTGGGGTTGCCATGTCGTTGTAGGTAGTCGAGGTAGCCGTAGGTAATTTCCTTTGCTGACTGGGCATTTTAATTGGCTCATTGGGGGAAAAAAACGTGAACACGAGTTTTCAGAACCAAGGAAAACCGACTGGTAATGTTAAATGGTAACTGAAGGTAGAGCCCACAAAACTTCACAGCTGTGTATCTCTGGCTTATTAAAAGTTGTCTGGCTTCTTAAAAGTGTCTCCACTCCTTCTCCCCCCCTTCTCCCCCCCTTCTCCCCCCCCTCTCTTTTAAAGGGCTTACCGTACACTGTGCCAGCCGTCTTTAACCTTCCTGTTCATCGCAGGTATCACCTTGGCTTTGCACAGTGTGAATTTCAGACAGCGCTCCCCCGCTTTCCCTGGGCCCCACCTTTGTTTGGGGGGGGGGGTCGTGTGTGTGTGTGTGTGTGTGCGTGCGTGCGTGTGTGCGTGCGTGTGTGCGTGTGTGTGTGCGTGTGTGTGCGTGTGTGCATGCGTGCATGCGTGTGTGGTTTGCACGTTCTCCCTGTGACTGCGTGGGCTCCCAGTGCAATTTACATAAAACTAGTGTTTCAGTTCAGTTTATTGTCACGTGTACCGAGGTACAGTGAAAAGAAGGGGAGAGAAGGGGGGGGAAGAGAAGGAGTGGGGACACTTTTAAGAAGTATCATCAAGTTTAGCGGGCATTTTACTTACCTGTCGGTTTTCCTCGGTCCTGAAAACTCCAATGAGTCAATCAAAATGCCCGGTCAGCGAAGGGATTGCCTGCGGCTGCCTGTAACTAAATAGCGACCCCACTCCACTGCACCACGAGTTAAAAAGAACCATACCGACCAAATTTTACTCGCGGAAATTTTTTCAACATGCTGAAAAGTTTTCCGTGACCTAGCTGAGGCCGCGACTATTCGGGAACTTCCTTCGAGCATGAAGGAGAGTTCCAGTGACCTCATAGGACCTCCTAGGACCACCTAGGACCACGTGTTGACCATGCTGCGAGTTTGTGTTGAGGGCAAACTCGTCTAAACTCGCAGATTAGGTCGCCGCAGTGGGTCAGCCCCTTTACTCCTGTTGTTGACTGCCATTTGTATTCAGTGAGATCATTGATCTGCATCCTAGCCTGTAAAATATAAATGGCTGTAACAATTCCAAATATGAACATCACCAGTAGAATGGATGGTCCAAGTTTCTTAAATCGAGAAAAAGATAATTAGTCTGTTCAACTTTACTTGTTTAAGTTAAAAAATAGGAAAATGCAGTTTATGGCCATTGACCATCAGCTGAGACGTCAACTCACATCGGCTCAGCAGTCAAAGCCTTAAACTGTCTAACGTGTTCTCCAACTTATCTGGCTCAGCGTGTTGTGCTCTCAACTCTGACTCAGAAGACCGTGGATTCCAAATGCTATTCTACTCAGTACAAAACTGCACTGATACACTCCCGTCATGCTACAGTGAACTGCACTACTGGAAGTATATGAGCAAGTTTCCCCAGTTCCAGAACAATACTGCTCCCTTAACCCAACAACACAATTATAAATCATTTGTCTCCTGGAGGATTTGAATGTGAATGCTGCTATATATTGTTAGGCATTCTGTATGTAAATATTGCGCATATTATGTTCCTTTTGGAGAGCAGAGTTAATTGGCATGCCTACCTTTAAAACAATCTAACAGCTTGCAGGAACTATTTAGATACCACATGTAGATACAAGTATACTGCTTTGTAAATACATTTCCCCCACTATATTTGCTCTTGCCTACATTACACACCAAATTATAGCCCGCAGGACGGTTACACCATGGGAGGAGGCTATTCATCCCAAACATCCATACTTGCGGTACTTAAGAGCAACCTATTTAGTCCCATCACCCCCTCTCTCTTGCACTCTTTACATTTCAGACAGTAATCCAGTTTCCTGGTGAATGCTTTAATTGAATCTGTCTCCACATTTACCACTGGGAGGGCATTCAAGAGTCTCATGGGCCTGTCCCACTGTACGAGTTCACCCAAGAGCTCTCCCGAGTTTAAAAAAATTAAACTCGTGATAAGCACGTAGAATGTACGTAGCGGGTACGTCGGATCTCGGGACGTCTCTTAGCGGCTCGTAACGCTAACGGCAGATACTCGGGAAACGCAGTAAGCTCGGGAAGACTCGTGCAGATTTTTCAACTTTGAAAAATGTCCACGAGAGCCCCGAGTACCTATGAGCGGCTATTTCCGTAATTCTCCGAGTTCGAATTAGGGGAAACTCGGGAGAACTCTTGAATTAGCTCGTACAGTGGGACAGCCCCATAACAACTCATCATTTATAAAGGTTTTTTAATGTCACCTTTTGGCTACATAAGCATATTTGCTGCCCTTCAGAAGATATTGCACAGCTTGTAATATTGCCAAAGGTTTTATATGAATGGAAGTTCATTTATTTCTTTCACAAATTCATTGACGTTAGGGACTTTGAAATGCTCAAAATGGAAGATGTTATATAAACGCAATTATTTCCTTTGTTTCAGTTCCAAATGAGGCCGTGCATTTCTGCTACTTTGTTGTCTTTTGTTAAAATTATATAACAAAGGGCCAATACACATACAGAAACCAGACATGACAAGTTTATTTGCAATCCTGGAATCATGCCAGTAACAGGTCTCATGCATTTACATCTGACCATTCAGGTTCAAACAGATGCAGATTAATTATCAAATTTATGTAGGTAGAATGCAGGCCACAAAAAGAACCAGAAAATTACAAATGGAAATGCGCCACTTGAGCCAAACAGTCTCTCCCTACACAATTATTCACAACTCTATTTGCTTATCTGCCTTTTTTTCATTTTCACTTTCCTCTCACATTCCCAAGCTCTTATAATCAACATTCAACAATGTGATGGGTCTCCAATTCCTTATATCCTTCATCTCCCCCTTCTGCTTGGAGATTAGGGTGATGCTGCCCTTCCTCATGGAGTCTGACATGCTGCCGACTAGAAGCTTGTCGTTGTACACTTCCAGCAGGTCCGGGCCCACATAGAGCCGAATATAATTCGGCCAGTAAGCCATCGCTTCCGGGAGTTTTACTCGAGTCAAAGGAACGGATGGAGCCAGTCAGCTCCTCTAGGGTCAGTGGTTGGGCCAGACTCTCCCGCTTGCTGTCCTCCAAGACCTCCGTGAAACCCATGCCTGCCTTCTCCCCATATCCCTTGACTCCAATAGTTCCTAGAGCTCTATCTAACTCTCGCTTAAATCCATCTAGTGACTTGGCCTCCACTGCCCTCTGTGGCAGAGAATTGGAGAGTTCAGGAAAGTTCATGAAGAAATTTAGCTTGCCCTGATGAGACCTGTAAATTAACCCCACCATCTTGGTTGACATGGATGAGTTTTGCTGAGGGGCTTGTTTCTATTCTGTATCAATCAATTATTCTATCTTTTGTCCTCAAAGCCTTATGTTCACATGGTTGTAAACCCATTTTCATTATACTTTGCACACAACCTAAACCACTAAGACACAGAAAATTGTTGTTTAATCCACTCAAAGTATGTATTTCTTTCCTGTACAAGGTCTGCAGTTGTAGACTGACCTAGACTTAGTGCTATTCCCTTCCTGAAATCGTACAGCTGAAACATAGTCTAAGATCTCAACTACAGTTACATTCAGCCAATGTCAAGCCCTCGTCCAGTTTGTTTTCATGCTGACAATACTTTACTTTTCTTTAGAGATATAGCACGGAAACAGGTCATTTGGCCCACTGAGACTGCGATGACCTGCGACACTAGCAGTCTCCTACACACTAGGAACAATTTACAATTTTTTTTACAGAAGTCAATTAACCTACAACCTGTACATCTTTGGAGTGTGAAAGGAAATCAAAACACCCATAGAAAACCCATGCATCCACAGGGAGCACGTACAAATTCCATACATACAGCACCCGTGGTCAGGATCAAACCCAGGTCCCTGCCGTTATGAAGTGACAAATCCACCACTGCGCCACTGTGCCACCCTAATGTGATACATATATGAATAACAGCTGTTATGGATTACCACATATTGGAGGTGATTTTACTTCGGAGTCACGTAATTGACTACGTGAAGAACCCCGCCACGACGCATGCGTGTCATATCGCTTCACGCTTGCGAAACGACAGGCGGGGGGGAGTGTTCCCCCGCAGCGGTAAGTTTGAAACCGCGACCTGCAGGTAAGAAATTTACTCTGCGGTAGTTTTGTTCCCCGCGCTGTTTTTTCACAGGGGGGGAAGCTGGACAAAATAGTGTCCAAGTGCTGCGAGTGAAGCTGGCTGGGGAGGACCGCGAAGTTGCGGGAGCCAGCAGCAGCTGAAGGCACAAGCCCCGTAAGGGATCAGCTGTGCTGACTTTTGGTCCCGCGCCGGCCAGAACACCACGGCCTGCGGGAGACTATTCAGAATGGGGCCGTCGACTTTTTGGACAAGTCGAAAATGGCAGGAGACGGGGTGGAACGACGTTCCCCCGTAGCGACAATTTTAACTTGGACCTGCAGGTAAGAGCAGCGGTCTTTTTGTGTTTTTACTATGCTGATTACAGGTGGAGAAACCAACGGGCTGCGACAAAGCTGGTGGGCTAGATGGGATCAGCTGTGCCCGATGTCGCCTCCGCACCGGCCAGATCCACTCCACGGAAGGGCAGTAAGGACAAAGCTGGTGAGGGAGGACCGCGGAGCAGCGGGCAGCCAGCAGCAGCCAGCGGCACTCGGATCACCGATAGTGGGATCAGCTGTGCCCGATGTCGCCTCCGCACCGGCCAGATCCACGCGGCCGGGCGGTAAGGCTAGACACAAAAACAAACAAGGTCGTGGACTCAGAGGAGTCCGACTTTGAACAACCGCGGGCAGCCAGCGCCCGAGAGCGCTGGAGCCGGATGGAGCGGTGTGTTGGAGCATTTGCTCCAACGTGACAGACTCCAGGAGATGGAGTCGGGTCACTGTGGGCCCTATGATAAACCCACAGCAGTACCTCTTGAAGGGCTGCACAGTGCTTCTACCTCATCAGAGGGGAGCACTGCGGGTCAGTTCTGGGTTGACCTGGAAGAGGGGTCTGCAGAAGGAAAGACAAGTGTGCAAGGGGTGCAGGAACAAGAGAACCTACTGGAACCCACTACAGCCAAAGACAGCACCCTATGCACCCACCAGCAGAACTGGTGAAAGCTCGAAGGCCGGTACTCAAAACATGAGTCTTTTTTAGGCCATGGCCCAGGCCAGCCTTCTTGGAAGATGCGGGGACCTCCAACGCCAACCAAACCGAAAATCCAGACCCCAGCGCAACAACAGCAGCGAAGAACCTACAAAAAGAAGTAAACCTGCCACTGGTAACTATGGAGGTAGGTGGGTCTGGTTCCCTACAAAATACAGGGAGCATGGAGGTTGGGTGGAGATTACACTCTTTTCTGAAGGCATGGAGCATGTTAACAACAGATACTTACATCTTAAGCAGTATCCAGGGATATACAATAGAGTTTATACACAAGTACAGCCCTCCAGTTCAACATATACTGAACCGAATGTTCGTGCCTTCTGATAAAGAAACATCAAAAGCGCAAGCTGAACTGGAGCGGCTTTACATAAAAGGAGTAATTGAGAAAAGTCAACACGAACCATTAGAATTCGTGTCCAATATATTTATCAAAAACAAAAAAGATGGTGGTTGTCGCATCATCATAGATCTGACAAAATGGATACCTTTGTTACTGCTAAACAATTAATTTCCAAAGGTTACTTCATGGCCAGCATCGATTTAAAAGATGCTTACTATTCAGTGCCTATACGAGGTGACCACAGATGTTACTTAAAATTCAACTGGATGGGACAACTCTGGCAGTATAAAGCACTGCCAAATGGGTTATCATCAGCCCCAGGCTGTTCACAAAAATTTTGAAACCAGCCCTAGCGTCTCCACGGAAATGTAAACACATGGTCATGGCATATTTAGATGACATACTCATTATGGGCAAAACTTTGGAATTGGCCAAACAAACTGTAACAGCCACAAAACAGTTATTTGGAAAACTGGGATTTATTATCCATCCAGTTAAATCTAAACTAACGCCTTCCACTACTATGGACTATTTGGGGTTTCACCATTGACTCAGTTCACATGTCGGTGACTCTGCCTAAGGGAAAGGCTAGAGATTTAATAGTGGCTTGCAATAACCTCATTGACATCAGCAAACCATCCATCAGATTGGTAGCAAAAGTAATTGGCAAAATGGTGGCTGCCTTTCCAGCCACACAATTTGGACCTCTACATTACCTAAACTTACAGAGAGCAAAAATACAAGCACTCTAAATTAATGCAGGTCACTTTGACAGACCTATGAAACTACCAATCAAGCTAAAATGGAACTATATTGGTGGATAGATAATATCTGGCTTTATTCCAATCCAATCATTGTCAGTAACCCTTCCATGGTACTACAAACTGATGCCAGTGCACTTGGGTGGGGAGCCACCAATACCATCACCAGCTGTGGAGGTAGACTGCTCAGGAGGCATCATTATTACTCACACTGGGCATAAACTGCCTGGAAATGTTGGGTGCATTACATGGCCTAAAGTCATATTGTACTGGGTCATATCACCAGCATGTTAGACTACAGATAGACAATACCACCGTGGTAGCATACATTAACCACATGGGTGGAAACAAATCGACACCATGTGACAATCTGGCTAATACAATTTGGCAATGGTGTATCCAGAGAGATATTTGGATATCAGCCACTTACCTACCAGGAAGACTAAATTTAGTGGCAGACACCAGGTCACGCAAATTTAATAAAAACACCGAATGGATGTTGAATAAAAAAGTATTTGCTGATATTACAGCAAAATATGGAACACCAGATATCGATCTATTCGTATCCAGACTTAACCACCAGTTATCAAATTATGTTTCATGGGAACCAGACCCTGGGGCAGCGGTGACAGATGCATTTTCGCTGCATTGGGGGGTGGGAAATTGTTTATTTACGCATTCCCTCCTTTCTGCCTCATCAATCGGGTATTAAGGAAAATACAACAAGACTCTGCGTCTGGTATTGGTAGTACCCGATTGGCCTACTCAACCATGGTTCCCAGTGGTATTAAACATGGTATTAGAACCATGTATCACCATCCCACATAGACCAGATTTATTGCTACATCCCGTAACAAGGGATAGCCACCCATGCCATAAACATTTGAACTTATTAATTTGTAGAGTTATAAAAACACCTCTACTACAACTGGGACTGACGGACCGAACAGTGAACATGATCTCGGCGGCCCAAAGACAGTCAACCAAAAAACAGTATCTGGTCTATATCAGGAAGTGGGCGATGCACTGCCATAAAAACAACATCACCTACAGAGACATGAACATCCCGTCTGTTCTGGAATATCTGGCAGGCCTCCACTATGATGAGGGGCTCAGTTACAGTGCCATCAACTGCGCCAGAAGTGCCCTATCGACTTACCTATGGCAGGGGACAGAGCGTTACTCTGTTGGGACTCACCCACTGGTAACAAAACTTATGAGGGGAATTTTGATACTAATCCCCCAAGAACCAGGTACTCCCAAATATGGGATGTAATTATTATCCTGAAGATGCTCAGGAATTGGTCTCCAGCAACAGCTCTGTCCCTACACAGACTGACATTAAAAACAGTCATGCTAATGACATTGGTCACGGCACAAAGGGTACAGTCACTGCATAAACTAAGACTGGACAACATGACTTCCTCAACAGAAAATATTACGTTTCATATCTATGAGTTAGTAAGCAGAACAGACAGGGATCAGCAGGCCTCAATATACAATTTAGGTCATACCCAACAGATGACCATCTGTGTATAGTAAGACATCTGTCGTTATACATGGAGAACATGAAAATCCTAAGAGGCAATGAGAAGGCACTTTTTGGTCAGCCACTAGCAACCACACAAAAGAGTGATGGTCCAGACCATCTCAAGATGGCTGAAACAGGTGCTAACACAGGCTGGGGTGGATATTAATATTTTAAATCTCATTCCACCAGGGCTGCAGCTACATCGGCAGTGATACAGTTGGATGTCCCAATGGACCAAATCCTCAAGGCAGCAGGATGGTCTGGGGGGGGAAAAAACATTCCAATTATTTTACAATAAACCAGTAATGAAACCTGGAACGTTTGCAGAAACAATTTTAAGTTCTGTAAATTAATTTAAACCCATAAAAAGGGGTTATAAATTTGTGTTAATAAATTTTATGATTTTAATGTCGAATTCATGTCCAAATTATGTTAACATAATTCCTCCTACAGTCAATGAAGGCAGACGTGATGCATGGACTCGTTTCCACGGCATGAAATCACAGAGCTTTAAAATCTTCACGTAGTCATTCACGTGACTCCGAAGTAAAATAGTAAGATTAAACGAGGACTTACCAGTTTGAAGTTTGATCTGTATTTTATGAGGAGTTACGATGAGGGATTACGTGCCCTCCGCTCCCACCCTTGATCATATACTTAACTGGTATCTCTTCTCTAATCTTACTATGTTTAGTCATTACAGTTATCTGTGATTTCACACCGCTGCTTTGAAGAATGACACGCATGCGTCGTGGCGGGGTTCTTCACGTAATCCCTCATCGTAACTCCTCATAAAATACAGATCAAACTTCAAACTGGTAAGTTCTCGTTTAATCTTACTATTAAATGGTGGAATTAATGCTGAGTAAAAAGCACTAGTGAAATTAGCTAAAAGAGCAGACAAGTGAATTATAATTCAAAGAAACATGAACTGATGCATTTTGGCAAAATGAACGGAATATGGAGAGAGTGGTATATGTAGCATATGGATTCCAGGGGTTCATAAATAGAGGCATATAATGCAAAACCAGGAAAGCCATGTTGAACTTTAAGACACTATCTAACACCAGTTAACTGGGATGTTGATCCATTTCTGGCCACCTCACTTCAGGAAGTGTGTTATGGCACAAGAGGCTGCAGAAAAGATTTACTCGAATGGCTTCAAGGATGAGGGATTTCAATTACAAGGTCAGTGAAGCTAGGTTTGTTCATCCTGGTGCACAGAAGGTTGAGAGAAGACACAGATTTAAATTGATGGCAAAAGATATTGGATGTGAAGAAAACATGTATTCCTACAGAGAGGAGTCCTGAGTTAGAACTTGCTGCCTGCAAGGTTATTGGAACTTGATCAATCAGACATTTCAAAAGCAAAGTGAATTTTTGCAGTAAAGAAATACAAATTTAGTGAGTTGATTAAACAATTTTAATCAGGAGATACCTCTGGCAGATAATATTAAGCATAATCAAGGGAACTGCTTTTCGTTGTCTCTGTACTGTACACTGCACAATGACAATAAAGTTCGAATCTGAATCTGAATTATGGGAAAAAGGGTAACCAGAGAGAGAATAGAGTCCCTCAGGAATCAAAGTGTATCATCTCAGTGTGGGGCTGGGCATATTGCTTTTTTGTGGTTTACATCAGCGATTTGGGTGAGAACATACAAGGCTTGATTAGTAAGTTTGTAGGTAAAACTAAAGTGGGTGGTATTCTAGATTGTGCAGATAGTTAAAGGTTAAGGCAGGATCTTGATCTATATGGGCAAGTGGGCAGAGGAATGGTTAATGGAGTCCTCTGGGCAGGACCATCACAGTGTTGGGGAGCAGAGGGATCTAGCAGTGCATGTACATAGTTCCTTGAAAGTGGCATCACAGGAAGATATAGTCATCAATAAGTCTTTCGTCTTTCTGTGCCATCGTGATTCTCTGATTCATAAAAGTGAAAACTATTAACGTGTGCTTACTCAGTATTGGGCAGAGCCTCATTACTAAAGTTCAGTTTAGAGCAATGAACCTTCATAGTAATTCAGAGGTCCACAGCAATAAGGTTGGAAGTGGGAGTTTTGAGACCGATTTGATTCTGTACTGATTTGAGATACTCATTGAGGGACTGTATTTTTGAAAGAATACATAGCATTGGGCAGAGATCTTGATTATTCATGTTTTGGGGGCACTTGTCTCTTCATGGAGCAGACCACTGGTCAGGTGGGCTTGTGAGGACAAGAGGTCTCCAGCTAGTAGGTAAAATGGCAGGACAGATTTCAGGTTACAGCTCCAATAATTAGTTGCATAAGATTATTTTTGATGGTAGGACCATGAAAATGTTGCATAAAAGGCCATGTGCAACAGCATTGCTGTGAGTGGCAATGTGACATCCCGAACAGTGGGATTACAATGAAAATGGGTAATATTAACAAAGAATAGTGAAAATTTGAGAATTCGGACATCATCGACTTGCAATCCTGACTGTTCAGACATCTGCCAATAAGGGATGGGAATATGTTGCTGCAAATGACACAGATATCGCATCACAATAGGGCAGAGGTGTCAATTGAGACGTTCCTGCAGAAGTCAGTACAGTTTAGAAATATGCCTGAAAAATAACGTGGCAATCTGACAGAGAAATAGACCCAAATGAGCAAGTCTAGAGGGAAATACCTTCCGAGTCTGCAGCAAATGAAAGACAGTCCATTAAGAAAAAACTTAGTCAAGGGTATCACTTAGACTGCTTTTTAGCCATCTTAGAAGCAGAATTGTTCTCAAAACCCATGGAAAACAGTTGAGAGGACGTCTGGAATATATTGAAATAGCAGAAGAGAGCTGTGCCATGACACAAAACCTTAAACAAAAGGCTTTGTACGACGTCACAACTCTATTTACAACCAACGTGAGAGCGTGGTTTTCAATACTGGAAGCTCGATTTCACTCCCTCAAATCACAAGACCCCAACACTTCCTGTCAAAGACCTCCCACACTGCAGAACCAAACAAGATCAGACCGTAAAATCAACCCGCCAGACCGGTACGGGGCAGGACAAAGCCAAGCAGTCGCTACCTTGTATGACTCGGAGGCTGAGGGGGGAGCTGTGGTACCTTCATGCCCACGTTGGTTTTGCATACAGCCTGTCACCGCTGGCAACTTGCCAGCAGCCACATGAGAAGGTCCACCCAAGAGCTCAATAACAACTCCAAGGTCAGATGCATTCATTGGCCTTATCTGCACATTGGTTATGATTGGTGAGAATGTAGGTAAAAGGGGCTTCCGGAGTAAACGTGGCACAAGGTGTCTGGCTCAGCTAAACGTCGTTTGTCCTTTGCTTTTTTGTTGTGGGATTCAGTAGATCCTACAACTGGTAAGGAAATTCTAATGCACATTCCACAGTCAATTCTATTGCAAGTTATAAGGAAGAGCTTAGAGTCCCACAAGCCTCTTGTTTATAAAATAACTAATGGCCTGAATGAAGTGTGACTGATTTGGGCGTTTTATTAGAGGATTACATTGTAATGTAGAGTCAGTTCTGAGGGTCTGAAGATCCCATGTGTTAATGTTGTTATAAGAATGGGGTTCCAAATGTCAGCCCAATATCGTGCAGCCGGCATTTGATAAGACAGACTGCATACAACCATGACAGAATTGAAAGCCTCCAAGAGAATGTGAAAGTGAGAGATGGAGCAGAAGCCTTTGATTTTCAGGACAGATGAAAGAGGAAAGGTATGATGCAACCAAGATGTTAGATGAAGGATGAAGGAGATGGCGTGATAATAGGTGAACAAGAATGCAGAGAATCTTAAGAAGCAACTTGTAAATATTGTGACTGGGCCCCAGATACAGTCATAATGTAATACATGCAATGTAGCATTGCACTTGAAAAATGGGTCATTAACTTCTATGTTAAGTTTTATGTCATAAGGGGCGAGTATAGGCGACAACAAAGTTATGAAGACAATTATACAGAAGCTAGAATTACAGAACAGGTTGGAAAAGCAGATTTTAGGTGGAAAAAATGTTGCACTGGAATTACGGTACGATAAAACATCATTCATCCCAGGAGGAAAATCGGTCGGCCAACAGTCACAACATACAAGGTACACAAAAAGTTGAAAACCTGAAACAAGCCTGGAGTGGATTTTTCAGCGATATCAACTAAAGCACACAGTGAAGCACTCTGTGAATGAAAAGACCATGTGAATATCTAATTGGTAGAATTCACAATTGTATACTGTTAATAATAATGAACTACATTGTGAAATTGGTGGAACTGAGTGCACCATGTGACAAGTCAGATGCTGCATACAGGTCACACGGATGTTCTGACCGTTTGGCTGACAGAAATTTGCCCTTTCAAAATTGTCAAATCGCAACCCAAATATTTGAGAGGCTGAAAAAAAATCCTCTCACTAATTATATGTGGAAATAAAGGAAATAACCATTTTTTTTCTTCAACTGACATATCTTGATGCATGTGTAGATGACAACTTTGCCAACACTACCCCCTGGAATGTAGGGCTTTCCTGTAGCTGCATCATTGTTTAGTTGAGGACGACTTTGTTTATGCAAATAGCAATATAAAAGAGCCAGCAATTATATATATAATGCTGAAGGCCAGGTGACATGCACCATATTTAATTTATGGAAACTAGAGTACGATACTCAACAACAGTGAATTTGGATAAGCCTGAATTTCCATGTTTTGTTTATGCCAAATGAAAATGGTAGCTTCTCTTTGTTTCTCATCCAAAACACCTCATCCTGTGTGGACATTTTTTAGTTCCTGCATTTTCATGCTTCTGCCATTCATCGCCAGTTTCATTGTCCTGCTGCCTGGACAGATTCATTAGTCAGAAAAAACACACACAATTATGAGGAGTACACAGAAACTCCACATAGACAACACCCAAGGTCAGATTTAATCCAGAGCTCTGAAAATGTGAGGCAACACCTCTACCAGCTGGTCACTGTCCCCTCACTTTGTTTTAACACTACTTGCACGATGAAAACTGATGCCTGGAATAGAATTGCGTCATCCATATATATATATATACACACATTCAGCTATTGAATCTGTTAATGCAATCCAGTTATTACCAATCTCCAGCTCTTTCCTTATGGCCCTGAAACATTTAACTTTCATCAGCCCTCTGAAATATCTGAGCCACTATTTTGCCAAATTGCTTTGAATACAAAAAGTGATTTGAGAATCACAAGATGTCCAAAAGCGTCAATTTACAGCCCTTCCTGAGTATCTGAGTAACAAGAAATATAATAATAATAAATGCTCGCAATATACACTCTACAAGAATGAGTTAAAAAAATTCCCAGTCTGCCTTCGCATAGTGCAGAAGGTCAAAACGTCAGGTGATCATCAAGCATGTCTGACTATTTCCAGCATCTTTTTACAATCTGTTATATTTCAAAACCAATGCTTGATTTCACTTCTCCCCAATTTTCGTGATAATTTTCCTTGGTGTACTATATTTTGGATCTTAACTCTTCACCTCAATTAAATAAAAGTGCAGTTAAATGGATTATTTTATTATCTGTTAATGAGAAGTAATGTTTTCCTACCTCCTTTTGAAATCACTACACTCCTCCAATTCCTGTCTCTTCAGCAACCTTGCCTTTAGCTATTCCTATGATTGGAATTATTTCAAAAACCTTCCACCCCTTTTCCCTTATTTAAGATGCTCAATATCTACAATTTCAATTGTTTTTTTGGTTGCAGAATCAGACTCATTCTCATTCAGAATACTCCATTACAAAAGTCTGTGCAGTCTCCCCATAAAGCAATCCTGAACTTTCTAAATAGCTTTGTAAATTATGTTTGTTCAGGTGCCTCACCCTCATATGTCCTTTTTTTGACTTGCTGTTGTTTTATTCGTCAATTCTAAAAAAAGGGCTGAGGTCTAAATTTGATCTGAAGAGGGATATAGATAAATTATGTGAATGGGCAAGATGTGATAAACTGAATAAATTGTGTGAAAATAGGATATTAACAATTTTGGCTGAAAAACTGGAATGCATAATATCTAAATGCTGAGAGGCTGCAAACCTCTGATGTGCAGTGGTACATGGGTGTCCTAATGAGTTGCAAAAGACCAAGTAATTTGGAGAATTAACAGATTATTATTTATTGTTGGAGAAATGAATACAAGAGGAAGGAGTCCATTCTAGAGTTATGTGAAGCATTGGCGAGTCCACATCCAGAGTATTTGCCCGGAGTAGAATGGGTTTCTGCTGTTCTTATCCTTCGATTTGCATCAATCCTTTTCCTGTAATCCATCACGCCTTTTGTTCAAAGAACAAAATATTGGCAGGTACAATCTCGAACCAGATAATTTAGAGAGAGAGGATTAATCCTGATGGATATTTTGTATAAGAAAACAGTCCATGCGTATTGCTGTACACATCCATAACACATTGAGTACTATTACCATACTATTTTCTTTTAAAGATCCTCATACCCATCCAATATCGAAGCATTTTAAAACAGTGCCATCCATAAATGGACATCTATTTTAGTAGTGGGACAGAAACAGTAATTAGCAAGATTTGATCATCTATGGCTCATATCAAGTTCAATCTCCTTTCAGAACTGGAGTGTGTCTGAAAGAAGCATGGGAATTCTTCTGTTAATCTGAAGCCATATCTATGTACAGCCTCACAACCCTAATGTTGTGAAGTAAATATAGTCCCCAGTCAATTAGAGGTTAGTTTTGGTTTGGTTGGTTAACTTTCAACTGGAATCAGATTATTATCTTGAGGCTCAGATTGACGAGCAATGAAAAGCAATTTTAAAATGAGTTATCAAGTGTGACATCCAGGTCAGGTCGGGGGGGGAGTTCCCCCCGCCACGGGTACCATGTAATCCCGTGCTACCTGCTCCATGGGCAAATAGTCGGCGACTAAACCGTCTCCCCCACTTAGTTTGCCAGGTGAGGAGGGGGCTGTGGACCCCAGCAGGACCAAAAACAAGACCTGGTAAAGGGCGGATGAGCTTCTAGCGAGCCAACGGCCATCCAAATTTCAGTAGAAGTTGCGATCACTGTCGTACATAGCATTGTAAGATATAAAGCACACACACCAAAATCCTATACTTCCAACGGCGGAAGTCCGCAGGAACTGGAGGACAGAGATATGTGGTGCGTCCGTCACCGTTCCCATCGGAAACCAGCACCACTGCGTTGCTAATGTTTTCAACGATGATGAATGAAGTGTGACATCCTGATGGATACAAATAGATGAGAGGAAATCCGGAGGCTGGTGAGGCTAGTTTAGAAGGGGCATCTTGGTCAATATGGACGTTGATCCGATGGGCCTGTTCCGTGCTGTGAGACTCTTTATTTATGAGATATCTGCCTGAATAAGTTCAAGGGGAGTTTTAAAGGATGAGAAAAAGGTAATTTGTTGGAGAAGAAGTTCCAAAACCCAACATTGGCAGCTGATGGCTGAGCCAAGAAGATGAGAGATGCACAGAATTGAAGCAGCACAGAGATCACGAGGAGTAGTGAGGGTGGAGGAAATTACAAATACAGAGCATAAGATGAGGCCCCAGAGGAATCCAAGTCGAAGGTTTGGGCTTTTTATACGGATATCTTGTTAGACTGGGGACACCATAATTTTGTGACCAGGAGAGAGATGAGTAAATACAATCCCTCAAGTGCAGGATTCCTAAAGCAGTGCTGAGACAAGCCAGCAGAGCCACAGACTTAAAAATATCCCTTTGATAAAAGGAACCAAACTTTTAAAATAGAATTACAATGAATTATTTTAAATCTTTGCAACCTAACCTTTGCATCAAATTATGTGGGATTTGATCGTGAGCTGTGTGTGGCACATCCACAAATACCTGAGGAACATTATTGTTTGGTCCATCCATCTCAATTGTTTGATGCTGGTGAGCTGGAGGTTTTGTTTATTGTTTAGAGATACAGCATGGAAACAGGCCCTTCGGCCCACCGAGTCCATGCTGATCAGCGATCCCGTACAAGGTTCAAATGTTAAATAACACCCTACTGGAAGTCTGTACCCATGTAAAATTGGTTTAAATGTATGTAATCATGGTCTAACCCCCAGCAACACATGCTATTGACATATACATACCACCAATGGGCCCATGATACTTGCAGGCCAAATTATCCAAGGGTTGAGACCTCAAGCAGATGTGATTTGTACACAAATGGATAAACATCAATTTTAAGTACTGAACCTACCTCTGATTCAGGAACTGAATGAATGCATGCACACTGATTTTATATTCAATTACAGTACAGATAAACATAGACACAGAAACTTAGACACTGTAAGGTTTCACAAACAGAAGTCAGACAATTGAATCAGATTTTTTTCAGTAGTGGTTTTGAGATCAAATGACAACTACAGTTTCAGGAAAACTCTGTTCGTCAAATAAGCAAGTTCCGTATTCCGACTGTGCATGCCCAGGTCAAAGGTCACTATGCATAAACATTGCTGGAAAGCGGTGGAGCTGTGGACAATGAGACCATCATTTCTTCTGTTTTTATCTGATTCTTCTAGGTAAGAAAATACTGCTTTCAAACTATGAATGAGTTGTATTTATTGTTCCTTTGTTAAAAGCTAAGATTATTTTGTCGTTTTTATTGCCTTAAGCTTTGGTGAGTAAGCCAGATCATGCTCGTCCGTGTTCGGGGTCAGGCCTAGTTCTCCGGCGCTGCGGACGCTGTTCAGTTGCTGCTGGGCCATCCCCATCCCCCCCTGGGTGTCCCGTCCCTGTCTGGGGGTGGGCTGGAGGTGTTGGGCCGGGCTTGCAGCCGGTGCAGGGAAGAGGCGCTGGCTTAGTTGGCCCTCTTGGTGCCGGCGGGGGCCAAGTGCCGGTCATCGGCGGAGATACACAAAGGGTACTGGGGTGGCTCGGCGGGTCCGGGGTCGCCCCGGACATCTCTGGACGCCCCCTGGGGTGGGGGTGGGGGGAGGGGTGGGGGGGGGGGGCGTTCCAGTGGCGGTTCGGCAGCGCTTGCAGCGCCAGGAACCGGGTTCGATCCAGGTTGCGGATGAGGTGCGGGTCTGTGTGCGCGCTCTCCCGTCTCCCACTCGCATCTGCCCCCTCTCTCTCGCTGTTACACCCTACTCTCCTGTTACCTGTTCCTTTGGGGGGGATGAGCTGTTGGCCATTTATGGGAGTCTCTCTGGAATCAAGAATTTCATTGCTCATTCGTATTCATAGATGAGGGTGAAATGAGCAGAATAGTGAAATTCAACTCAGAAACAATCATCATTGTGTTCCAGTCTGGTATACATTAATTTCCCGATAAGGTGACCACACGGCACCCCCGTTCCTCAGATTAAATATATATTTTTTTTTTAAATTATGAATAAAGATAAGAATTTATACACAGTTTCTTCAGCCAGCGCTTCATTCGCTTTTTCTTTATGGTGAATGACCTTTGATAAATCCCATGATTCCTTGTGTTTTTCAGAATACCGAACTGGCTTTCTGCGTCATTGGATTTTAAATATTCATAGTACACTTGCCCATGGTTATCAATGGATGGCACTCAGACAACATGTCTCGCTATTGTTTTGTTAACCAAAATAATACACACTGGGCCTAATGCTGTGTTGAACCTAAATACTTTCTGCCTCAGGGACAAATGGACTGTCAACTAAACTAAAAAGGCATACATTTTAGCAGTGTCCATCTAGTCATGGTGGTAATGGTCATTGTTTAATAAACCAATGGAAAAGCATTTTGCAAATAGCATCACTGTCATAGTGTCATAAAGTTGTACAGCATAGACCAACCCATATATACTTACCATATACCTATTAATACCAATCCCACTTGCTTGCATGAATTCTGTATTCCTCCATTACTTGTACGTTCAAATAGCCATCTAGATACTTCTTAAATGTTATTACTGTTCCTGCCTCCAGTATGACCTGCCCTGGTTTGATTTTCCAAAATTCATCACTTGTCACTTGTCCGACTTAAATTTCATTTGCCATTCCTTTCCCCACTTACCCAGTTGATCAATATATTGTAACTTTGTTCACTGTTCATTACACCACCAATTTTGGTGCCATGTACAAACTTACTGTTGTTGCAGCACACCACTGGCCACAGACTTCCAAATGAAAAGCAATCCTCCACGACAACACTCCGAATCAAACCAATGAGCCAATTTTTTATTTGATTGACCAGATCGTTGTGAAAGGCTTTGCTAAATTCCACGTAAACAACATCTACCATCCTGCCTTCATCAATCCTCTTGGTTAACTGTACACGACTCAAATTTATGACACATGACTTAGGTATGTTGCAAAACCTACCTTCAGCGGCGTTGCAGATCTGTCGCTGCCCGTGTGCGCCATTTTGATTGATTGATTGGAAGATACAGCATGGAAACAGGTCTTTCAGGCCACTGAGTTCACACTAGTTCCATGTTATCCCACTTTCTTATTTACTTCCTACACAGTGCAGGCTATTTACAAAGACCAATTAACCTGCAAGCTGGCATGTCTTTGGGATGTGGGAGGAAATGGGAGCTGTCAGTAGGCATGTTGCAAAACCTACCTTCAGCGGCGCTGCAGATCTGTCGCTGCCCGTGTGCGCGATTTTGGCGCCTTTGAGAGGGGGGCGGGTTTAAAACGCAATTTTCTCTTGGCTATTCAAATCGAGGTTGTTCAGCCTACTTAGTTGCTGACGAAAAATCGCTGCGAGGTTCGTTCGCTGCAGGTATTTTTAAACTAAATTGGTTAATTTAATTGTTATAGTAGGTTAAAAATCATCCTCTAAACCCGCGACCGCCGCCAAGGGGACAGATCTCATGTAGGGGACAACACAAGGTAGGTTGTTTATTTTTACATTAAAAAGCACTTCTTAAGATCCCTTTATACAAAATTTTATGTTGCGAGTAGCTAATTTGGGGGCCCATTAAATCCCACAGTATTTTTCTGGGCATATGGGGTACAAATTCACTGCAATGGGAACGTTCCAAACCAGCGCGTTCCACGGAGTTCCACAGGATCCCACTTGCAAGCTGATTTAAATGGCCATTAATTTACAGCAATTGAACACTAAATTCCTTCCATTTGGCCTATAAATTAATGTCAATGAGATTTATAAATCATGTTTTATTGTGAATTCTTGTCTGAATGTTCTTTGGACACTTAGGCTATTTAAAAATGTTAATCTTTCCTTAAGAAATGGGGATGTTTAGATCTAGTAATTGAATTTTGGAATTAGCTACAATTGGGTAACTAACTAATGATATGCTTTAATTTCAGGTCATCCAAGTAAGATTGTTTAATATTTGTTTCAGAATGCTTCAATCTATAATAACTGAAAATTTATTTCAGTTCTCTTAATTTTTAATAAAGTTATGGGCTTTAGACTGTCCTCGATCACAGCTTTTGTGTTAAGTCAATTGAAAATCAATAGGGAACAAGATGCTAATTTCCGAGTATGAAAATGGCCATAACTTTTTTAATACTGAAGATATGAAAGTGAATTAGGTGTTAAATTAAACTTCTTTTTATGCTTTATTTGATGGGATAAATTGAAGACTTGATTTTTAAAATTTCAAAATTTTGTAACTTTGCTACATGACTTCCCCAATGAAATAATCCAACCCATCTAATCAGTCTTTGCCTTTTCAAATGCAATAAGCCCTTCCTTCAGAATACCTTCTGATAAAGGGTGTCAGGGGTTATGGGGAGAAGGCAGGAGAATGGGGTTAGGAGGGAGAATTGGATTAGCGGACTAGACTTGGAGGGCCGAATTATGATGTATTATTTTTTTGGTTAATTTTATCTCAGGCTTCACACTCTGTCCCAATTCCTGTCTGGAGATACAATCCAGATAATTCACTCTTCCAACAAGAGTTTTGAAGCATTTGCTCAATGGGGCATTGGAAATTATTTTCCTACTTGTACAGTCCTATGTTAATATTATCCTTAACTCGCACTGACATGATATTTGCTACGTTTCCCAAAAGTGCAGTCAAACACAAGCTTCATAATATTTCCATAAAATACCAATTCCAAAATCTTTAAATCACGCCTATATTTTATCACACATTCGTATATAACACAGCCACCCATGTACATTAAGAAGCTATAAATGTATTGAATACTTTATCATTGCAGGAGCTTGAAAGTGAATAGGGAATGCTATAAAGTCAGCTTTACTGGCTATTGAATACTCTCTCCAAGTCTTTAAATTCTTATGCAATGCCAATTTATGAAGCCTGTAGAATGAAAAAAATCTGAAAATAATTCCACTGGTGACATTAAATTTGCTATTGAATCTGTCACTTACAGTGGAACAGGGCTGCTAATAACTGGTCAATGCTTCTCTCCGTCAGTCTGATGGGAGAAGTGATGATAACAACCATGGGGTTCAATCATGCAGTTTTGAAATGCTTATGTCTCCATGTTGGATAATCATATTTAGGGCAATGCTGGCACTATCTTGATCTGGGCATTACAAATAATTATTTATTTTCTACAGCATAGAGAATGACAATCTGACCCAGATAACTCTCTGTTCTTTCCCACTCCTCTCAAACGTTACCTACGACATAAAAATAACTTATTTTTTTGACAAGTTCTCAATTACCATAAAATCGGAATCCGTTAGTTACTATTTCTTGCCACTTGAACAAGGAGCAGTAAACAGTAACCAGAGAACACAGATTTCAGTTTCACTTTACTTATTGAAACTTTTCATTATTTTTAAACTATCAAATCTCCTCATAACTCTCCAGCTTCCTTGCCCTGCTTAGAAAAATGAAGTCCCTATTGTAACCATTTGTGTGTGCAGAATGGCACCCAAAGAAAGCCAATATGGCATTTCGAAAAGGCACAGGAAACAGGCCCAGATAATGTAATGGGAGTGGGGGAAACTGGCCCGATGAATTAAAAAAGAGACAGGAAACAGGACATGATTTAAACAAATATTTGGTTCAAACGATGATCTGGAAAATTTAAAAAGTATACTGGGGTAAGAAATGTATTCTTATTTATAAATGAATTACTGCTTCAACTAGTTTTTAATCTGTTGAGAGTTAAACGAGTTAAAAGTCAAGATGTGGAATTTGCATTCTATGCCACGTGGCAAGTTTAAGACACTTCCCTTGTCTGGGATGCAACTACCCCTAGATTGGACAGGCCTACGTAGGACAATGTAGATGCAAAATACTTTCTTCATTTCTGTCTTAATGATTTTGATTCCAATATAAATACCAAAGACTCCCTGACTGCAACAACAATGAAAGCAGGAGGGGAATGACTCAGGCCTGTGGGGGAGTGCATCTTCTGCTGTACAATATGCTTGATACTTGTGTAGCTATTCTGGTGGCAGTCAGTCGGGCGCGTGTATGGATTCCTCCCCCTCCTCCAGGATTCAATCCCAAAAACGGAGCCAGTTATTTCCTCCCACAGCTCTGCTGCTTTTCCAATAAGCAACCCAAGAGCATCTGGGCAAGAGGAATATTAATGGGCCAGAAATTTGTTTACACCTGAAACAAAATGGTGATGTACAGGGAACCCCTGCCTGTGTTTCCTGGTGCCACTCACAAATTTGTGCGTGCTTCTCATGCAATTATTTGCCCATTTCATTGGCAGCATTGGCAAACAAAAATGAGCAGAAACGTTTGGAATTCCGTGTATTAGGAACAAGTTAACAATGCCTGAACTTCCTAAAGGGCAAGTAATCATGAACTACAACCACTGCCAGAAGTCATTTTGCACCTTGGGGCATACTCAGAACAATCATATTAAGCCAGAAGCTTGAGCCAGTATCCTGCTTCTCAAACTCTGGTAATACTTGGAGACAGACACTGGGGAAAAAATACCCTGCAGGTTCAGAGAACCAGGAAACTGTCCAGCGTAAAGTAACAATTTGAGGAAATTATCAAGAATAGCATACCAGTACCAGAAGAGAAAGGATAATGGGCACATTGCCCTAAACAATTGCACAATGACATCTGCTTCTCCAAGTTCACCTAGCAATCTATATTAATCAAATGTTGCATATTTATACACCCACACTCAGGATGCTGACCAATAAACACCAGGCAGGTCACAGGTGAGATAACTGGTCCATATTAATTGTACCCAAGCTTGTCTCCAAGAGTTGAGGGTAGAATTATTTCATAGATTACTACATGTTGAGAATCATTGTGTAAACATGCATCAAATCATCAGACAGCTACTATGAAACACATAACCTGCAGAAAATAAATATTTTCAGGAGAGGAGTGAATCTTACCCACCAAGAATTGATACCTTCTGAAGAGGAGGGGGGCAGCACTTCAGTGAGAATCACTGCCTTCAGGAGAAAAGAGTCATCATCTTCTGAAGATGATGTATGAATCCCAATGAAAGTCAGAAATCCATGGAAGTTGCTTCTCACCCAGTGAGAGCGAGACACTTAAGGAGACCTGCATCCCGAGGGAGCATATGATCCACTGAGGGTTGGCAAATTCTGGTGAAGTTTACTCCTCTGCAAGTCAACATGGTCAGAAGAGGAATAATGAAATGGGGGTTGCTGGACACCATCTACACACATACACACACACACACACACACCATCTCCAGAGATACCATCAGAGTCATATTGCACCGACATAATTGGTCAGTCATCAAATGAAAGAAAGTTAAGTTGCGTATATTCACAGAAGGTTTATTGAGAGCATTGATGGTGCTGGCCATGGTCCACATTTACTTGTAAGAATATCTACCCCACCCACACTTCTCTCTCCCCCCCTCCCCTTTTTCAGAATGTGTTTTGTGTGGTCTCTGCAGGCCCGTCAGCATGTACATCAAATCCCACACAACAGGATACAACAGGAGTGGATGACTAACTATTCATTCTCCCTGACTCAGAAAAGCTGTGATTAAAATACATTTAAAGGGCACACTGAGAACAATATCCACCCCCACCCCCCAGACCCAAGCTCACCTCAACCCTACTGCTTCACAAATACGCAAATATCAAAGAGAATCATTCTTTCAATTATTTGTTCTTTTTCCTTTCTTTGGCTGCCCTTTGTTATTTTGACTATTTTCGTTTAAATGGTGATGACATCATTTGGTGAAGGCAGTTTGGAGAATTTCCTGAGCATTTTGAATGCAAGGGAGGGGGAATTATTGAACACAGTAAGCTAAAGCTGCAGTTAATTTAATCATCTTTGTCCATCTCACAAAGAATGTTATGTACCTGACCCAACTATTTCTATCCCCAGAGATAGCAACAGGATATTTTCTGGGCATAAAATGCAAATTAGGAATCCTTCCTTCTGCAGCTGAATTGCCAGACACATTTGTTGCCCAGGATTCTTTCCTAAACTGGTCAAAACCAGGACACTGATAGCCTTTATAAGGTCTGCATAACATTTTTAGTTTACAGTGACCAAACTAATCAATTCTCAATAAACACTGCTTGAAACAGCCGTAACCGAGGTATGTGTAAGCATTTCTCTGGCCTTATTACCTGAGCCAGGGACCTCTGCTCGATTCTTCCTTATTATTCTATTCTCCTCTCCACCTCAGCCAGGGAGTATTGGTCATCCTCTGCAAGCCTGAACCTGATCCCTTCAGGGAACTCGTAGCAGGAGATCTGGCCAATGATCCAGAGTCATGGGTTAAGTCTCACCATGTTGGGCACCTGGAGACTGCAGCGAATCGTCCGATCAGCAGAGAAGATTATTGGCCGCAACATTCCCTCCATTGATGAACTGTACACTGCAAGGGCCAGGAAGCGAGCGGGCAAGATCATCTCTGACCCCTCTCACCCTGGCCACAAACTCTTTGAATCACTTCCCTCTGGAACGCGACTCCGGACTGTCAAAGCTGCCACAGCCAGACACAAAAACAGTTTTTATCCACGAGTAGTTGCTCTACTCAACAGCCAAAAATCTGTAGTCTCCCTTTGATCTGGTATTTAGTTGGTTCACATGCTTGATCAATGGTGTTTTATCATTAATGTTTTATTATTATTAATGTTTAGTGTTTTCTGAGTCATTCGTAACTGTCACTGTATGTCATGTTGTTACTTGTGGGCGGAGCACCAAGGCAAATTCCTTGTATGTGAATACTTGGCCAATAAACTTACTTACTAAATCAAGAATATTTAGAAAATAGTAATCTTGATTGTAAACCGGAAATCCATTTACTTCACTAATTTCCTTCAAGGAATGAAATCTGCCATATTTACCTTGCTGGGCCCTTTTGTGATTCTTGATCCACACTGGCCGACTTTTAAATACCTCTCAACGCAGGAATAATTTGGGATGGACATCAAAATCTGGCATTGCCTGGGGTATCCGTGTCCCATGATGGAATGAATTAATAAACAACCCACAACCTATTGACGACTGTTTCCAACCCAAGCCTGTTCTTTCCCAAAACATAGCTTGAGAGTGTCTTCTAGTTCCTGCTCAATTTTCCCTCAATGACAGGATCCAGACATGGATACTCTGCCAATTCCTGTCGAGTGAACACCCAGTCCTTTTACATCGGACACTTCCTTTTCCTGCTTTGGGCAAAATGACATTAGTGAACTGGATTTCTGTACAGCAGCTCCGACTGCATTCGGTTTCAATTGAACGTAATACTAATTAATTTGTATGTGGACCATCTTTCTCCCACAGAAGCAGGAGGAAAGATGGATGCTGATACACAAAAGCTTACATAACAAAGCCATTATTCAACAGGAGACCACTGGAAGCGGCATTCCCATGGAAATCTTAATTAAGTTCACAAGATCAACTGAAGCATGAAGTAACTTTCAATTGACCTCCAAACTGGGGAGAAGGTAAGGTATAACAGTGTTCCAGATCACATCACAATACATTGAAATCTACATGTAGAATACTAATACCTCACACACCTCCACACATCGCAGTTACTGACTTCAGCTCTTGGCCTCTCCTTCCTCTCAAACCTCTCACTGCCACCTTTCACTATGTCCTCCACAAATGACCAATCCCAATTGACCTTGAATCCCATTCATTCATTGCCCTCACTGATCTTTCCCACCATTGATCCCACCCTCCCCTGGCCCGTCTCTTTCATCTCCTCCGATTTGACACATACAGTTACAACATTTCAAAAATCTTTAAATGTGAAATGCTTACCATTTGAGCTCCATTTCAGAATCAGAGAAGCCTTCTCATCCCACCCTAATCAGACAATGATCAGTAACAAGTTGGACTCATTAATTTCCAATTTAACTCCTTCCTTACCTGTCTTGGACAGTGGGCTGCCAGGCACAATGACACTCTGGGTATGGGGTTCGGAGATGGATACCAGTGGAACCCTCAACCGTCTTCGGAATGTTTGCTGTTACCAGTCATTGCATAGTTACCATGGAAATGTTAAAGAGTTGTGCTGAACACCAGTCAGAGTTATGGCAATGAGAGATTTTAAAGCAAATTGAAGCATCAGGATGTCGTGCTACCACTTTCTTTTTTTTCTCGGTTTCCATGGCGCCACCTTGGAAACACAGAACTCTCTCTATTCTGCCCTCACAATATGCTGAAGCATTCATTGTCCAAAGATGCTTTCTATTTTGTTTTGATGTTTTTCCTTTTAAAAGCAAAGTCAATTACTTCAAACTGTGATAATGAAAATTATGTTGATCAAAAAATTTAGCTGTCATTTTCAACAAACAATAAACCAGAAAAGGTAAATTGGTTGGGCAATTCCCTTGTTCTGCTTCCTTGGCCTTGGCTTAAACATCAATCTGAAGGACATCACCAAATTATCCTTTCTCCATTAAGACAGCATTACAAACAAGCTTTCTGGAGATGTCTTTTGTGGCAGCCATCCATGCCTTCTGTCATGAACAAATGCCAATCTGACATTACTGGTAGAACCATTGGTAAACTTATGGATAGTTCCTTGGTTTGATTTCATGAGGTTTGGACTGGCAAAAAATGTGTTCTTCTTTCTAGCAATTCTGGGCTTCATTTAAACCCATAACCCGCGTTGAAAGATCAACGTCCAGTTCAAAACGTTTGGTCTCCCTCAATCTTAAAAGCAAAATTGGTTCCAAATTAATCTCCAATTGGTTGTCAGTCAAATCCGGGTGATTCATTTTGGACATTAAAAAAGACAGGGTGATGAAGGAAGCATGTGACATGCTTGCATTCAGAGGTCAGGATATAGAATATAAAAGATGGGGCGTTATGTTGCAACTTAATAAAGTACCGGTCAGTCCACAACTGGGGTATTGTCTGCAGTACTCGTCACCACACAATTGGGTGGATCTGACTGCACTGGACAGGATGTGGAGGAGATTTAGTTATGGGGAAAGTTTGGATAGTCTCGGCTTGTTTATTCTGGAGTGAAGGAAGCTGAGGGGTAACCTAACAGGGATACATTAAGTTATAAACATGTGAGCAGCAGGAAATAGAGTGATACAGATCATGTGCAGCAAGATGGGATTAGTTAGGTTGGCATCATGGTTGGGGCATACAGTATGTGGTGGACCGAATGGCCGGTTCCTTTGTTGTACTGGTCTATGCAAGAAGCATAAATAGAGTACGTAGATAGAATCTTTTACCCATGGGAAGAATATCAAAAACAAGAGGCCAGTGGACTAGGGTGAGAGGAAAGTATTTTTTAATGTATTTGTCAGGGGTGTCAGGGTTATGGGGAGAAGGAGAATGGGTTTAGGAGTGAGAGATAGATCAATCATGATTGAATGGCGGAGTAGACTTGAGGCTGAATGGCCTAATTCTGCTCCTATTACTTATGAAGAAAGACTGGAAAGACTAGGCTTGTACTCGCTAGAATTTAGAAGATTGAGGGGGGATCTTATAGAAACTTACAAAATTCTTAAGGGGTTGGACAGGCTAGATGCAGGAAGATTGTTCCCGATGTTGGGGAAGTCCAGAACAAGGGGTCACGGTTTCAGGATAAGGGGGAAGTCTTTTAGGACCGAGATGAGAAAAACATTTTTCACACAGAGTGGTGAATCTCTGGAATTCTCTGCCACAGAAGGTATTTGAGGCTAGTTCATTGGCTATATTTAAGAGGGAGTTAGATGTGGCCCTTGTGGCAAAGGGGATCAGGGGGTATGGAGAGAAGGCAGGTACGGGATACTGAGTTGGATGATCAGCCATGATCATATTGAATGGCGGTGCAGGCTCGAAGGGCCGAATGGCCTACTCCTGCACCTATTTTCTATGTTTCTATGTTTCTATAACCTTATGTATTTGAGGAAAAAGTTTTATCTTACATATGGTCGATATCTGGAACTCACTGCCAGACAACAATTAAGAGACATTTAGACAGGAACTTAGATAAGCAAGGTAAAACATTTACACAAATGAGTGCAAATGGATTTAATGTAAAAGGTAAAATGATTAGCATGGGCATAGCGGGCTGAAGGATCCTTGTCTGTGCTGTCCATCTCTATGACTAACCAATCAACACTTTTTAGACCATGTACATACAGCATAGGTCAGAAGCAGACAAAATATATCTCTCCATTAGCTTTCAAATGCTTCTAGGGCAGGAACGGAAGTTTCAATACAGAGAGAAGCTTTCTTCACCCTGTGCCATTAAAGGTCCTAATTCACAGCAAAACCCAACGAGTACCAGCCCCACCTGCTGTGATAGTTCAGCATCTAATCCAAGCCACACAGAAACATTTCTACTTGCAATTGTCAGCTAATGGCAAATGTTATATATTTTCCTCAAATCTCCAGTACAATCAGTGTCAGAAGATTGGTTTTGTCAGCACAAATAGAGGTACACCATACGTTTTGATCTTTTCTTCCCAATCTTCCATATTCTTTCCGCACCCAGAACCCTATTCCACATAACAAAACAATTCAAGAAATCCTTCCAAGTATTCTTTCATTACGCCATGTCCATAAACATTGCAATGTGCTCAAGATACACAAAATTACTTTCCTACGTGGACACTATTGTTATACAAAAAATGCAGCAGGCATTTTATGTACAGCTTTATCCCAAAATCAGGAAAATAATTGGGTAATTTATCAATGCAAACCAAAAATGCAAGGTTAACAATGATACTGGGAGAACTCCCTTCACCTTCTATAAATAGTCCCCTGGAGTCTTTAATGCACACTTGAACTAATGGAGCAGTTTCATGCCTTTAGTTCATATCCGAAGAAAGTATAGCCATACATAGATCTTGAGGTCCACATATCTGATGCTTTTCTATCTGACTTAAATACTCGTTAGTGGTCGATAAGCAGTCATTTTGACTGATTGCTCCCGTGGGCCAGGAAGGTGAAAACCACCTCAAGGTTAGAAGCTGGAATCTGTTTGAGGCTAACTGGGCAGCTAGCTGATGGGCAAGTTTGCAGACAGCACTAAGATAACGTACAAGAGTTGACGCTGTCAGTAGCATTTGCCTACAACAGATGTATCTTGATGTATTGGGGATAGGGGTTCAGATTTCACTCTTATGAGGTGCAAGAATGCTGAACATGCACCTTGTGGGGAAAAGAACAAAACCTGCAGAAAAAAAATCTAGAAAAAGAGAAACATCTGACTTATTCTTACACAAAGATCTCTCAGAATTCAAGAGCAACAAGGGGATAGAGTGAATATGATGCAGCAGGTGGATAGTGCTCTCTTTAGGGAATGCTTAAAGAATCACAGGCTAATTTTTTTAGCACGAGAAGTAACCCGGAGTTCTTGCTTACCGTGCGTTCTTGGCCACAGAGGGGAGCTCCCCCTGGGGATCAGCAGGGACCAAAGGAACTGTTGACAAGATCCAAACTCACAGATCAGACCGCAGAAACTCACAGCGAAATTCACTGGCAGCCTTGTAAAAATCACATCCAACAGCAATGAGACCAAACTTGCTTCGGATCAACAGGACATCCTTGCTGCTCTCTGTATAAAATGTTGATGCTAACTCCGGATACAACTCACACACGAAGAAAGTGAGTGGGAGAGGTTTCCAGCTCCGATTGTGCCTGCTCTCTGTCTCTTGCTTGTAACAACTGCTCAAATCAGGAGGGAAAACAATCAGGATATGAAACCAATCAGTGGGGGAGGAAACACCTTGCGAGGCGTGCACTAATTCCCAAACTCAGAATCACAGGATGGAGACATGTGAACAGTCAGGAAACCAGTGGGGTCTCAGGGAAGAATACCTGCCAGCTGCAGGCTCTGAGATAACAACACATTGTGTACTGACTCCATCGGTTTCACTCATCTATCAGGACCTTGCCTTAAACAGGGAGAACCGGGCTCCCATGCAGAAGGGGCCTGATCCCCAGTGAACTGGATGCAGTTGACAACATCAGTGATGGAAATTAACCCTATCTTTGTCTACAGACACTGACAGAATTTTTGGGACAGGAAAAAACAGATGGAGAGTGGCAATAGGAAGCAGCTCAGGAAGAGCAGGATCTCAGGACCCAAAAGAACAGACACTCTCTTTAAACCCGTTTTATTTTCCTTCCTCAATTTGGACTCTTGCACTTTTCTGTCCCATGCTATTCTCAACAGACAATAAAATTCTGCACAGGACGTGGTATACTTAACCTCAGAGTCTTGTTCAGAATGTAAGATGCTGAATGCCTTCAACACCGCTCAGATTGTAGGATCGTCAGACCCCAACAGTGGAATCAGTCTGCAAGATCCCCAAGTCACTGCAGATCTGTTCTGACTAAGGGAATACCCCCTACAGCATTTCTCAAACTCCTGCATTAACACCATGAAATGTCCTTGGTGATTAGGATTAAGAGTAATAATAATAATAATAAATTTTATTTAATGGGCGCCTTTCAGACATCTCAAGGACACCTTACATAGATTCATAGAAATAAAAACATATAATCAGAATAAAATAAGTAATAAAGACATCACAGAGACACAAATTAAAAACAGAATTCAGTCCAAAAACAGAAAATCAAAAACACAGTGTGAAGAGAGAGCAGCGGCAGCCAAAGCGCGCCAGCGTCCACTCTCCCTTCATGGCAGCCATCTTGGACACAGACTTACAGGATTACATTAGACAAAAAAAAAAAAAAATCATCCCCCCACAGTGGATCGCACTGTGGAGGAAGGCACAATGTCCAGTCCCCACCCCATGATCACCCCAAAGTCAGGCCTATTGAGGCCACCGCAATTGCCTCTACGGAGGCCCGAGTAGAATCCCAACGCACTTTGTACTTACCTTAAAAGCAAGATGTTGACTCGGGAAGGTTTAGGTCCATTCATGGACAAAGAAGGGAATTTATGCCAGAAGCCAGAGGAAGAAGGCTTAAATGGGTACTTTGTATCAGTGGGCATCAAAGGAAAGAACGCGAAGGCTTGTGGGATCATGGAGGGTTTTGCTGATGTTGCCCGGCAAGTTGATATCAGGAGGAAGAAGTGTTGGGTCCTTTAATGAATGTTAAGGTGGATCAGTCCCCAGGTCTTGAAAGGATCTATCCCAAGTTATTAAGAGAGGCAAGAGGGGAGATTGTTGGGTCCTTGGCAGGGATCTATGCACTCCCTTCCCTTCACACTCTCCTAAACTACGGTGAATACTTTTAATGTCCAACCTTTCCTCAAAAGAACCCACTCATTCTCATAGCAAATCTGGGAGCTACTTTTATTCTTCCTTAAATAGGGTTACTATATGCAGCATTGCAGGCGGGCAATGTCAAAGTCAAAGTCAATTTTATTCGTCACATGCACCCGAAGGTGCAGTGAAATGAATTTGCCAGCAGCGAAACACTTAAAAGAAACACACAATATACAATAGAATTTAACACAAACATCCACCACAGCATTCTTCACTGTGGTGGAAAGCAACAAAGTTCAGTCAGTCCTCCTCCTTTGTTCACCCATGGTCGGGGCCATAAACCCTCTGTAGTCGCTGCTACGGATGGCCCGATGTACAGGCCCTCTCGTCGGGATGATCAAACCTCCGACATTGGGACGGTCAAACACACTCCTCGGGACTGCGGCCTCAGGATGTTGTGGGCCCCAGGCCGGCGGTCGGAGCTCTTTTCCAGTGATCCCCGGCAAGGGATCCCAGGCAAGTCCACACCACCCCCGCGGCTAAAAGCTCTGCAGACCAGAGCCCCACGATGTCAAAGTCACCAGGCCAGTGATCGGAGCACTCCTCTCTGTCCTATGTCCTATATAATAGAATCATAAACTCTACTTTTGTATTCAATTCAAAAATGAATGTTGCTATTGTTACCATTGTTATCCAGTCCATTGACGAGATTATGACATTCTCTCACTATTTAGATAATGTGTTCCCCTTTTTTTCCCAAACCAAGATGGGTAATCTCCCATTTTTCTGTACTATACTCCATTTGGCATGTGCGTGTGTGTATGTGTACGTATATACACACACATACATAATGACATATTTAAAACATTTAGATTAGGATGTACAGATAGATAGGTTAATTGGCAAGTTTGCAGACAACACATAATTATTTGTCTGAAGAAGGGTTTCGGCCCGAAACGTTGCCTATTTCCTTCGCTCCATTGATGCTGCTGCACCCGCTGAGTTTCTCCAGCATTTTTGTGTACCTTCGATTATCCAGCATCTGCAGTTCCTTCTTAAACACATAATTATTTGTCTCAGACTCACAAATTAATTGTGTTGTAGAATGTAAGGAAGGTTGTAAAATGATGCAGTGGAACATAGACCAGTTGGAAATGTGGGCTGAGATATGGGAGGAGTTTAACCTGTACAAGTGTCAGGTATGCAAATGTGAGATGAAATAAATGGCAGGACCCTTTGGCACAGAAGGATCTTGGAGTGCAAGTCCATAGCTGCCTCAAAATGGCAACAAAGGTAGATAGAGTGATAAAGAAGGTGCCTTTAACAGTTAGGGCACTGAATGTAGAAAGTCATGTTGCAGATGTAAAAACATTAGATTGGACACATTTGCAGTATTGTTTGCAGTTCTGGTTGACACATTACAAGAAGGATATCACTTTGGAGAGGGTGCAGAAGAGCTTCACCAGATTGTAGCCTTGATTAGAGAGTTCTAGCCATAATGAGAGGTTGGACAAAATTGGATAGTTTTCTTTGGAGCCTCAAAGGCGGGAGGGTGACTTGAAGGAAGTATATAAAATGATGAGAGGCATAGATAAAAACCAGATAGTCAGAGTCTTTTCCAAGGGTGGAAATGTCAAAACACGAGAGAGGCTAGATCTAACATGAGAGAAGGATATTTTAAGAGAGTTTTCCCAGTAATTCAGCATTGGTCAATAATTAAGCTTTTAGAGGCACCCCACTCTCCTCAAACCGAAATGTAAACTGCAATGAACTAGGTCACTGCCGGAACAACTTGTAGCTGGAAAACAGCTGAATAATTTACTTGGAGCCAAATTAGGAGCAGGGTAAGGCCACTTATCCTGTCAAGCCCATTCTGTCACTTAATAATATCTTTGTTGATTTGATTATAACCTCAACCCCCCATTTTCATTTACCTGTGGCAACCTTTTGCATTTGCTTATCGACTACTTCTGCTTTAAAAATATTTGAAGACACTGCTTGCACCATCACTTCACCAGAGTTCCAAAGAAAAATGACTGAGAGAAAGGAAATCACCTTATTTCTTAGTGATAACAGTGACTCCTGGTTTGAGATTCTTTCATAAGAAGAATCCTCTCCACATCCAACCTTCAAAGGCCTTATAAGTCCCTTCACACTCTCGTAAGCTACAATGGATAGTTTAAAGTCCAACATTTCCTCAAAACAACCCACTCATTTCCATAACAAATCTGGGAGCTCCTTTTATTCCTTGTTAAATGGGGTAACCCATACTATATGCAGCACTGCGGAAAGGCACTTAACAATGTCCTATATAATGGAACCATAAACTCCCTACTTTTATATAGAATTTCCCCTGGCCAGAATTAACATTGCTATTGTTATCATTGACTAGATGTTGACATTCTGTCACTACTTAGATAAATGGTTCCCTTTTATCTTTTCAAACCAAGATGGATAATTCCCCATTTTCCTGTAATGTAATTTGTCAGCCCTTTGCTCACTCCCCTATCTATATCCATTTATAGCCTCTTTACAATTTACTTTCCTGCCCACCTTTGTGTTATCACCAAATTTAGCCAGGTAATTTATATAAGTTACAAAACGTTAAGGCACCATTGCCAATCCCAGTGGGACATTATCTGGGACATTTTGCTGTTTCTTCCAATGCCCGAGTTACATGTTAATTCACAGATGAACACAGAACAAAGCCTGGACTAGAGCCAACAGCTCAACGCTAAAAACTGAACACTGATGTACGGCTAGATAGTAAACAACTAGGCTTCAGAAGTCACAGAGTTAAGGCCCTGTCCCACAATGCGAGTTTACCCAAGAGCTCTCCCGAATTTAAATAAAAAATCAAACTCGTGGTAAGTACATAGAATGTACGTAGTGGGTACGTCGGAGCTGGTGGATGTCTCCTAGCGGCTCGTAATGCTAACCGCAGGTACTCGGGAAACGCGGTAACTCGAGAAGTTTTTTCAACAGTGTGAAAAATTTCCAAGAGTAAAAGAATTCTTGTGATGAAGGACCACGAGTTTGATTTTTGTTTAACTCAGGAGAGCTCTTGGGTAAATTCACATCGTGGGACAGGGGTTTTAATGCAACTCCACAGCAGGATGAGTCTATTGAACTGCAACCCATTTTTCCAGACCTCTTTATTGGACCACTAAATCAGTGCTGATTTTCATCTTTATCCTGTTTATCTGCCTTTGCTCCTTATTCCGTGATACCTTTATCCAAGACAAATTTATCAGTCTTGGCAAAATTAACAGAAAGACCAAATATCCACAAAACTTTGGATGAGAATTCCAAATTTCCATGCTCCTGTTTGGAAATGTTTTCAATGAACTGCTGTGGACATTGTGATGCTGTTAGGAAGGGAGTTCCAGGAATTTTAATACTATTCACAGAGATGCTCTTCATTTTGGTCCTTAACATTTCTCCAAATTCTTCCATTTTAGCTGTTTCAAGGTTCTGTTGTGAGTTTCATGAACCCTTACCCTGCTGACTACTGTCCCATAGCTGACTGCCAGCAGCCCCATCAAATATTACTCCTGATCGAGCCCCAGTCAAATTTTCCTATCTATGAGGCTAGCTGTAACATCCAAACTAAGAACTTATTTCTTTCTTTGATAATTAAAGGACTTAGTTACTGCACAAAAAGATAATTTTAACTTTTTGCTCTTCTTTAGAGCAAGGACGAATATAAATTGAAATCGCATTAATGGGAGCACAAGCATGGCAGTGATAAATGCTTTCTAATTGTAAATAGGACAGGTAAAGATTATATGAGAAAAAGAATGAATCCTGTATCAACACTAACGGAGCAAAAACTGGAGCTTCATTGATACGGTTATATTCTCTCACTGAGCGTCCATCTTTATCAGAAGCACACAGCCAGTTTCATTCAAAATGTTTTTCATGTAAAATGACATTTGGGTGGTTGCATCATCACAGCAGCACTTGCAATAGAAGGAACAATAGGACACGGTAAAATATCACAAGCTATGAATCCACGGTGCATTCCATGTAATATGATGCTGTCCCTTTCAGCTCATTGCTCTCCTCATTCAAAGCAACCTGAATTAAATAGATAAATGAGATGACCCCTCTACACACATGCACAGGCACACACACACATACATGCACACACGAACTTGTGAAGAACATGGTCCATCACACACACATTCTCTGGCATTGCGCATTTCAGTATACAACTTCTGTCATCGTACTACCACTTGGTTGTTCAAATTTTGTATGGATAGAATGGTGATGAATTGCAATGGAACAAATTGACAACTGCCAGCAGCGGGACCCTCACCCTCGTCTAGACCTGAACAGATCTTACACTATGACAGCCTCCTATTTGCCCTTGGCAGACTTTACTCTCAACTCAATGGAATCTCAGTGCCAGTAAGGATTCGGACAGAGAAGTTGAGTTCACCTAGCACCCAGGCACTTATTCTACTGGGCTCCCTTCTCAACAATTGCTCTATTTAAAATTCTTGTTCTTGCATTCAGATCTTATTAATCCCTTGCCCTGCCCAATTCTGTAACTTCCTTCAATTCTCCTCTGAGGACTGTTCTCTTTTACTTCTTCATAGTACATGTCATAGAGTCATAGAATCATAGAGTCATGCTGCACGGAAACAGGCCCATCATCCCAACTTGCCCAGGCCGACCAAGATGCCCCATCAATACTAGCCTGCATTTGGCTCATATCTGACTAAACCTTTCCTATCCACCTCTCCAAATAGCTTGCAAATGTTAATCAACTACCTCCTCTGGCACCTTGTTCCATATATCTACCACAATCAAGGCAACGTGAAGAAACATTTAGATAGGTACAGGGATAGGATAGATTTAGAGAGATACAAGCCAAAAGCAGGCTGGTGGGAATGGTGTAAATGGGGCATGTTGGTTGGCGTTGAAGTGGGGCTGGAGGGCCTATTTCTACGTCGTAAGACTGTGTGAAAAAGGTTGCCTCTCAGGTTCCTGTTAAATCTTTATTCACTCACCTTAAAGCTCTGTTCTCTGATTCTTGATTCCTCTACTCTGTGTAAAAGACTCCATGCATTCACCCTATCTATTCCCTACATGATCTTCTGCACCTCTCTATGATCACACCTCAGCCTCCTACTCTCCAAGGAATAAAGGCCTATTCTGCCCAGCCTCTCCCTATTCGCAGGGTCTGAGGTTCCTCATAAATTTTTCTCTGCACTCTTTGCAGCTTTACAATATCCTTCCTGCAGCAAGGGTTCCAAAACTGAACACAATACTCCAAATATTGCCCAACCAATGCCATGTACAACTGTAATACAATAACACAACTTCTACACTCAATGTCAGCAAGGCATTTGATAAGGTTCCCCATGATAGACTGCCCTGTGCCACTGTGCTATTGCAAGGGGTCACAGTTTAAGGATAAGGGGGAAATCTTTTCATTTTTCACACAGAGAGTGGTGAATCTGTGGAATTCTCTGCCACAGAAGGTAGTTGAAGCCAGTTCATTGGCTATATTTAAGAGGGAGTTAGATGTGGCCCTTGTGGCTAAAGGGATCAGGGGGTATGGAGAGAAGGCAGGTACAGGATACTGAGTTGGATGATCAGCCATGATCATATTGAATGGCGGTGCAGGCTCGAAGGGCCGAATGGCCTACTCCTGCACCTATTTTCTATGTTTCTATGTTTCCCCCCCCGTATTATTTTTCCTCCCCAAACATCGAGTCTGCATCTTGTCCCCATTGGAAAAGCATTTATGCCAGAGTCGCCCGACAGTTGCAATCCAAGATTGTGCAGTCTGCAGTGAGGCTAGCACCTCTGGAGGACATGAATAGGCAACGATCGGGTTGGGGACCCTTCTTCACTGATTGTAATGGGTTGCATACAGCGGGAAGATGGGTGTGGATGGAACAAAGCCAGGCAAGTGATAAATGGATACAGATGAAGGAGGTTTGATTGACAGATGGTTGGACAAAGGCTAGGGATGAAAAGGCCGTGAGATATGAAAATATGGAGAGTAGTGGTGCAAAATGTGAAGCCAGAGAAAGGAATATAGTTGAAAGGGATGGGAGGAGAGGAAAGGGGAGCAGGTTTGTGGGAGAAATGGGTATGCATGCAGGTGAAGCATAGGGAAGACAGGGGGGGGGGGGGGGGGGGGGGTGGAGGGGTCGTTTGTTGGTAGGTCACCTAAAATTACAGAATTCAATGTTCGCACCGTTGGGTTTAAGCTACCCAAACTGAATATGAAGTGCTGTTCGTCCAGTTTGCTTGTGGCCTTGCTCTGGCAATGAGGGCAGCAGAGAATAGAAAGATCAGTATGAGAATGGGAAATGGTATGAAAAAGATTAGCGCCAGGATATCCAGCAGGCGTTGGTGGACCAAGCATGTGTTCAGTGAAACAGTCACCCAGTCTATGCTTGGTCTCGCTTATGTTAAGAAAGACACATCCAGTGCACTGAATGCAGTAGATGAGGTTAAAAAAAATGCATATGAGCCTCCGTCTCACCTGGAAAGGCTGCTGGGGTCCCTGGAAGGCAATCCCTCCAAAACGTCTTGGTTCACTCATTCCTTCCCAACCAAACCATCCCCCACCCAGGTACTTTCCCCTGCAATTGCAAGAAATATAACACCTGTCCCTACACCTCCTCCTTCACATCCATCCAGGGATCCCAGCACCCCTTTAGGTGAGACAAAGATTTACATGTTTTCATCTAGTCTCATGTAGAAGGTCGACAAAAATGCTGGAGAAACTCAGCGGGTGCAGCAGCATCTATGGAGCGAAGGAAATAGGCAACGTTTCGGGCCAAAACCCTTCTTCAGCCTCATGTAGAACTTTATGTAGCTCCATCACACTCCCTAATTCTTCATTACCCGCACACTCACTTTTTCATCTGTCCTTAGAATTTACTGCTGGCTTGAAAAATGTAAGTTATGTTTCAAGAAATGGTCGATGAATGAGTAATTCAACTGGTACAAACATGCTGACCTCAATTCAGCCAGTGTTGTAAGTACCAGTGGTGTGGAAACTGCAAGGGCATATATTCTCCTCACTAATGTTTTGGGATATTTTGTAAAGGATCCAGCTCCCCTGTGAGGGTTAATGGTTAAATATCCTGCTGAAACACTCTGCAAAAATTGGCACATTAGGAACGGCTGTTTGAGGTACTAGATGACAAGCTGTTTTTTCAGATCTGACAATTCTCCTGCTGTACAGAGGGTGACAGCAATCTCTGGGAAAGAATTCAACTAAGAACAAGCTGCTCTTTGTTGTGTAAGAGGCAGAGTTCAGAAAGAAATGATATGAATATTTATCAGTGACACCAGCTGACTACCCAATGATAAAAAGCGTGGAGAGGCTGATCTGAAATGTTGCCAAAACGGCCATGCAAAGCTTGTTGCGAGGCTCATTCCAGTCACTGGAACAGATCCAATTTAAACTCAGCTTAATCAGAACTGCACATCGACAATGACAACTGGAGTGTGGCATGTTTACGCTAGATCTGCTGCAAGTGAAATGGTCAGCACTTTTCCCCAAATACCTTATTATAAATCAGCAAACTGACTGCTCCGTGTAAGACTGCAAAATCATAGTCAAAACCATACACATAAAAAAGACTCTCCGACCCACCATGTTTGTGCCAGCCATCAAGCATCAATTTACACTAATCCATTTACCCATAATTTTCTCCTTCGCATTCTGCCACTCATTTATACTCTTGGGGCAATTACATGTGACAAATACACTACAGCTGCTCCTCGACCTAGATGGGGGTTACGTTCCGAAAAACCCATCGTAAACTGTAAATACTAAAGTCGAAAACACATTGCGATCACGTGCCCGGAAGTGACGTGCGGCTCTCTGCCGTTGCCGAGAGTTTGCCGATCGTAAAGTCGAAATATCGCAAGTCGAACCATCGTAAATCGGGGAACATGTACTAACTTGCGTGACTTTTAGATGTGCTTGGCAAGCTGGTGCAGCGGTAGAGTAGCTGCCTTACAGCGCCAGAGATCAGGATTAATCCTGACTACAGGTTCTGTCTGTATGGAGTTTGTACGTTCTCCCTGTGACACGAGTGGATTTTCTCCAGGATCTCCGGTTTTCTCCCACACTCCAAAAACATACAGATTTGTGGGTTAATGGCTTGGTGTAATTGTAAATTGTCCCGAGTGTGTGTAGGTTAGTGTAAGTGTTCGGGGATCGCTGGTTGGCACGGAATCAAGGGCTGAGTGGTCTGTTTCAAGTTCAAGTTCAAGTGAGTTTATTGTCATGTGTCCCCAAAGGACAATTAAATTCTTGCTTTGCTTCAGCACAACAGAACATAGTAGGCATTGACTACAAAACAGATCAGTGTGTCCACAAAAGTCCGCGAGCATTGCCACTTTCATTTCACTGCACATCTCGTATGTGTATGTGACAAATAAACTTGACTTGACTTGACTTACCATTAAATAAATTCCGTGCGTTATCTCTAAACTAAAGTGGAAAGAAAACAGTCCACCCAAAAGAAATCCATGTCATCACAAGGAGAATGTACAAACTCCATATAAACAGCACCAGAAGTCAGATTTGAACCAGTCAGTTGAGCTGTGATACAAGAGTGTCCCTTGGCATATTTCTTAGTGCTGCTCAGCCCAGCTGTGCCAATATGCTGATTACTTATTTCCCCCCATATTATTTTCCCTCCCCATCCACAAGGTCTCCATCTTGCCCCTGTTGGAAAAGTATTTGTGCCCGAGTTATCTGACAGCTGAAATCCAAGATTTTGCTTTCTGCAATGAGTAGCATCAGCCACATCCTTAACATCGTGCTTTATGCTCAACATAAGAGGAAATGTATCAGAGCCAGAGATGTGCTCTGGGAGATCCAAATCCAAACAGATCACTGGTGCAATGACCTCAAAGTGTAACTTTACTGGGCACATCAATATCCAAGTTATTATTTCACAATTTCTGATTTAAATTACATCTCATATGTGTCTCATACATCTCATACGTATTATGTCTTGAAACCTGTTATAATCTTCCTCACTATTTACTATGCATTACAGGTTTACTCCACAAACCCTGATGTTGCATCGTATATACGCACGTTGTGGATATGGTTCCAATCATGGCGCCACAACCCAGGACAGGCCCGTGGCTCCAGCACAGGGCTCAAACCTGTCCCACAGGGCAGGTATAAGGGTCTGGATGTAGAAATGTGGGTTATGCTGTGAAATCCAACTATCACATGCTGCACTTTAATGCACACAAGTGGGCCTGTACACCAATCCTTCTAACAGCGAGATCACACCTCATAAATAAACATACTCTGCGAATTGCATGTAGCCAGCACACATTAAAAAAGCAGTTATTTGAAAGGTTGCTGACATTATCGGTTAGTATTAGACTCGTTGGGCCTTGCATTCTGCACAATTAGCTGTGTGGGTGTGGTTTTATCAGTGAGAACACTAAAGGATTTGGGATGCTATTAGTTGGGTATTCAAAATCTACAAAGATAAAATGCAAAATAAGAGCAAAATAAATCTCAAAGGCTGGTCTCTCTGTGTTCTGGTGTTGCCATGGAAACTACAAAATAAACGGGCAAGATTGCTTACTGGTTTTAATAAGTAGTGTTTGATGGGTATGGTTACTAGCTTTAGTAGAAAACACATCAGTGGTGCTTTGGTCACATAACCTCTCATCTTCACCGTCTGTTTAATCAAATAGCTTTTTCCTGCTTTTGGAAAAAAAATGTTTTCGTAAACATTATCAGAGAAATCCATTCAAAGAAAATGGAAGAGAACATATTAGGCAAGAAATGCTCCTTCCCTTATATACGATACGATAGAACTTTGTACATAGTGTGAGGAACCTTTGCTCATTTACTTTGCTGGACCTTGGATTTTTTTTTTTTCCTTAACACATACACAGTTTACAAAATACTGCATTAATCAAAACTGCTATTCATGCAGTTTGAAAGGACGGGCCATCAGATTACAACATTGTCAGATGTAACAACAACTCGAGCACCGGCAGTGACCAGGATACATGGAAGGTCTCCAGAGTCTTCGTGGACCTCATGTGTTCCCTCTCCAAGGACACGCGGGCATGGACATAGACCTGGAAGGGGAACAGGCAGTCGGGTTGTGGCTTGAATTTCTATTGCCCTTCTTGTGCAATCAGATGTGTATGTTGAAAATGGGCTGAGATAGAAATCTATTCACACAACTCCAAAGCTAATGAAAATCAGGTTAATTGGGCATACAGTAACCCTGTGGTAATCCATCTGGTTGCTTGAGTGCCTATTAGGTAACTTGTCTCATTAATCACCAGGATTTTTGTGATTACCCTTGTCATTTTCAGTGTAAAAATTCTCCCCACACACATCAACAGTCGTGTAACATGCAGTTTATGCACTCATTTCTGTTTAACAAACTCACATAACTCTCAGCTTTCACTGATCTCATTCACTCCATAACAGTGGCACTGACATGCATTCGAAAACTGAACTCGTTGTCCTCACCAAAATCCAGAGCCTTTGTTTCCGCCCACCACATCTACTCCCAAGATGAGGCTTTCCATTGCAGGACATCTAATATGTCCTCAAGTTTCAATAAACATTGTACACCTCCTGCTGTTCTGCATGGATCCATCACCCCTCTCTCTTCTGTGCCCCCAGTACTGCTCTTACTCCAGACAGAGGACAGAATTCACCTGATAGCCACCTTTGACTCCACAAAACCTCGCACCCAACGCATCATTCTCTGATATTTCTGCCACCGTCAACGTGATCTCACCACGTCACATCTTCCCATTATCACTCCTTTGCACATTCCACAGTGATCCCCACAACTCCTTTGTTCTCACATCCCTCCCCACCCTAGCCATCTCCTCATCCCTAAGCACGTTCCCCTGCAACCACAGGAAGTGCAACACCTGTTCCTGCACCACCACGCTCAACTCCATCCAGGGGTCCCAGCAGTACATCCAGGTGAATCATGGATTGACATGCACATCTATTGCACTCGGTGCTCCCAACGTGGCCTTCTTTGCATTGAGACCAAGCGTAGACTAGGCGACTGTTTTGCCGAACACTTGCACTCTGCCTGCCAAGGCCTGTTGGATCTCCCATTTTAACATCCCTACCCATCCCCACAACAACCTTTTGGCCTTGGCCTCCTCCATTGCCAGGGTGAGGCCAACTGGAGGTACAGCACCTCATATTTCAGTTGGGTAGCTTACAACCTCACTTTTTGTCCTGACCCTCTTCCCAACTCCAACCCCAACCTCACTGTATCTTTCCACCTATATACCTCCCTCTGGCTTTACATTTCACTCCTCTTCTTCCCCTTATCTGACCACCCTTTGTCTCCGTTTCATCTTCATCCTTTGTCGCTTACTCTACCGATCTGTTTGTCAACCACCCCCTTGTTGCCATCACATGCCAGGCTTTTTCTTCCCTCAACTTTTTCCCAACTTTTTCGCCCCAATTACAATCAGACTGAAGAAGGGTTACTCAAGCACTGCATTTTGATCAAGATTCCAGCATTTGTAATTCCTTACCAAATGTAGAACCTGTCATGGCCGCAAATATACATCAGATACCTGATGTGGCTTGGCCGTCAATGTCAGGATCACAGTCACTCTCTGCTTCCTTTCCACAGGACAATTGCAAGCGGCTACTATTGCCATATGTTAGAGACTGCTGCTCACTGTTGCATCAGGGAAGTCATTAACAATTCATATTCAAGGAGATCTCTCAGATTCAATCATCTACAACCACCACCGCCCCCCACCCCAGCCCCCATTATTGCCGCATCCATTCATACACTTCAGTAGCAGAGCGTGCTTGTACTGTAGCAAGTCAATTTAAAAGCCCAGTGTAATGATTGCACCAGCTGTGTTACATTGTAGTAACTGAGACAACACAATAGGGAATGCTACACTGAAACCAACTGTGGTGTTACACAGGGAAACCCGACAAACCTGTTCAGGGAACCTTGTAAATAAACTACTCGCTGTTTCTGCGACTTCCACAAGCAGCAAACGCACAGTGCTGTTTTAATGACCAAAGATGCAGCGTGGAACATTGACCACTGTACTTATCTGAATGATGTCAGATTAGGAAAAGGGGAGGTGCAATCGGACCGGGGTGTCCTTGTACATCAGTCACTGAAAGTAAGTATGAAGGTACAGAAGGCAGTGAAGAAAGCTAATGGCATTTTGGTGTTCATAGCGAGAGGATTTGAATATAAGAGCAAGGTGGTTCTACTGCAGTTGGACAGGGCCCTAGTGAGACACACCTGGAGTATTGTGTGCAGTTTTGGCCTCCTAATTTGAGGAAGGACATTCTTTCTATTGAGGGAGTGCAGCGTAGGTTAACCAGGCTAATTCGTGGGATGGCGGGACAGACATATGATGAAAGAATGGATCGACTGTACTTATATTCACTGGAATTTAGAAGGATGAGAGGCTATGTTGTAGAAACATATAAAAATTTTAAGGGATTGGACAGGCTAAATGCAGGAAAAATGTTCCTGATGTTGGGGGAGTCGAGAACTAGCGGTCACAGTTTAAGAATAAGGGGTAGGCCATTTAGGAATGAGATGAGGAAAAACATTTTCAGCCAGAGAGTTGTGAATCTATGGAATTCTCTGCCACAGATGGCAGTGGAGGCCAATTCATTGGATGTTTTCGCGAGTTCAATATCGTTCTTGGGGCTAACAGAATCAAGGGATATGGGGGAAAGGCAGGAATGGGGTACTGATTTTTGATGATCAGCCATGAACATATTGAATGGGGGTGCTGGCTTGAAGGGCTGAATGGCAACTCCTGCACCTATTTTCTATGTTTCTACTTTCATTTCCCCTTCTCTGCATGCTACTTACTATGCATTAAACATCGTGCAGTGCAGCCAGAAAACCAAATCTTGGATTAATTGACATCATGTTCCAGGTTTATGAGCAGAACCAGGTCTACGATCACAAGCATAAATCCATTGTCACTGTGGATCCTCAGCCAAGCAAGGAGGGTACCCCAAATTTCACTGCAATAATGTCAATAATCTGGTTAAAGAAGTTTCCTCATTCCACTCCACCACCCACAGTCACAGTTACAGTCACAGACTCCATCATGGTTGTCACCACAGTCACTTTCTTCACCTTGCAAAAACATCTCTAAAGAAAAGAACACACCGAAGAGCCCAATGATGTACTCAGTCGGAGGTGCTTTGTTGCCAGCAAATGTGAGCCTGTTGTTTCACAGCCAGTAATCTACACAGAGTCCAAGTTCATTGTAGGTGATAATTAACATGCGGCAGAACTGGCCTTTCAAATCCCATTTCCACTAACTGCACAGTATTTTCGGCCCCATTCTCTGTACATGAGTGCATCACGTACCTACACCTCCTTCCCTACTTTACCATGACCATATCCTTTTGATGTATTATATCAGGATGGCAACGAAAGGCCAGTACAGTGGAGCAGCTGGCTGAGCTGCTGCCTCACGCCAAAGACATGGGTTTGATCCTGACCTCAGGTGCTGTCTATGTGGAGTTTTCACATTTTCCCCATCACCACGCGCACAGGCTTCCTCCAGGTGCTCTTCCATATCCCAAATAAGTGGTCTCTGTAAATTGCCCAGAGTGTGTAGGGGGTGGATGAAAAAGTGGAATAATATAGTAGTGTGGTTGTATATTGGGCCAAATGATCTATTTCCATGCTCTATCTTTCAATATTTTTTACAATCAAAATTGCTAAAGTTCCCAGCAGGTTTATTAGCTGAAGCATTGATAATTTAGCAGTCCATGCATTCACCTCAGATTCAGTTAGCCCTGACAACAGCCATTCCTGCTATACAGTGCTGTTTCCAGCTGGTTCACCAGCCCAAGCAATGCTCACAGCAGACTTTCATATCTCTTTAAGATTGCAGCATTGCACCAGCTTGGCTGAGGGAAGAAATGTAGTCGTGGTAGGCCTAGCAACTAACTTGGAAAGCAATTACTAAAGAAAGGAAGATAGGAGATTTGAGAATATGACCTGTGGCTTTGAGATTTAAGAATTAAATTATAACTATAGCTGAGAATCAAAACCTGACAAATGGTTTCAATGAACTGTTCTACAATTTTCAGAGCAATTAATACCACAACAAAGAGGATAGCATAAGTTGAGATGTTTTTTTCTTTATCAAGTGTTTTGTTTCACCATGTCAGTGACAATAATTACATTGCTGTGATTATAGTTAAAATGAATATAAAGCCTGGATGGAGTGGATGCAGATAGAATGTTTCCACGAGTGGGTTAGTCTAGGACCAGAAGTCATAGAATTAAAGGATGTTCTTTAAGAAAGAGACGAGGAGGAATTTCTTTAGTCAGGGTGGTGAATCTATGGAATTCATTGCTGTGGAGGCCAAGTCAATGGATATTTTTAAGGCAGAGAAAGATAGATTCTTGGTTGGTATGGGTGTCAGGGGTTATGAGGAGAAGAAGGCAGGAGAATGGGGTTAAGAGGGAAAGATAGATCAGCAAATAGATTGAATGGTGGAGTAGACTTGATGGGCCGAATGGCCTAATTCTGTGCATATCTGAACTTATGAATGATAGTGATGATAAATTTTCTTCCATTCCTCCATGGTTGAACAAAATGAAAGCTCATGACCGATGACACATACTTTGGCATTTGCACAGGGACATAGGTCTTAAACACATGCCACTGTGATAGATACATGACTCGGATATCTTCTACTATCCCATGAACACAGGTGATGTATGGATATCTGGTTATAGCCTCACCAATTAGAAGGCCTTATTGCAAAAGTAATCTTCCACAAGGCCTTGGCTCTTTCTAGAATGCAGAGGCTCAATAGGGTTAACGATGGATTGCAATGAGATGACATCAGCAGATTGAGATTTTTATCCATTTCACTGAAGCACACTAAGAAATGTGCCAAAGGATGCCGTGTTGCTAGTTTTTTATGGTGGGAGCAGTAGTCATAACCTCAACCTTCTTCCTTGATTGTTGCCAATACCTTTGAATTACATTGCAACCATGTATCTCTTTGATAGAGTGATACTTAACAAGTTCCAAATGTGGTGTTATCAGTGTTAACTTGGCAAAATTCCAACTCTGATTGTGAAAACTAGACAACGGTATCTGTCCATGTCATTACTTGGTCATAACGTTCCTTCCGATTGCTAACACACTGAAGTCTAGACATTGTTCATGTTATTGATAGTCAAGGTGGCGGCAGTGGATGCTACCAGCCAGAGTCATGCATTTTCTGGCCCGGGGGTCAGTTCCTAATGGACTAAAATGATAATAATAAAATAAAACTAAAACCAATACCAAAGCTAGTGATTCTTATACTCGATGCCCCGACCAATAAAGGCAAGCATACCAAATCCTTTACTCCACTCTCTCGACTTGTGTTGCCACTTTCAGGGAGTTATGGATTTGGTCCCCAAGATCTCCCTGTACATTAATGCTATTAGGAATCTTGCCTTTAGTTGTATATTTTCCCCTTACGTTTGACCTCCCAAAGGCAGCAACTCACACTTGCTCAGATTAAACCCCATCTACCATTTCCCTGCCCATTTCTGTAGCTGATCTGCATCCCGCTGTATACTTTGACAGCCTTCCTCACAACCCATGACTGCAGCAAACCAACATATCACAAACAACACAGATCACAGAACAGATCCCTGTAGAACTCCACTGGTCACAAACCTCCAGCCTAAATATCTTCCTTCCATGACAGCCTTCTGTCTTCATCCAATTATGAAGCCATACAACCAAGACACTGTTAATCTGGTGCATTGTAATCTTCTGGATCAATCTACCATGGAGATTTCAAAGGCCTTGCCAAGTCCAAGTAGACACCATCCTACCCTCATTGATCACCTTCGTCATCTTCTCAATATCCTTTATCAAGTTATGACCTGACATATTTTAAGCCACACTGACTGTTCCTAATTAATCCATTCTCTTCCAAATGGGGGTAAATCCTACATGCTGCCATGTACTCTTAATCAACTGCCTCATTCAGTTATTCCATTATTGGACTTCTAGGGTGGTTATCTCTGGATTGCTCCCAGTACCTCGTGCTAGTGAGGACAGGAACAGGGAGATAGGGGATCTGAATATGTGGCTGAGGGGCGGGAGCAGGGAGCATGGAATTAGATTTCTAGACCACTGGGATCTCTTCTGGGGTTGGGGTGACCTGTACAAAAGAGACGGGTTATACCTTAACTGGAGGGGGACCGACGTTCTGGCAGGCAGGTTTGCTAGGGCTACACATGAGGGTTAAAACTAAATAGTGGGGGGGAGGGATTGACAAATTGGGAGTATAAAGATGGAGTTGAAGATGGAGTGGCTACAGGAATAATTTCAAAAGATTCCCGAATTAAAGGGAAGGAAAGCTAAAGAATGGACAACAGAGGAAGGTCAGGGGCCAATTGAGATCGGTGCGAGGGGGGGAGTGAATACGGAGGTCAAAGTGCTGTATATGAATGCGCGAAATATAAGGAATAAAGTGGACGAGCTTGAGGCTCAGTTAGAAACTGGCAAGTATGATGTTGTGGGAATTACAGAGACATGGCTGCAAGAGGGCCAGGGCAGGGAACTGAATATTCAAAGGTATACCTCCTATCGAAAAGACAGACGGGTGGGCAGAGGGCGTGGGGTTGGCCTGTTGGTGAGGAATTAAATTCAGTCCCTTGCAAGGGGTAACATTGAAACAGGAGATGTGAAGTCAGTATGGATAGAACTAAGGAATTGTAAGGGTAAAAAGACCCTAATGGGATTCATCTACAGGCCCCCAAACAGTAGCCCGGACACAGGGCGCAAGTTGAATCAGGAGTTAAAATTGGCATGTAGCAAAAGTAATGCTGTGGTTGTTATGGGAGATTTCAACATGCAGGTAGACTGGGAAAATCAGGTTGGTACTGGACCACAAGAAAGGAACTTTGTAGAGTGCCTTCGTGATGGATTCTTAGAGCAGCTTGTATTGGAGCCTACCAGGGAGAAGGCAATTCTGGATTTAGTGTTATGTAATTAACCGGATTTGATAAAGGAACGAAGTTAATGAGCCATTAGGAGGTAGTGACCATAACATGGTCAGGTTTAATCTGCAATTGGAGAGGGAGAAGGGTAGATCGGAGGTGTCAGTGTTGCAGTTGAATAAAGGGGACTATGGGGCTATGAGGGAGGAGCTGGCCAAAGTTGACTGGAAAGATACACTAGCAGGGATGACAGTGGAACAAAAATGGCAGGTGTTTCTAGGAATAATACAGAAGGTGCAGGATCAGTTCATTCCTTGGAGTAAGAAAGATTACAAGGGGAGAAAGGGGCGACCATGGCTGACAAGGGATGTCAGGGACAGCATAAAAATTAAAGCAAAGAAGTACAACGTAGCAAAGATGAGTGGGAAGCAAGAGGATTGGGTAATGTTTAAAGAACAACAGAAGATAACTAAAAACAATACAGGGAGAAGAGATGAGGTACGAAGGTAAGCTAGCCAAGCATATAAAGCAGGATAGCAAAAGCTTCTTTAGGTATGTGAAGAGGAAAAAATTAGTTAAAACCAAAGTTGGACCCTTGAACACCGAAAAAGGGGAATTTATTATGGGGAACAAGGAAATGGCAGATGAGTTGAACAGGTACTTTGGATCTGTCTTCACTAAGGAGGACACAAACAATCTTCCTGATATAGTAGTGGCCAGAGGATCTGGGGTGACGGAGGATCCAGGGTGACAGAGGAACTGAAGGAAATCCACATTAGGCAGGAAATGGTGTTGGATAGACTGATGGGACTGAAGGCTGATAAATCCCCAGAGCCTGATGGTCTGCATCCCAGGGTACTTAAGGAAGTGACTCTAGAAATCGTGGATGCATTGGTGATAATTTTCCAATGTTCTATAGACTCAGGATCAGTTCCTGTGGATTGGAGGGTAGCTAATGTTATCCCACTTTTTAAGAAAAGCGGCGGAGAGAAAACAGGGAATTATAGACCAGTTAGCGGATGACTCAAAGCTGGGTGGCAGTGTGAACTGTGAGGTGCATGCTATGAGAATGCAGGGTGACTTGGACAGGTTGGGGGAGTGGGCAGATGCATGGCAGATGAAGTTGAATGCGGATAAATGTGAGGTTATCCACTTTGGTAGCAAAAACGGGAAGGCAGATTACTATCTAAATGGCGTCAAGTTGGGAAAAGGGGAAGTACAACGGGATCTGGGGGTACTTGTACATCAGTCTATGAAAGTAAGCATGCAGGTACAGCAGGCAGTGAAGAAAGCGAATGGCATGTTGGCCTTTATAACAAGAGGAATCAAATATAGGAGCAAAAAGAGGTCCTTCTGCGGTTGTACAGAGCCCTAGTGAGACCACACCTGGAATATTGTGTGCAATTTTGGTTCCCTAATTTGAGGAAGGACATTCTTGCTATTGAGGGAGTGCAGCGTAGGTTTACAAGGTTAATTCCCAGGATGGCGGGACTGTCATATGCTGAGAGAATGGAGCAGCTGGGCTTGTACACTCTGGAATTTAGAAGGATGAGAGGATATCTCATTGAAACATATAAGATTGTTAAGGACTTGGACACGCTAGAAGCAGGAAACATGTTCCCGATGTTGGGGGAATCCAGAACCAGGGGCCACAGTTTAAGAATAAGGACTGAGCCATTTAGAACGGAGACGAGGAAACACTTTTTCTCACAGAGAGTGGTGAGTCTGTGGAATTCTCTGCCTCAGAGGGCGGTGGAGGCAGGTTCTCTGGATGCTTTCAAGAGAGAGCCAGATAGGGCTCTTAAAAATAGCGGAGAAGGCAGGAACGGGGTACTGATTGGGGATGATCAGCCATGATCACACTGAATGGCGGTGCTGGCTCCAAGGGCTGAATGGCCTACTCCTGCACCTATTGTCTATTGTCTATTGACTTCATTATTCTTTTGCACATTGATTTTATACTACAATCTTGCACTGTTCTGCAGTATTGCATTTGTTGCTGTATTTATCAGTTATATGTATCATTACTGTTTGTAAACTACATACCTCCTAGCTTCATGTGAACAAGAAATTTCTTTGCATTTTGGTGTATATGAAAGCAAACTAATCTGAAAGCACGTTTTACATTTCCACTTTTCACCTTTCCATACATCGGTGATGTATTCGGCCATGCCATGCCAGGCCAGTAAAATATGTTTCTTGTAGGATGGTGGCTTCAGCGCCTGGGTGCCCTGCATGGACATCGTTAAAATACTTGCTGTGCAGTGAAGCAGGGACCACAACCTTGTGTTCTTTTACAATAATGCCATCCTGCAGCACTAGCTCATCGCGGACGGCAAAGAAAGGCCGGACTGGCAGCGGAACGTTGTAATGTTCGGCCAGCCGCGCTTAATGACGGTGGCGAGCGAACGTAAAGTACTATCAGCAGCAGTGTGGGCAACCAAGACCTCCACACAGGACAAGGGAATAAAAGACACAGTCATCACGATAAAGTCATCATCCGGTGAGGACGGACCCTCACAGGTCTTCCGGGGTGCACTTGAGAGAGAGTGTCAGCCAGGTGCATATCCATTGTAGGTCAGAACAATGTCATATTTTTGAAGTTGCAGCAACATCCACTGTAGGCCCTTGGAGAGGCATGAATCGGTTTGTTAAAGATGCTGATCAGAGATTGGTGGTCAGATTCAATCATTACCGTATGTCCGAAGATAAAGTCGTTAAATTTCTTGCAGGAGAAAACAACCGCCCGCAGCTCTTTCTCAATTTGGGCATATCGTTGTTCTGTGTCGGTCATAATGCACGAGGCATAGGCAACAGGCTTATTGCCGCTACCGTCATTTTGAAGACATGCTGCGCCCAGTCCGTGTTGTGAAGCGTCACAAGTCAGTGTGACCGGTCGTTTAGGATCGAAATAAGCGAGAGTAGGAGCTCGAGGCATCTGCTGCTTAATAGTAACGAATGCCCTCTGCTGTTTCTCGTGCCAGGTCCAAGCAGTGTCTTTGTGTGTAAGCTGGCGCAACGAGGCTGATATTGCACTGAAGTCCGTGATAAATTTGCTCAAGTAGTTAACCATGCCAAGGAATCTCTGCAGACCAGGCACGTCTGTGGGTGCTGGGAGCTCGTTGATGGCACTGGTTTTCGCCGGATCAGTTTTTAGACCGTCATTAGTGAACACATGGCCTATGTATTTCACCTCGCTTACCCTGAATTTGCATTTTTGAGGGTTTAACTTGAGGTTAATGGCCTTGGCGCGATCCAGGACCTTTGTCAGATTAGCATCTTGTTCTTCTACAGTTCGTCCAGCAGCGAGGATGTCATCCACTACAATGGAGCATGGGTAACCAGCAAACAACTGCTCCTTAGCTTTTCGAAATACTTCACTGGCAGAGCTTATGCCAAAAGGCATGCGAAAAAATCTGTAATGCCCGAACGGTGTACTGAAGGTGGTTAACTTGGAGGAGTTGTGTTCCAGCAAAATCTGCCAGAATGAACTCTTGGCATCCAAAACAGTGAATACAGTTGCCTCAGCCATCTGCGCTGCAATCTCGTCCACAGTGCGCATGGTATAGTGAGGTCATTTAATGGCTGTATTAGGATTTATACAATTCCATATTTCATCCTTACTTTTCTTCGTTGCCACAACCATGGTGGAAACCCAATCCGAGGGGTCAGCAATGGTAGCAATCACACCTAGAGACACCATTCTGTTGAGTTCACTTTGAACACAATCCCGCATAGCATGGGGAATCTTGTGAGCTGGACGGACAACTGGAATAACCTCAGGGTTAATGGTAATTGTATACTTAACAGGCAACCTGCCCAGCTTGTCGTCAAACAAAGTTTTGTATTGTGTCAGAATTTGTTGGCTAAAGTCACAAGTTGTAGTCAGATGACAAACAGAAGGGCTGAAAGAGACAAGTCACATGTCTTGACATGCATCGGCCCCCAGCAGAGACGGTACATCCTCACGAACGACATAGAAACTCAGGTTGTGGACATGTGAATTACGACAGCAGCATAGCTCGACTTGACCGATAGGGTACACTGGACCTCCTGCAAATGGGAGAAGGGAGGCAGCCGTAGGAGTGACAGTCTCTGATTTTTGTAACATTTTCAACAGTGAGACAGATCACATTACACTTGGCTCCTGTGTTAACTTTCAGTTAAAACTTCTTGCCATTAACGAGCAAGGCGACCTGGGGTCTAGTTGTTTGTGCATTGAATCAGACAAGGAATGCACATCAATGCACAACCTTCGCAAGCAGCCTGCAAATCCTTGGGAGCTGGTTGAGAGCATTCCGAGCGCAAGTTCTCATGGCCCAGTGAATTAACAGATTGCCTTGTTTGAAATATGTTGCTACGCGAATTACAGCATCTGAAGAAGTGATTCCGTTGTTACAAAATTGACATAATTTTCCACACGCAGGGCAACGGTCACGAGCAGCAGCATCTGAACTTCCAAAATTAAAACAATTGTCTATTAGTCTCACGATAGAGTTGTTGGGCACTTGAGGAGAAGGGCGAGAGATTTGATAAGACATGCCGGAAACATTAATTTCACAATCAGCCGAGTGCCCTAAAACTTTTGTATGAGCGTCAGCCATTTCAGCAATCCGACAGAGGTTTTCAGCAGTTTCTAGAGTAAGCTCAGCATCCCGCAGTAACTCCTCGCATAATTTATCATAGCGGACACCATTGACCAAACAGTCACGGACTAAGCTATCATCAATATCCCTGAAATCGCATCGATTGGCAATGTGCTTCAACACACTGACATACATCTCCACAGGTTCTCCCTGTCTCTGGCTTTGGGAAAAGAACAAATGCCTCTCCATGACCAAGTTAGTACGTAACTCACATAAATGTCAGAATTTGCGTAGTAGGTAGTCAGGGTCTCAGATAGACTCAGCTGGAGCAATCTGGACACCAGCCAGTTCAAATCTAGGGTCAAGTCCATAATGAAATCTTCTGGCATGTCGAGCAGCTTCTGTGCCTGCTAGATTAAGAAGAATTGATGCTCGAACACTGGGAGCAGCTGTAGGGTGAGCCGCTACAATGTAAATTGAGAAATCTTCTTCAAATACGTGCCACCGTTCTGCAAGGTCCTTGTCAAACACCAGGATCTCTGGTTTTCTGAGAGCAGAGGCCTAAGTAATATATACTGGAGAAACCAACTAACTAAAATAAAAGCAATATAATTAAGCAAGGAGTGTGTCCGTCCACCTCTGACACCATGTTGAGCTTCTGTAGTTGGAATAACTTAAGTCACACGCAGTGATTAAGATCCAAGAACTTTATTAACGTTACAGCATAGGTAACCATATTAGCACATAACGAGGAAGAAAGGGCAGAGAAGCTTTCTGTTAAACTAGTGGGCGTAGCTGCAAAGTATGACTCATGACAGGAATGACACTGATGTACACCCCCCTCCCCACACACCCTCCCCTCCCCCACACAGCCCCCTCCCCCACACCCTCCCCTCCCCCAGCACTACCCCCTCACCCACACCACCCCCTCAACCACACCACCCCCTCAACCACACCACCCCCTTTCCCACCCCCTCTGCCACACCCTCCCCTCCCCCACATCCCCCTCCCCCACATCCCCCTCCATCCACCTCCCCCACATCCCACCTCCCCCCACAACCCCCCCCTCCCTGACACCCCACCTCCCCCCACTCCCACACCCACCCCCATAACCCCCCTCCCCCACAACCCCCCTCCCCCCACAGCGGAGTCATTGGTTGTGGCCCACGAGTGGTGGGAGTACAGGCAAGGGTTGGTGGTGGCAGGGCAGCCTAGACTGGAAGCAGCCAGGGAGGTGGTGCGGACCTGTGGTGACGTTGGTTACCAGACTGGAAGTGCCAGGAAGGCAGAACGGGCCAGGGGTGGCATTGGCAGTCTGGGTTGGCGATGAAGGTTGGTATCAATTATAACCAAAATCCATTATAAGGAGGTCCATAATTACGAGGGTTTACTGTATGGTGTATGTTCAAGGCCCCTTCAGAAGTAACTATTAAATCAATTTCTATTGCCTTTTTAGATGGTGCTTTCCAAGTCATAACAATTCAATGCTTTAAATTATTTCTCCTCAGATTCCCCTTGGCCAGACTCTCGCTGTCCCACACTTCTTTTCATGGATTATCATTTTCTGCTCCAGTTTCCTCAGCTGTGACATAGATGGTATGACATTTAGAAACCATCCCACTCCAGAGATATGGGCATTAAGGTCCAGGTGACCACTCCAGTAGATAACATCTTCTGTACTGATAGAAATGTATTTGAGGGCATTTGACATCAGAAATCTCAATAATGACAAAAAAAATTGCTTTTAGTCTCCACTCCTATAAATAGCATGGTATATGGGAAGCAGGTTTAGTAAAACGTGGTTGTATTGCGAGGGTGAATAAAAAAAATTCAGGTGGAACGTTCAATGGAGGCCCGAGAAAAGGGCAGGAAAATACTCTCAACATTCTTTCCAAAAACTAATCATACCATTATCATAGAATTGAAGATTGGGTTAACCCAGAGTAGAGCAATATTGTGCTCATTTTTGGACCCCTTGATACCTGTCAAAAAATGTCTCTTCTCAAATTTTGGAAGGATCTTCATTCTCTATTTGTGTTTAACCTCACATTTGGAAAATAATTTGCAGACCAACCATGCCATTTATAAGGTGAAATGAATTCTTAATCTTCACCAAGATATCTGATATCATACAACTTTGAATATACCCTTTCATGTACTTCAACTGCTTTGTTCTTGGGGGGGGGGGGGGCATGGTTATGGTCATCTCAACTACCAAGCCTCAGAACCATTCCAGGCTGCTGCTGCTCTCTGCCACATCTCAAGGCTTTGTGCTCCTGCTGGAAGAGAGGTCACCCAAACCTCAACCTTAGGAAGAAAAGATTTTATCTACTTTTCCTAAAACCTCAAGGGCAGGCATAGTCAGCATATGCAATGGGGGTTATGGGGAGAAGGCAGGAGAATGAGGTTAGGAGGCAGAGATAGATCAGCCATGATTGAATGGCAAAGTAGACTTGATGGGTCGAATGGCCTAATTCTGCTCCTATCACGTGATCTTAGGCATTTGCTTGCATTGCCCAAACATTGCCATTCATAGACAGTACGCATCATAGATGATGGAACTCGGTGGTTCCCATGTACAAAGAATATGATTCCTGCAGACATTAACCATATAACCATATAATCATATAACAATTACAGCACGGAAACAGGCCATCTCGGCCCTTCTAGTCCATGCCGAACACGTATTCTCCCCTAGTCCCATCTACCTGCACTCAGACCATAACCCTCCATTCCTTTCCCGTCCATATAACTATCCAATTTATTTTTAAATGATAAAATCGAACCTGCCTCCACCACCTTCACTGGAAGCTCATTCCACACAGCTACCACTCTCTGAGTAAAGAAGTTCCCCTTCATGTTACCCCTAAACTTCTGTCCCTTAATTCTCAAGTCATGTCCTCTTGTTTGAATCTTCCCTACTCTCAGTGGGAAAAGCTTATCTACGTCAACTCTGTCTATCCCTCTCATCATTTTAAATACCTCTATCAAGTCCCCCCTTAACCTTCTGCGCTCCAAAGAATAAAGACCTAACTTGTTCAACCTTTCTCTGTAACTTAGTTGCTGAAACCCAGGCAACATTCTAGTAAATCTCCTCTGTATTCTCTCTATTTTGTTGACATCCTTCCTATAATTAGGCGACCAAAATTGTACACCATACTCCAGAATTGGCCTCACCAATGCCTTGTACAATTTTAACATTACATCCCAACTTCTATACTCAATGCTCTGATTTATAAAGGCCAGTGCACCAAAAGCTTTCTTTACCACCCTATCTACATGAGATTCCACTTTCAGGGAACTGTGCACAGTTATTCCCAGATCCCTCTGTTCAACTGCATTCTTCAATTCCCTACCATTTACCATGTACATCCTATTTTGATTTGTCCTGCCAAGACATTATTCTTCTCTAGTCTGTCCAGGCCCCTTCCAATTCCTTGGGAGAAATCTCCCACCCATCATTCCAACAACCAGCAGCAAACATCTGTGTCTGTACACTGTTGGTTGTAATCAGGTATTGTCTTTCTGCTGACTGAAAAAGCTTTTCACTGTATCTCAGTACACGTAACAATAAACTCAACTCAAATACTCTCCTTTAAAAGCTGCCTACAGAGATTGCACCAGTCATGCTTTGTGCTGAGAACTTTGAAAAAAAAATAGCATTGCATCATGAGGGAACATCACACTGATGCAGATAATGGCTATTCAGCACCGTGCTCCACAGGGCACCCATGCAATTGAAGTTCTCAGTCAATGCAACTTTCACAAACAGCATTAATACTGAAGTAAAAATGCAGAAGAATATCTCAGCAATTCCCCTGCCATACTCTGTTCTCAAGTTTACCAATGTCTTCATACCTCATCCCAATTTTTATGCAATGGTTTTCTCCCCTTGATAATTCCCATTCGCTTTTCCGTACGTTTTTGGATGGAGTGATTCATTGTTGGCAGAGACCCCGTGGGCTGAAGGGCCTGTTTCTGTGATATATGACTATGACTCATCTTCAACTTGGTGGCATTATTGGGGCCCGCAATGGACTCTAGATCCTAATAAAGTTCAATATGTTGGATTAATTAGATTTTGCCCAAATCTATACATCCAAAATAAAAAAAAGAAAGCTCATGCGGCAGTATCTCTGACAGAACGTGAACTGGCTGGAAAATACTTTGATTTCTTTCTCAACAATTGCTGCCTGACCTGATGAGTGTTCCAGCTTTTTTCTGTTTACAGTCAGTCTTGTGCCTATTTTCAGCATGTTGACCAGTTGCCAATTTTCAACAATTCAGCTCCTTGACACACATGGGAGCAGTGTTTGGCTGTAATTAAGGGCTATTCATCTCTTTTCCTCATTAGTTCCTGGTCCAAGTTATACATTATTTATAGCAACTCTAATATATTCCTTGGGAAGCTTTCCCCTATGGAATAATGAGTTATTTGCTTGTGTATCTATCTCAATAATCATGAAAGAGAGCCAGCAGCAACAGAGAAACTGTGCGGACTATAGAACCACGAACAAATGGGGAGCAGCATTCTATGTGCAATCTAAAGTCCTTCATGATGCAGTCTACCTCGTCACAACCCCTCAGGCCCACATCAGCAAAATCAAGGTTTGCGCCAGCTTTACTACCCATTAATATATCTAATCTAACCTTCCATTCTCCCAGTAACCCCTTACTAACCCATCATATAATCTCACTCTCCTACTCAGCTGCAATTTTAGTTCAGCATCCAACAAAGTCTAATCACACGTTCCTACTTACTCTTCATTACATTTTAATACCTACTGTCTAATCTAATTTGCTGACTCAATCCTTATTATCCTTTAATATTCCACTACCCACACTGACTTTTCTACTCATTCCCTAGTCTCCCAATTATCCTTTAATATCTCACCCAACTGAATCCCACTCTTCATCTCAAGATCCATCAGCTTTTATTAGTTAATCTCATATAATCCTACTCCCCTGATCACTGCCCATATTTGTTAACTTTCTTCCATTAAGAACATTTAGGTCCACATTTGAAATTATAGATTTTAAATATTTTTAACATCTTTATAAAAAATATTATTCTCATTTCTCACCAACAGTACAGTGGAAGCATACAGTTCGCTAGTTCGCTCTCCTAAACTTTAAACTCTCCATTATTGTTTGGAATCACAAAATGGTAGTGAACAGGAGGAGCCCACTTTCCTCGCGATACTTGGGAATCTCTTTGTAGGATTGAAACACCAAGTTTGACCGCTTTGCTCTTTGCTACGATCTTTCAATTCCCTATCGAAAGTTATCATTGAAACTGCTACCAACAATTTCAGAAAGTGCACTCTAAATCACAACAGTTTCTCCTTTCATCAACCCTGCTTCTTTTGCCACTTACATTAAATGTAATTAAGAAACTGACCTGCAGCTATTAGAGGAAAGTGTCACTTAAGTTACTTTGCCAAAATTGTTCCTGTCAAATTATTTCTTGTTTTCCTGCTCCCTCCTTGCCATCCTCTGCCCTGGAAACATTGCTTCTCTGAAACTGTTGTTGTTTCATTGCCACTTTGAATCCCGACATCATTGCAGTTATTTTCAAATTGCTCCTCTTGCGTGGAATTGTTACTTTGTCTAACATCCTGGCTAAGCAGAACTTGGCGCAATGTCAACTCCACATCAAACTCTATCTCTCTTGCACATTGCATCTCTCCCTCTCAATTGATGCCCCTCCATCTTAATCAAGGTGCTGATCAACTTTAACTGTGTACACAGACACCAAACCACCTTGGGCCCCCAGCATCTAGGTACACATCCATCTGGGCCCCAGTATAGATGTGCAAATCCACCTGGACTCCATGTATCCAGGTATACATCATCCGGCGCTCCCAATATCCAGGCACTGATCCAGCTCACCCAGTGCACCCAGGCACACATCCATCTGGGCCCTAGCATCTAGACACTGATCCAAGTGGGTCCTAGTAATCAGGGTCACATCCACTTGTTCATCTAGTATCCAGACTCACATCCATCTTGGCCCCAATATCCAGGTACACGTCCACTGGGCCGCCCTTATCGAAGCAACAATCCAACCTTGCCCCCAGTATCCAGCACCATATAGCAACAGAGTAGGACAGCGTAGAAACAGGCACTTGGGAACACCCTCGTTGCCAGCCTTGCTCTGGGCCTACAGAAATTCAATTTCCCGACAATAGCTCTATATCCTTTTATGCCTTATATAAATGCTTGTTAAATGTCATGATTGTATCGGATTCCACCATCTTCTTTGGCAGCACAATCCAGATAGCAACCTATATATTTTTTTAAATCCTTCACATCCCCTTTAAAATTCTTCTGTCTCACGTTAACCCTCCGGCTTCTATTTTTTGATATCCTACCAAGTTCTGCCTGTTGTATGCCTCTTATAATTTATACCTCTTTATGAGGTCATCCCTCAGGCTCCTTCACTAAGAAAAACAAACCTAGCCTGTCCAATTCCTCCTCAGAACTAAAGACCTCCAATTAAATAAAAACATCCTTGTGCATTTCCTCTGCACTCTCCAGCACAATTACATCCTTCCTACAGTGTGGCGATCAGAACTGCACACAATATTCCAAATCCAGTCCATGTTTTGTAAAATTGCAACATAATGTACCAATTTTTATATTCTATGCCCCAACCTATGAAGGCAAGCATGCCAATTGGCCTACTTATCTGTGTTGCCACTATCACTGTTCAATATTTCTTGGTGCGTTAAAATTTACAATACATGTTTTATCCCTCTTTGATTTACCAAAATGCAATAACTTGAACTAGTTGGGAGTATATTCCATCTGCCAGTGCTCCACATAACATTCTATAAAATCTATATCCTGCTGCAACTTTCTTCATTGTCCAAAGCACCATCAATTTTAATGTAATATGTAAATGTACTCATCATTCCCCCGACAATGTCCAATATCCACAACCACATACAATTATAAATGGTAATGGACAATTAGATAGATAATAGATGGAGCAGTCATTAGGAATATCCTCATCTTTAGGTTATTAGGGCAACAATCTGATATAGTCACACCCAGGGGCGATGTACCAAACTTCTTCATTACAATGATATTTCCTTTCCCAGGATTGACGTTCTGCAGTGGAAGGGCCCAGCATGTGAGTGGTAAAAAAAACCATAAAGGCTTTCACAATTATGATCAGCCAGAAATGCAGAACAGTTGCTTCATCGTGACTTTGTCTATGTGCAGAACGACAGGAGATGGGCGAGTTGTCAAATGAATATTTTTTTGTCTGTATTTATCGTGGAGAAAGCCATGGATGTTGGGGAATGAGGGGAGGTTAATGGTGATGTTGTGGAGCGGAGTGCTAGAGGTCTTTAAACCCATAAGGATAGATAAATTTCAGGAACCTGATTAAGTGTGACATTAAGAACATTGTGGGAAGGCAGGGAAGCAATTTCAGGAGACTTGGCAGAGATATTTGCATCATCCATAGCCACATTTGAAATGCTAGAAAACTGGAGGGGGCTAAGGATCTACCAACATTTGGAAAGGCAAGAACGGATTAAGAATTTAAGAAAGAACTGCAGATGCTGGAAAATCGGAAGGTACACAAAAATGCTGGATAAACTCAGCGGGTGCAGCAGCATCTATGGAGCGAAGGAAATAGGCAACGTTTCGGGCCGAAACCCTTCTTCAGACTGATCTGATAGATGCTGCTGCACATGCTGAGTTTCTCCAGCATTTTTGTGTACCAACGGATTAAGAATAGTCAGCATGGTTTTGTGTGTGGGGATATTGTGTCTCACAAATTTGATTCAGTCTATTGAAGAGGTGACAAAGAAAGTTGATGAGGGTACCACAGCAGATATTGTCCACATGGATTTTAGCAAGACCTTTAATAAAGTATCATATAGCAGGCTGCTCTGGAAGATTTGAACACATGGTATCCATGGTGAACTAGCCAATTGGATACAAAATTGGCTTGAAGGCAGGAGACAGAGGGTGATGGTTGAGGTTTGTTTCTCACATTGGAGGTCTGTACCAAATGGTGTGCCACGGGGAACAGTGCTGGGTTCAGCGTTGGGCATTATTTATATCATCAATTTGGATGTTAATGTAGGAGACATGAATAGTAAGTTTGTGGATGACACTAAAGTTCAGAGCATAGTGGACAGTAAAGAAACATCTAAATTTACAGCAGAACGATCAATTCCACATGCAATTCCTTGTAAAATAAGGCAGGCCATGGTTACAATGCAGCAAGATCTGTCCAATATTCAGGCATGTGTTGATAGATAGCAAGTAGCATCTACACCACAAATGTGTCAGGTCACAAACATCTCCATAGTACACTGTCTAGGGTATTAACATGGATAGAGGACTGGTTGGCAGACAGGAAGCAAAGAGTAGGAATCTTTTCAGAATGGCAGGCAGTGACTAGTGGGGTGCCGCAAGGCTCAGTGCTGGGACTCCAGTTATTTACAATATATATTAACAATTTAGACGAAGAAATTAAACGTAACATCTCTAAGTTTGCAGATGACACAAAGCTAGCTGGGTAGCAATGTGAGTTGCGAGGAGGATGCTGGGTGACTTAGATAGGTTGGGTGAGTGGGCAGATGCATGGCAGATACAGTATAATGCCAGATGCAGTATAATGTGGACAAATGTGAGGTTATCTATTTTGGTGTCAAGAACAAGAAGGCAGATTATTATCTGAATGGTGTCAGATTAGGAGAAAGGGAGGTGCAACAAGAGCTGGGTGTCCTTGTATATAAGTCACTGAAAGTAAGCATGCAGGTACTGTAGGCAGTGAAGAAAGCTAATAGCATGTTGGCCATAGCAAGAGGATTTGAATATAGGAGCAAGGTGGTCCTACTGCAGTTGTACAGGGTTCTGGTGAGACCACACCTGGAGTATTGTGCTCAGTTTTGGTCTCCTAATTTGAAGAAGGACATTCTTGCTATTGAGGGAGTGCAACATAGGTTCACCAGGTTAATTCGGCCCTTCGAGCCAGCACCACCATTCAATATGATCATGGCTGATCATCCAAAATCAGTATCCCATTCCTGATTTTCCCCCATATCCATTGATTCCATTAGCCCAAAGAGCTATATCACCAGGTTAATTCCAGGGATGGCTGGACTAACATATGATGAAAGAATGGATCGACTGGGTTTATATTCATTGGAATTTAGAAGGATGAGAGGGTATCTTATAGGAACATATAAAATTCTTAAGGGATTAGACAGGCTAGATGCAGGGAAACTGTTCCCGATGTTGGGGGAGTCCCGAACCAGGGGTCACGGTTTAAGAAAAGGAGGTAGGCCATTTAGGACTGAGATGAGGAAAAACCTTTTCACCCAGAGAGTTGTGCATCTGTGAAATTCTCTGCCACAGAAGGCAGTGGTGGCCAATTCACTAGATGTTTTCAAGAGAGAGTTAGATATAGCTCTTTGGGCTAATGGAATCAATGGATATGGGGGAAAAGCAGGAATGGGGTACTGATTTTGGATGATCAGCCATGATCATATTGAATGGCGGTGCTGGCTCGAAGGGCCGAAAGGCCTACTCCTGCACCGATTTTCTATGTTTCTGTGTCTAACCCTCTACTCCTGACGTTTAGAGTCATAGAGATATATAAAACAGAAACAAGCCCTTCAGCTCAGCTTGACCAAGTGAACCAAGTTGGTATTCTGGGGTGTTCCCATATGCCTGCATTTGACTATTTTTCCAAATCCTTTGACAGCTTGTTCCAGATACTGACCACTATCTGAGTGAAAGGCTGCCCCTAAGGTTCCTTGTATCTCTCCCCTCTCATCTTAAGCTCATGTCCTCTAATTTTAGAATTATCTACTCTTAGAAAAAGACTGAACATTCACTTTATCAATTTCCTTTACGATTGTGTAACATGTAACAACTTATAGGGGCACCATTTAGCTGAAACAACTGAACAAGTCAAATAGATACTGTGCAGTCAGAGTATGAACATTCTCCAATAACTAACTAGCCTCCTTCATCTCAACGCCACAGTCTGGAATGTGCAAGTCCGGGATCTAATGAAATATTCTCTACATGACTGGATGAATGCAGTGCCAGCAACTCTCGAGAATCTTAACATTGCCTGGACAAAGTTGTACATTCCACTGGCACTGAATCACCATAAATATGATTTCCCCCCACTGGTAAGAATGGTGTGCTTTATACCATGTACAAAATGGACCACCAAACCTGTGACCCCCACCACCACGAAGCAAAGAGCAGTAGGCGCATGGGAACACTAGCACCCACGGGTTCCCCTCCAAGATCCACGGCATATTGCCAATTCCTCATTAAAAAACTCACTCTAAAACGACAACTCGCTCACTAACGACGATTTCCTGTTCGTGCTATCGATTCAATCTTCCCGGTAAAATTGCAACTGAGATAATGATCGGCCCACTTAAGTGCATCGTGATGATGAGAGACTCCCTTTAGACAGGTCCTTGACCGTGAGGCTTCTCTAACGTGACGCTTGCGGGAACTCCCTCTTTAAATGCGATCCCGGATGGAGGGTGGCTCTCTCTTCAAGAAGTTCCCCGAGGGAGATGCTCCCTTTTTATTGGGTTTACTATCGGCGCCGTACTCTTTAAAGTAAAACGACACAACATTTAAACGAATGGGCCAGAAATGCGTTTTAACCGAGGCAAGAATCCTTTCGGCAACCCATTGGGTGAAGAGTTTCCAAAGACCCCCGAACACTAGAGCCAGCCCTCGTCGGACGTGTTCGGGAAAGTAAATAATTGAGAACATGCAAGCGACAAATTCCTGTCCGGGAACACTCACAGCAGACCCCCCCCTCCCGTAATACACTTACTTACCAAAGCCGGCTCCCTCTCCTCAGTACATTTCTCCACGCATCTTTCGGACTGTCCTGTTTGACTGAAGATCTTCAGGAACACTTCCCGCGAAACCTCAGCTGCTCCCCGAAAAGGATTGGATCAGACGAGACAGCATCGGTGTTTCCTCGGTTGCGTGCTGGCCAATGTTTCTTTTCCAAGCCCACCTTGCGGACAACCGAGACCCAGCGAGATTCTGCGGCCGCGGGACTGAGGTGAGCAGCGCTCCCCTCCCTCACTCGCTCAGTGAGACGGAAGATCCAAACTTTGCCAGGCTGCGCCTGTTCAACACGGCGGAGTCCTGGAAACAGTCTCGGGCGATGTGACAATGAGTCCCCACAGCTGAGAGCTGGACATCACTGCTCACCCAATGCTGTCACCCCAGCAAACTTCCTGGACCATCCACTTTCCGCAAGGGGAAAGAGGTGGAGGGTAGGAGCAGAGGTCTCAACGAGTTATCATGCCGGAACGAGAGCACGGGGTTCAGATCGGCAACAAGGGCTAAATGTCTGTCTCACAACGTCCAGCCACTGTCCCGGAGCTAACAACAGCCTCCTCTAATGGCGGTGCCGTCACATATCAATGTCACCTGGAGGCTGGCTGTGAAACGGAATGATCAAATTCATCACCCAACGGGTGGCGTGTTTGTCCCGGGGTAATGGATTTCAACTATATCCATTCAAGGGGATATTTTGGTCAAATACATATCTTAGTCTGCGAGAGAGAGAGAGAATGTATGCGTGCAATGTGTTCAGTGGGTATTCTAATCAGTCTGATGCTGAATAATGAAATGTAAACTTTACCAGGCTGGGGTTGTCGGGATTCGACTCGGGCATCCTGACATCCCAAACACGCCAAAGTATTTCTCCCACCTGCAGTCAGGTGTATCTTGGACTGCTCTCCATTTGCTTGGAGAACAGCCTCAACGACATTAAAGACGCCCAGCAACATCGAGGGCAAAGCAGCCCTGAGGCGTGCCTTCAGCAACAGACTGGTTCCACCAAGATGCAGCACAGATCCCAACAGGAGACCCTTTCTCCCCGTGGCTATCAAACTTTACAACTCATCCCCCTTCCGTCGTGGGGTGGACTGACCCCCCTCCCCAATCTTTGCACATCACCAATCCATTCCACTGGTCACTCTAGTTTCATGTTTCGTGTATCTATTGTTTTGTGACTGTTGGCAGATCAATTTCCTTCCTAGGATAAATAAAGTTCTATCGTACCGTTACCATAAACATTCAAAAAACTAAAAAAGAAAGTTGGAGGTGGGACAAAGCCCGGCAAGTGATAGACACTGGTGAGGGGTGTTTGATTGGCAGATGGATGGAGATAGTGACGAAAGCTAGAAGTGAAAAGAGACAAAAGCGAATCAGATATGGAAAGGAGTGAAATGTCAAGCCAGAGGAAATATGTGGGTGGAAGTGCATAGAGAGGTGGCAAAAGAGGAGGGATAAAAGGGAACTGTGTGATTCAAGGATGGGAGGTGAGCATATGGAGCAGGGTGACTGGAGTGGTGGTTGATTGTGAGAGGACTGTGTGTAAAACGATGATAAACCAAAACTTATCTGAGGTCGTGATATCATGGTACTCAAGCTTAACATTTGCATTGTCAAGTTTGTACTTCAGCAGGTCCAGTAAGACAGGTTTTCAGCTGGTGGTAGAAAGAGAGACTGCAGTGGAATGTATCTATTGGCGACCTGAACTTGGTTCCAGGACATGACAGCATATGTATGTGCAGAAATTATGTTTTTTGCAGTTGAGATATTTACAATTTCAAAATGAAGCGTCTGCCAATCAGGATAGATTATAAGAAGAAATTTCTTCCAGCGAGTACAGAATCTTGGAAATTCTCTACCCAAGAGAAAGTTCCGATATTTTCATTTAAGGAATAGGTCAATCATGTTTTAATTATTAAATGTATTGATGGATATAGGATTCATGCAGGAAAATGGTTCTAAGGTGGAAAAAAAATTACCATTATTTTTAAACAATGCAAAAACGGGCATGGGGATGCATGGTTTACTTCTGATTTTTACGGTATTTTATAAATGCTGCATCTTCAGACTATCAATGATCACAATCCTAATATAGCAGACAGATGTATAATTTACTGGCAAGTATCCATGCTGCACAGTACATGGTTGCAAAGCGATAGGGGGAGTTCAGCTCAAGCGTAAGTGGCCTTTGTGTCATAGGCCTTTGCACTGTCTTCATTTTTTGAAAGGATTGCTATCTGTGTGGAGATAGAATGCAACAATCAGAAGAGGGCATTCACTTGCCAATATGAACAGGGTGACAGAGGCTGGACTGCTTTGTTATATTTACACAGGAATCCAAAGCACACATCTGCAATCACAGGTTAATTGAACCATGGAATTTCAACAATACGTGAACTAGATTGTTCCACACAGGATGCTAAATTACAATTACCCTGATGGATGTTAAAACAAATACTAATCTAACTTACTGCAAAATCTCAAATCAATTTTTAAATCAGACCATATGTCCACAATATATAGAGCATAAAGCAGAACCTCTGTGGCTCTCAACTTTCAAATAACTCTGATTAACAACCAAAAATCCTAAGGTATAGAGCCCAAATCAAACACCCATCAAATTGAAAATTATCAAGTGAACCCAGGTGGTCCAAAAGTAATTATCAACAATACTCTTCAGCTTAATATATTTTCCTTTCTTGAGTGCTTGAATCTGCCATAATGTATCTTATTAATTGCAATACTGTAATCAAATGTAGCCCAACTGTTGAAGTTACACACCATGAATGAAAGGTTGATGGATTAAAGAAAGCTTTGGTTGTTTATCAAAATGCGCATTGGCAACATCACTACTCGCTAAGTGTGGAACAGCTCTGTAATATAATTCACCTGCAAGGAGTCTTCAAATCCAAGAAGAAAATCCTTGCCGTTGCTCAAATGTCAAATATCTGGAAATAAAGGCTGAAATAAACAATCTGGAATAACACTGCGACCTTAATAAAGAATTGTTTCCAGTTTCAATGAAACATGGGCTCAATAATTCTGATTTAAGATGGGCCAATATTTAATTAACCAAATACAATACTGAACAAACAAAATGAAAAATAAATCTAACATTTTTAGAAAAAAAACATTGAATATAATCAAAGGAAAGATCAGCTTTCACAATGAAATCAAATTTTCAACATGCTCATACAAAAGAAAAAGAGGGTGGAACTGTTCTCATGGCTCCAAAGGAGTCAGACAAAATGTTTGATAAACACTGTTGACTTAGAACAAATAAAATTCTCCAAATTGTTTCAGTTAAAAAATAAAGAATATTTTTCATTCCTCCTTTATGTAGTCATAGATTAGTGCGACCTCACTGCTCCCTACCCATCTGGCTTCATGCACCCATTGATTTTCATCACTTTATCAAACAGATCAGTTATCATTATCTGACCTCTCCATCTAACCTCTTTATAACAGCTCTCTTCCCTCTCCACTCTAAGTCCTGATGCAGGATCACCACACAAAGCATGGAGAATTCCCTCCCCCTCCCACCCCCACACACACAGATGCTGTCTGACCCACTGAGTTCCTCCAGCTATTTGTTTTTTTCCCGATTCCAGCAATCACTTGTATCTCCTCAACTAAAAAAGATTGATGTTATAGTTGGTAGTGAGGTGGACAGTTTTCAACTACATAATATTGATCCATTTGTAAGATGGAGAAAGAAATGGCAGATGAAAATTGATGATGAAAAATGAGAGGTGATATATTGTGGGATAACTAATAAGGCATATTAGTCACTTAAAGACCAGTTGATCATAGTCCATAACCAGCATGTTCCAGTCAGGGGGAGGGATAATGATGGCAAAGGGAACTTGTCCCTCGTGTGTAGGATAGAACTACTGTACGGGTAATCATTGGTGAGCGCGGACTGGGTGGGCCAAATGGCCTGTTTTGACGCTGAAAAACCGGAACTAAAACTGAAAACTAAAGGGACGAATGAGGGGTGATTGAATCGAAGTATACACAATTAAAGGGGGAAATGATATGGTAGATAATGAGAAATGTTCCTCCTTACCGGATGTATCTAAGGAATGGATGTTTAGAGGGGAATTGAAGAAGCATTGTTTCCAACCGAGGGGATGGTTGAAACCAAGAATTTCCTGAGGGTGTTGTGGAAGCAGATACTCTCATGATATTTACTAACTTTTTAGATGAACGAAATGTCATGGCATACAAGGCTACAGATTGATTGATGGGAAAGAGGATTAGTATAGAGAGGTGCTTAATGCTTGGCATTAGCATAGTAGGCAAAAGGACCCGTTTCTATGCTGCATGACTCTATGACTATATAGCTCTGGGATTCTATAGGCACAATCTGCTCGATCACCTCATAATATTACCTCCTACCACAGGATTCAATCTACTAAACATTCTCTGAGCTTTCTCTATTGCAAATAAATTCTTCTTCCAATAATGGAACAAAACCTAAATATGTAATTCCAGGACGAACCGATGGCCTGGACTGATTTCACTATTTTTGTACTGCACCCCTCTTGCAATAAATTCATTATCTATTTATCTTCCTAATTAACTTCTCTGACTATATGGTAATTTTAAGTTTCATATACAGGGATGACCGGATTGCTCTGTACAGCAACACTCAGTAGTCTTTCTCCATTTAAACATAATTCTAACTACCAAAGTGGCTAACATCACATTTTCCCACATTATATTTCAGCTGCCAAATGTTTGCCTATTCATGAAATGTATCCACATTTATTTGAAGACTGTGTCCTCACAACTTACTCACAACACAACTCAGCAAATTTGAGGACAGTGTAGACACAAGGTACTCCATATGCTGTTTTAGAAGAAAAGACAGAGTGCTGAAATAACACAGCAGGTCCGGCAGTATCTCTGGAGAACATGGCCTTGGTCCAACTACGATCTAAATTTTTTATAGTTGGCTCGCTACATTTTCACTGACTGTCTGCCGTTGTATCCATCAGTCTTGTTGTTCAGATTTCATAATTACATAAACTAATAAGCTATTATTATCAATGTTGTCTGAGTTAAGGAAAGTCACAAAACAATCAGAAAAGGAAAAGGTAAACAGTGAACAGAGCAAAATTGAATATAAAAATAAATTATTGATGTATTCTACAGGCATATCAGGATCAGAAAGGAATAGACAATAGACACATAGTCAATGATCACAAACTGACAGAAATATTGAACAATGACACTACCTTGGTATCTACCAGGAAACTAATGTGATGAACATGAAATAAATGATGAAGTGGCAGTTAAAAATAAAAAGGTGATGATTTGGCGAACTAAATTATAAAATAATCCCCAGCCTGGGTGCATTACATATATGAACATTACAATAGGGAAGAGATAGCAGGGAGATTTCTATATTCACATTCTATTCACATCAAAATATAAAAAGAAAGAGGAATAGACACCGATTCAACAACAAATGTGATTCCTACATCTAAAGTAAGAGAGAGATACCAAAATTAGTTCCATCAAACAATTGATAGAAAGTATTTATTTAGCTCAATGTATCCATGTTGACTTTTGCAGATCATTCAAATTAACCAACTCACCAATCATTTCCATATCACACATTTTTCTAGAGTGGGTAGTCTCGGACTCAAAGACACACATAATGTGAAAGGAAAGACATTTAAGAGACCTGAGGGGGAGATTTTACACACACTGGGTGGTGGATATCTGGACAGAACTGCCAGTGCAGGTGGTAAGATAGGTACAATTACAACATTGAAAAGGCTTTTGAATAGGTACTTTGGCAGGAAAGAAGAAGATGGTTATAGTCAAAGTCAAAGTAGCCTTTATTGTCATTCAGACCTTTCGGTCCGAACGAAATTCCGTTGCCTTGCTGTCATACATATAATAAAAATGACAAAAACACACAATAAACACAAATTAACATCCACCACAGTGAGTTCACCAGGCACCTCCTCACTGTGATGGAAGGCAAAAATCTTAAAGTCTTAAAGTCTTTGTCTCTTCCCTCGTTATTCTCCCTCTGCGCTGAGGCGATCCAGGCTTCGGATGTTGTGACCCTGCCGGGCGATGGTAATCAGGCAAATGGGATCAGTATAGATAGATATCGTGGTCAGCGTGGATGAGGTCGGCTAAGATGACTTGTCCCTGTGCTGTACATTTTTATGATTCTATGAACTGTGGTTAGACAATCCTTCAACTGACCTCCACATGAGAAAATGGACATGAGGAGATACAAAATCAACTGCAAGAATAATCCCAACAAGGCAAGATTATATCCTCCTCAAATATTTAATGTCACAGGTAAAGATGGAGCAACCACATTTGGAGTGAAAACACTGCCACAGTGGAACAATTGGGATGATTCAATGCTGTAACCACATAATATTTTAATCGTTATGGAAACAATAGGAAAACATTCTTGGAGTTTTTAAAAAAAATTGTTACCTGATTTATTCAATGACCCAGATAATAAACAATAAAATATTGTTCTTGGCCAAGAGCAGTGCCAAGGGTAATGCACTGGGATTAGTGGAAACAACTACACAATCATGTCAGGTAACATTGGTACTTCAGACCATCCCAAAATATTGGAGCACTCTCAGTACACTATGGAAAGGAAAAGATCAAGTTACATGGTGCCAGATGCTGTTGAAAGGCTGCCAGCCACCTCAAGGCTTAATTATTGAAAGGTCACCAATATTTAAGAAACAGGTAGCACAATCTGAGAGGTTTGAATAGCCAAATGCCTGGACAACTGAACTATGGTCGAAAAATAATTTTGAGAATAGTTTGAACCTGTGTCTAAACCTGTTTGGTTTAAATGCCATTCTATGTTATTTTTTTCCACTTTGCACATAGAAGACCTTATCTTTCCCAGGCCTATCCAGTCTTCTCTCATTACTCCGATTCCATGCAATGCCAATGAGAGGATTTTGTGTGTGATTGTGTATGTGTGCAAGATTAAGAGAGATATTTACCATTTCACTTGCAGCAAAGGTTTGAAGGTTGAGGGGGAGAATTACTGTAGGAGAATGAAATTTTAACAAGGCTTTATTCACCGTGACAGATGATCTTTAGCAACCTACATGCCTGCCATACAAAGGCATCAAAACCTGTCAAGAGCATTTGGGACAGGATCGTAAAGCCAATAAACATCATACAATTGAGAACCAGATGTTAAAATCCTCTCAGATGCCACAGATTCCAAAAGTAATCAAATAATCAAAAAACTCCATTCTTTCTTTTTCCTCACAAATTGTAATTAGCGAAGGCTAAATTGAAATTCAAAAAATCGATGCACACTTTAAGAATGTACAGCACATCAAGTCTTTCTACAAAAGGCATCTGTACTTGGTCAGTCTGAAGACAGTTTAGAATGTTTTTTGCAAAGTAAACTGACGGTAGGATATGAGCTACCATTTGGCTCAACACAATGGGGCTATGACCCCATTCAGAAACAACTATCAAGGGAATGATTTGGTATGGTAATTGAAAAGTTTCCCGTGACTTTCAGTTTGAAGAAGGGTCTCGACCTGAAACATCACCCATTCCTCTCTCCAGAGATGCTGGAAGGGGAAATAATGCTGGAAGCCATGATGGACAGGACAAAGCCTGGTGAGTGATCGGTGGATACTGCTAGAGAGTGATAGGTGAATACTGCTAGGGAGGGGGGTTATTGATCGGCAGATGGTTGGACAAAGGCCAGAGATGAAAAGATAAAAGGTGAGATAAGGATATAAGAGGTGCGAATTGTGGAGCCAGAAGAAGGAATGTAGGTGAAAGAGAAGGGGGAAAGGGAGAAATGGATGCTAGTCCAGGTGGGCCACAATGGAGTGGGGTGGGGGAAGAAAGGGTTGTTTGCAGGTTAGTTATCTAAAAATTGAGAATTCACTGTTCATATTCTCAGAGAATTAATTCCCAATGTAACTACTTGGCATTAACCTACTTACATCAACTCCTTGTCTCTGAATCTTAGATTAACACAGTGGGTGACAAGTAAAGACTCTGAATAATGAGCTCTCTTTACTCAAAACTTATCACTCCCTAACATTTGGCAAGAATCACTCTATGAAAATATCTGAATCCAATTTTCTTTTATCTGAAATATTCAGCAGAAATGAAAAATATAACATTTAAAGGTTAGCTATGCAGTTTTATTGCACCTTGCCACACCTCAGTGGCACATAAAGTGCTTCAATAAATGACTTTGCAAAGCTTTAATCGTCGTTAAGAACAAATACAGCAGCTATTTTGTGCATATGACAATACAATAAATAACAATGAGATGAATTACCAGTGAATCCAAGGTATTCCATAGGTACTTGACCAATACATCGGCCGGTCAAGAAGATCCCACACTAATAATAGACAGAGGATCCCACAGAAATAAACAACCAATTTTAGAAATCCAAGCTTGACATTACATGATAATTTGCTTCTTGATGTATTCCCTCTTTCTTTCTATTCATTTTACTCTTCACTGTGTTCCTGCTACTGGGTTTCACAGTAGTAAAAGGAAGTTCAATTTCAAAATAATTCAGAAATTGGATCAGACAATGAGGAGGGATAATTCAAACGACATGGCACGGCTTTAAAGTGGATACAATAGCAGGGTAATCTGAGGTTGTCTGAACACATATTTGAAGGAAGGACCGTTCAAAAAGTGTTTTTTTAAAGCATTTTGGATCCCAGGGGGCCACATGAGTGGCACGGGTGGGGGACAGACTTGAGAAATGTATAGACTGTATTAAACAATTTGTAGAGCCTCCAAAAATTGCCTGGGCAGCCGTGCACAGGGGGCGCTGTCCTGTGCACAGCTGCCCAGCCAGCAGCTGTCTGTCTTTTCATCTTTTTATTTTTTATTTTAGTTAGTTAAGTGTTTTGTTTGGAGGTCTAGACTTTTTTATGTGGGGGGGGGGGGAAGGGGGAAACTACCTTTCAGGGTCCCTACCTGATCGGAGAGGCGGCTTTTCTCCGGGCTGCAGCTTCGACCCGTCCTCGCGGCCTACCAGCGGGCCTGGAGCGAAGTTTCCTGTCGGGGACCGCCCAGAACCTCGGCTTCGGCGGCGGCACAGCGCTGGAGCGCTATCGCGGAACGGGCGATGTCTTGCCCGGGTTGCCGCGCTGGAGCTCCGGTGAGCTGAGGATCGCTGGGGAAAACATCGCGGAGCTGCGGGACTGTGGAGCGACCAGCTGTGGGCGGCGGCGCTGACTTTACACCAGGAGCCTGGGATCTCTAGATGAGATCGCCAGTTGTGGAGCTCCAACCGGCGCGGCCTTGTTGGCTTTGGAAGCCGCGGTCTCCAGTACGGAAGCGGCCGTTCCAGGGTTCCCAAGCCGCTGAGAGGACTCTCCCGACGCCGGAGCAACATCACCCGGCGAGAACAGCCTGGAACATCGGGCCTCCGTAGAGGCAACTGTGGAGGCCTCAATAGGCCCGACTATGGGCGAACTGGGGTTGGGGACTGGACTTTGTGCCTTCCCTCATAATGGGAACCATTGTGGGGGGATGTTCTTTATGTTTAAAACTCTTATTAATGTTATGTCTGTATTCCTTCTTTATGTGCTGCAAAATGGCAAGAAGCATTTCACTTCACTACACCTAGGTGTATGTGAATGTGACCAATAAAATACCTTTGATACCTTTGACCTTTGAAAAATGTCGGATTAATTTTTTTCGCACGGTTCACGTATTGTATATACTTATTATTTGAATAAAGTCTATTTTGAAATAAAAACTAATCACAACTGAAGTAAACTCTTTTAAAAACATGTTGTTCCTGCAATTTATCATTTATGCGTTTAAAAAATATATATATATATATGAATACCAATTAGCAGAATATAGGGTAACCAGCTATAACCATGTGTAACTATTTATTTTACAGCAAAGAAATATTTAAATTTTAAAACACAGGCATGTTAAGAGTCAGATTACAGTAACGGTGCCTCAACATTACGTGTTCCATTTCTCTACAAATCTCCAAATCTCCATAATAAAAATAATATTTCGAATTCCGTGTAAATGTTTATCACTTTTATTTATTCGATCCAAAATGAAAAGGCGAAATGTTAATAAAATTCTAATCATTACAAGCTTTTTTGGTTGTTTGTGACAAGAATCTTCATTTTGTGTTGTCATTTGCTTTTACGCGCATTGAAACGAGTAAAGAAAATAACTCTACTGGGCTAAGTGCAGTGAGATTCGGAATCGCTGTATTTTTCACCAATACAAACAGGCCCCAAAGCATTGTGTGCGCCAATTAGAAACTGTCATACAAGTAATGAAAAGAGGGGAAAGAAGCGTGTATTTACTGATGATTAATACACCCCTGGATCAGTTTCAATGCGGGATGAACTTAAATACATAAACTGGTGCATTAATCACCCTTGAACACTTGCTGTTCTATTTCGATCACCAATTGCACCCTCGACTGGACAGACTGATGTGTGTATAGGAAGGAACTGCAGATGCTGGTTTAAACCGGAGATAGACACAAAATGCTGGAGTAACTCAGCGGGACAGGCGCATCTCTGGAGAGAAGGAATGGGTGAAGTTTCAGGTCGAGACCCTTCTTCAGACTGAAAGTCACGGGAAACTTTTCAATTACCATACCAAATCATTCCCTTGATAGTTTGTCTCATTTTTATTTTCAAATAAAGAAACCAACCCGACCCGACTCCGCTCTATGATCTTTGCTGATTACACATTCCACAGAAGTCGGGTCGGGTTTGCTAAAATGGCGGACCTCCCACCCCGTTCCATACTACATATTAGTCCATGATCTTTGGTCTACTCTTACACCTACTTCCTTGCATTCCTGTGAACTATTACTGCACAGAAGGAGGCCATTTCACCCACTGAGTTTGTGCTTGTTGAAAATAGAGCAAATTGGTCTGTTCTACACTTAGAAACATAGAAACATAGAAAATAGGTGCAGGAGTAGGCCATTCGGCCCTTCGAGCCTGCACCACCATTCAATATGATCATGGCTGATCATCCAAATCAGTATCCTGTGCCTGCCTTCTCTCCATACCTCCTGATACATTTAGCCACAAAGGCCACATCTAACTCCCTCTTAAATCTAGCCAATGAACTGGCCGCAACTACCTTCTGTGGCAGAGAATTCCAGAGATTCACCACTCTCTGTGTGAAAAATGTTTTCCTCATCTCGGTCCTAAAAGATTTCCCCCTTATCCTTAAACTGTGACCCCTTGTTCTGGACTTCCCCAACATCGGGAACAATCTTCCTGCATCTAGCCTGTCCAACCCCTTAAGAATTTTGTAAGTTTCTATAGGATCCCCCCTCAATCGTCTAAATTCTAGCGAGTACAAGCCGAGTCTATCCAGTCTTTCTTCATATGAAAGTCCTGACATCCGAGGAATCAGTCTGGTGAACCTTCTCTGTACTCCCTCTATGGCAAGAATGTTTTTCCTCAGATTAGGATGCCAAAACTGTACGCAATACTCCAGGTGTGGTCTCACCAAGACCCCGTACAACTGCAGTAGAACCTCCCTGCTCCTATACTCAAATCCTTTTGCTATGAATGCTAACATACCATTCGCTTTCTTCACTGCCTGTTCTTCCCTTGTAGGACAATTCCCCTGTTAAAGCCTTCCTTTGATTAGTTGACCATTGAATCTTTAACAGCCACCTGAGGGAACATGACAGGTTCAAGAGACAAACACTATTCACTCAGAACAATATTTTAATAAGGCCTTCAGGCCCAATTGCTGGCTTCTGAGTTTGGATCTGCCCTCCCCGCCAGTGAAAAAATCATTTGCATACTGCCAGAATTTCAAGTAATATATCACAATTAATCAACTGCTGAATGAGAGACAGGTTGTGATTTATTATCCTTTGAATAGTAATTAAACTGACTTACTATTTAATTTGATGGCACTTTGTAGTTATTTATATCCAGTGGTAAATAGGACACCTGCACTGGGAAATGAATGGAAGATTTTGCAGAAGTGGCATTTCATACAGTAGTCTCTGGTGGCATGGTTAACAAGGCAGATGCTGCCTCTCTCATGTCTCATAAAATCTGGCACTGACCAATACTCTGATTGTCACAATTCTTGCCTTTTTGTTCAAATGGATGGATATTCTTGTTCTTGTCACATTTTGCCCTCCAGTTGTGACTTTTACTGCACTTTAGAGATTGTGAGAGGCAAAAGAAAGATGCAAATCATTTTATGATTTCTTCCTGTCTTTCTCCATTCCTTGTTTCCTTCTTTCTGTTCTTCCGTAGAACATGGAGCATAGAAGAGTATAGCACAGGAGCAGGTCCTTCAGCCAGTGATGCTTGTGACAATTATAATGCCAACTTAAACTCATCTCATCTGCTGGCACATGGTGCATATTTATCTGTAGCCTGTTTATGTGACTGTTAAATGCCTCTTAAGTGTTGCTATTTTATCTGTTTCCCCAACTCTCCTGGCAGCATGCTCCAGACACCTATATAAAGCTCTGTATAAAAAACTTACCTCACAAATTTAGTTTCAACTTTCTCCCTCGCACCTTAACTTGAGATACCTCTGGTATTTGACATTTCCATCTTGGGAAAAAGTCTCTGATTATCAACACTCCTCATAGACTTATACCCCTAGATCTCTCTGTGCATCTTTGTCCCTAGGAATTGCGCCATTTACTGTATGCATTCTCTTGCATCTGACTTCCCAAAGTGCGATACGTCATACTTAAATTCCATCTCCCATTTCTCCACCCATATTTCTAAATCCTGCTGTATCGTTCAATAATTTCCTTCACTATTCACAACTCCACCAATTTTTGTATCATCTGCAGACAAACTAATCATCCATCTACATTTTTCATCCAATATCACAAATAAAAAAGTCCCAATGCTGTATCATTCCATGGGTCACAGACTTCCTGTCACAATAATGATACCCCTCCATTACGGATAAACCTGCTAACCTGAGACACACTAAATTAAACAAAGATTAGATGAGGCAGCAATCAACAAAACCAATGCAATGTGTAGGAAGGAACTGCAGATGCTGGTTCAAACTAAAGATAGTGTGGCGGTCCCTGGTGGTTAGCCACTCATGGTGCGAACCCTCGGCTCTGGAGTTTGGGTCATGCGACTTGGTATGGAGGGAAGAGCGGGTCATAGGTCCCCCCCTGGGGTATATATACTGTTGGTAATGCCCCTTATTGTGGTTATGAGAGCTGTTTTGTGTTAACTTAATAAAATCACTTTGTTTGACAACATGTTTAAGAAAGAACTGCAGATGCTGGAAAAATCGAACGTAGACAAAAATGCTGGAGAAACTCAGCGGGTGAGGCAGCATCTATGGGGCGAAAGAATAGGCGAAGCTCCGGATCGAGACCCTTCTTCAGACAACCCATGTCTCGCTGTAATGACACAAAAAGCTGGAGTAACTCAGCAAAACAGGCAGCATCACCAATGCAATGATCAACTGAGTGATAGAATACAGGATAGCAGAGAAGACCAGCAGGATGTTGCACATAGGCACCTCCTGTGCTGTACCATTACATAATCCATGAATGTTGTTAACCTTCTAAAAGCTTGTCCACAGCAAGTATTAACATTTATATTAAAGACTAGACTAAGTGGGACCAGTTGGGTCCCAGCATCACACAGGAGGGCTGGTCATCAACGCAATATTCCACCTCTCCACCAATTCTAATATTGGTGCCCGGGGGGGGGGGGGGGGGGGGGGGCTTTCTGGAGCGCTAGTATGGGTGTTGTGGGCTGAAGGGACTGGTTTCCAGAGGGCTAGTATGCAAATTGTGCGCCAAATGGATTCTTGGGCTGGCGTCTCAGTCAATCAAGCCTGTTGTGCTGGCAACTCACTCACGGCTGGAGGGCTGGTAGTTGACTCACGGCTAATCCTTGAAATTCTATTTCAAGCAGGGTATAAGGCCACCAAATTCAAGTGCAGTTTCATACCATTTGAAGTAGGGTGCAAAGCCACTAAAGACAGCGAGTCGTGACCTCTCCCTCCTCCATCTTGCAGAGACTGAGCCACACCCACATTTCCGGGTTTTATAACCCCTCCCCCCCCCCCACCGGAAAAGGTGTGGCTTTCATGGAGTGATTGACAGGAGAGAGATTCTCAACATTTTTAAAAAAACTAATAACACTTTTATTTTTCATTGATGGGAAGAATTCTCTGCATCTGCTCAGCGGAGGGGGACTGAGTAAGATGGCCAAACATCACAGCCGTAAGTGGTAGCGTTTTATCTAAAATCAATATACAGTGCAAACAGGAAGTGCATTTACAGTAGTGCCTTTTAACGTCAAGCCAACGCACCCAAGCCACCATTTGCAGTAAGTAGTGCCTTTCAACTTCAAGCCAAAGCTCACAAGCCACCATTTGCAGTAAGTAGTGCCTTTCAACTTCAGGCCAAAGCACCCAAGCCACCATTTGCAGTAAGTAGTGGCTTTCAACTACAAACCACACCCAAGACACCATTAGCAGTAAGAGGTGCCTTTCAACTTCAAGTCAAAGCAACCAAGCCACCATTAGCAGTAAATAGTGCCTTTCAACTTCAAGCTAATGCACCCAAGCCATCATTTGCAGTAAGTAGTGCCTTTGAACTACAAGCCAATGCACCCAAGCCACCATTTGCAGTAAGTAGTGCCTTTTCTACTTCAAGCCAAAGCTCCCAAGCCACCATTTGCAGTAAGTAGTGGCTTTCAACTTCAAACCAAAGCTCCCAAGTCACCACTTGCAGTTAGTGCCTTTCAACTTCATGCCACCATTTGCAATGCCTTTCAACTTAATGCCAAAGCACCCAAGCTACAATTTGCAGTAAGTAGTGCCTTTCAACTTAAAGCCAAAGCACCCAAGCCACCATTTGCAGTAAGTAGTGCCTTTCAACTTCAAGCCAAAGCTCCCACACCCCCATCTGCAGTAAGTAGTGCCTTTCAACTTCAAGCCACACCCAAGCCACCATTTGCAGTAAGTAGTGACCTGTGCGCGGCTGCCCTGCCAGCAGTTGTCTGTCTTTTCACCGTTTTATTTTTATTTTTAGTTAGTTAAAGTGTTTTGTTTGGAGGTCTTGACTTTTTTGTGTGTGGGGGGTGGGGGAGGGGGAAACTACCTTTCAGGGTCCCTACCTGGTCGGAGAGGCAGCTTTTCTCCAGGCTGCAGCTTCGACCTGTCCTCGCGGCCTACCAGCGGGCCTGGAGCGGCGTTTCCTGTCGGGGACCGCCCAGAACCTCGGCTTCGGCGGCGGCACAGCGCTGGAGCGCTATCGCGGAGCGGGCGATGCCTTGCCCGGGTCTCCGCGCTGGAGCTCCGGTGAGCTGAGTCCGGCGAAAAAACATCGCGGAGCTGCGGGTCTGTGGAGCGACCAGCTGCGGGCGGCGGCGCTGAACTGTACATCGGGAGCCTGGGATCTCTAGATGAGATTGCCAGTTGTGGAGCTCCAACCGGCGCGGCCTTGTTGGCTTCGGAAGCCGCGGCCTCCAGTGCGGAAGCGGCCGTTCCAGGGATCCCAAGCCGCTGAGAGGACTCTCCCGACGCCGGACTAACATCACCCGGTGAGTACGGCCTGGAACATCGGGCCTCCATAGAGGCAACTGTGGAGGCCTCAATGGGCCCGACTATGGGTGAACTGGGGTTGGGACTGGAATCTGTGCCTTCCCTCATAATGGGAACCATTGTGGGGGGATGTTCTTTATGTTTAAATGTCTTTATTACTGTTATGTCTGTATTCTTTCTTTATGTGCTGCATGGCAAGAAGCATTTCACTACACCTAGGTGTATGTGACAATAAAATAACCATTGAACCATTGAACCATTCAACTTCAAGCCAATGCTCCCACGCACCCATTTGCAGTAAGTAATGCCTTTCAACATCAAGCCAAAGCAACCAAGCCACCATTCGCAGTAATAGTGCCTTTCAACTTCGTCAAAGCTCCCAAGCCACCATTTGCAGTAAGTAGTGCCTTTCAACTTCATGCCACCATTTGCAGTAAGTGGTGTATTTCAACTTCAAGCCATTGCACCCAAGCCACACCCAAGCCACCATTTGCAGTAAGTAGTGCCTTTCAACTTCAAGCCAAAGCACCCAAGCCACACCCAAGCCACCATTTGCAGTAAGTAGTGCCTTTCAACTTCAAGCCACACCCAAGCCACCATTGGCAGTAAGTAGTGCCTTTCAACTTCAAGCCAAAGCAACCAAGCCTCCATTTGCAGTAAGTAGTGCATTTCAACTTCATGCCAGCATTTGCAGTAAGTGGTGTCTTTCAACTTCAAGCCAAAGCACCCAAGCCACACCCAAGCCATCATTTGCAGTAAGTAGTGCCTTTCAACTTCAAAGCTCCCAAGCCACCATTTGCAGTAAGTGATGTCTTTCAACTTCAAGTCACACCCAAGCCATCGTTTGCAGTAAGTGGTGTCTTTCAACTTCAAACCACACCCAAGCCACCATTTGCAGTAAGAAGTGCATTTTCTACTTCAAGCCAAAGCAACCAAGCCACCATTTACAGTCAGTAGTGCCTTTCAACTTCAAGCCAAAGCAACCAAGCCACCATTTGCAGTAAGTAGTGCCTTTCAACTTCAAGCCAAAGCAACCAAGCCACCATTTGCAGTAAGTAGTGCCTTTCAACTTCAAGCCAATGCGCCCAAGCCACCATTTGCAGTAAGTAGTGCCTTTCCACTTCAAGCCAATGCTCCCAAGCCACCATTTGCAGTAAGTAGTGGCTTTCAACTTCAAACCAAAGCTCCCAAGCCACCACTTGCAGTAAGTAGTGCCTTTCTACTTCATGCCACCATTTGCAATGCCTTTCAATTTAATGCCAAAGCACCCAAGCTACAATTTGCAGTAAGTAGTGCCTTTCAACTTAAAGCCAAAGCACCCAAGCCACCATTTGCAGTAAGTAGTGCCTTTCAACTTCAAGCCACAACCAAGCCATCATTTGCATGAAGTAGTGCCTTTCAACTTCAAGCCAAAGCAACCAAGCCACTATTCGCAGTAATAGTGCCTTTCAACTTCAAGTCAAAGCAACCAATCCACCATTTGCAGTAAGTAGTGCCTTTCACCTTCATGCCACCATTTGCAGTAAGTGGTGTATTTCAACTTCAAGCCATTGCACCCAAGCCACACCCAAGCCACCATTTGCAGTAAGTAGTGCCTTTCAACTTCAAGCCAAAGCACCCAAGCCACACCCAAGCCACCATTTGCAGTAAGTAGTGCCTTTCAACTTCAAGCCACACCCAAGCCACCATTGGCAGTAAGTAGTGCCTTTCAACTTCAAGCCAAAGCAACCAAGCCTCCATTTGCAGTAAGTAGTGCATTTCAACTTCATGCCACCATTTGCAGTAAGTGGTGTCTTTCAACTTCAAGCCAAAGCACCCAAGCCACACCCAACCCATCATTTGCAGTAAGTAGGGCCTTTCAACTTCAAGCCACACCCAAGCCATCATTTGCAGTAAGTAGTGCCTTTCAACTTCAAAGCTCCCAAGCCACCATTTGCAGTAAGTGATGTCTTTCAACTTCAAGTCACACCCAAGCCATCGTTTGCAGTAAGTGGTGTCTTTCAACTTCAAACCACACCCAAGCCACCATTTGCAGTAAGAAGTGCATTTTCTACTTCAAGCCAAAGCAACCAAGCCACCATTTGCAGTCAGTAGTGCCTTTCAACTTCAAGCCAAAGCAACCAAGCCACCATTTGCAGTAAGTAGTGCCTTTCAACTTCAAGCCAAAGCAACCAAGCCACCATTTGCAGTAAGTAGTGCCTTTCAACTTCAAGCCAATGCGCCCAAGCCACCATTTGCAGTAAGTAGTGCCTTTCCACTTCAAGCCAATGCTCCCAAGCCACCATTTGCAGTAAGTAGTGGCTTTCAACTTCAAACCAAAGCTCCCAAGCCACCACTTGCAGTAAGTAGTGCCTTTCTACTTCATGCCACCATTTGCAATGCCTTTCAATTTAATGCCAAAGCACCCAAGCTACAATTTGCAGTAAGTAGTGCCTTTCAACTTAAAGCCAAAGCACCCAAGCCACCATTTGCAGTAAGTAGTGCCTTTCAACTTCAAGCCACAACCAAGCCATCATTTGCATGAAGTAGTGCCTTTCAACTTCAAGCCAAAGCAACCAAGCCACTATTCGCAGTAATAGTGCCTTTCAACTTCAAGTCAAAGCAACCAATCCACCATTTGCAGTAAGTAGTGCCTTTCACCTTCATGCCACCATTTGCAGTAAGTGGTGTCTTTCAACTTCAAGCCACACCCAAGCCACACCCAAGCCACCATTGCGGGCTTTCTGGAGCGCTAGTATGAACTATTTTAGAACCAATAGACTTTTTTTTTTGCAAGCTTTAGGACCAATAGACATTTTTTGCAAGCTTTAGAACCAATAGTCATTTTTTGCAAGCGTTAGAACCAATAGACATTTTTTGCAAGCATTTTAGAACCAATAGACATTTTTTGCAAGCTTTAGAACCAATAGACATTTTTGGCAAGCATTTTAGAACCAATAGACATTTTTTGGCAAGCATTTTAGAACCAATAGACATATTTTTTGCAAGCTTTAGAACCAATCGACATTTTTTTGCCAGCTTTAGAACCAATAGACATTTTTTCTGCCAGCTTTAGAACCAATAGACATTTTTTTGCCAGCTTTAGAAACAATAGACATTTTTTGCCAGCTTTAGAACCTATAGACATTTCTTTGCCAGCTTTAGAACTTATTGACATATTTTGCAAGCTTAGAACCAATAGAGACATATTTTTGCAAGCTTTAGAACCAATAGACATATTTTTGCAAGCTTTAGAACCAATAGACATATTTTTGCAAGCTTAGAACCAATAGAGGCATTTGTTTTGCAAGCTTTAGAACCAATAGAGACACTTTTGGCAAGCTTTAGAACCAATAGAGACACTTTTTGCAAGCTTTAGAACCAATAGAGACACTTTTTGCAAGCTTTAGAACCAATGGACATTTTTCTGCAAGCTTTAGAACCAATAGACATTTTTTTTGCAAGCTTTAGAACCAATAGACATTTTTTTGCAAGCTTTAGAACCAATAGAGACACTTTTTGCAAGCATTTTAGAACCACTAAGGGCACTTACATTTGAGTAGATATGTGTTCAGTTTTATTCATAGCTCAGAGAGATGTGACCCTCTGCCTTCCTCCATCTTGAAGAGAATGTGTGGCATACCACTTCCTGGTTTTATAGTCCCTCCCTCCTGCCACCAGCGGGGGCAGCAGAGAGAATGGGGAATTTTGTAAAAACATTAATATCTCTGTCATTTGTAATCGACGGGAAAAATCCTCGGCACACATGTGGTGGAGGGGGGCTCTGAGCGAGGTGGCCAAAAATGACGGCCGTAGGTGGCGGCGTTCTCTCGAAAATCGCAGCACAGGTGGCCAAAACCGGTCAAGAACAGACTTTTAGTAAAATAGATAACACTTCATGTGGTCACAAACAGTAGTAACATCCTCAAATCCTGGCCTCCCACAGAATTGCAGTCTGCAAGTGGCATGCACTCATCTAGCCCTGATGTCACAGAAGTAGCCCTTTCAGAACATTGACACTGTCATCTCTCTGTGAAACATTTTGCTCAGACTTATCTCTCTGGTCAACATCTATTACCCTACAAAAGTATTTGCCTCAAGTACCCGAGGAATTCCCTTTTGAAATCATGGATTTTTTCATCTTCACCACCTTTGTCAGCAGCAAATACCAGATCATGTCCACTTGCTTCATAATAAAGTTCTTCTTCACAAATCTCAACTCCATGCTGCAAAACTTTATATTTGTGTACTCTAGTCATACCATCAGCCAATATGAACAGCTTTTCTTTATCCAGTGTACCGAATCCTCCATAACCCTGTTTGCTTCTGTCTAATCTCTCTGCAATGCTCCTTGCTCTGAAAATAACTTGAGTCTCCAATTTAATTTTTTTTTAGAGATACAGCACAGAAAAAGGCCCTTCAGCCCACCGAGTCTGCGCCAACCAGCGATCCATGCACATTAACGTTATCCTACACTCGGGACAATTTACATTTATACCAAGCAAATTAACTTACAAACCTGTACGTCTTTGGAGTATGTGGAATAAACCGAAGATCTCGGAGAAAACCAACGAGGTCACGGGGAGAACGTATGAACTCCATCCACACAGCACCCGTAGTCGGGGTTGAACTTGGATCTCCGGCACTACAAGCGCTGTAAGGCAGCAACTCTGCCACTGTGCCACCTTGTAGCTAAAATTCCTCATCCTTGGTATCATTCTATAAAATCTCCTCTCTACCCATACCTGTTCCCTGTGACAGGAAACGCGCAATCTGCTTTCGTTGTGGTATGGAAGGTACAACATAATCTCTTTGCTTTTGCACTTAATACTGCTACTTACAAAGCCCAAGATCCTTTATCCTTAGTTAACTACTTTATTAATATCACTGCCCACCTTAAACGATTATGCATATGATCCCCACCCCACAGCTCCCTCTGTTGCTGTACATTGGTTGGTTTGTAGCATTAGATGTACATTGCCTCTCTCCATTCCTTCTGTCAAAGGCTGTTGTTTCACATTTCTTTGTATTCAATTTTATCTATTGCTTGACTGTATAGTCTGCAGTCAATTGTTGTTATCTTATTTTGATTCATCATCATGTGTGCAGAGATAGTGTTCTTCATCCTACCCAGTCCAATCATACAATGCACGAGTACAGTATATCTGCTTCTGGGACAGCGTGCTGAGAGTCACCATATTCTGGTAATTGCAACGTCCAACTCTCTGAAAAGTCTGATCTTGCCCCATGGAGATATGCAATTTCTTGTGTTCTCACTTTAACGCTCGGCATCCAGGTGGCACGGCATCGATGAAGGATTCAGCCTGATTCAGTGTGATGCCAGTCTGCTCCATACAGCAGCTGCAGTATGTGGATGATACGTAACCAGGATTACTGTCAGCATCAGGAAAGCTTTCTATGTGCCAAAGTAATGAATTTGGGGCTATCTTCACGTGAAGTTATCCTTTGCCTCACTTGCAGCTCAAAATGTTTCCAGTTGGAAGAAAATTTAAACACCAGGCATCAAAGTATCAAAAATCAGGTTTTACCCTGGGTCTCAATGTAATCGTTGTGCTTTCTGCTGTGTTCCAGGGTGCCTTCCTCTTTACTGGACACGTGTATGTGTGTGTGAGGTACGGGAACCCGTTCTGTTCGCTCTACAACCTAAGCACCAGGCCATCACTCTCTCCTTCACTCATGTATTCTTTCCTCTGGCTTCTATCCTTATCTCATACCTTTTGGCTTTTCATTTCTGGCCTTTGTCCAATCACCTGCCTATCAAAACCCCCTTCACCTGTATCTACCTATAACTCGCCAGGCCAGGCTTTGTCCTGCCCCCCCCCCCCCACCACAATCAAACTGAAATAGGATCCCGATCCAAAACATCACCAATCCATGTCCCCCTGAGATGCTGTCTGACCCGCTCAGCTAACTCAACACGTGTGCATTTTAACAAATACAGTGTATTTTTTAAACCAGCATTTGCAGTTCCTCTTTTCTACATTCTATATACAGTGGTTTGCAAAAGTATTCATACCCCTTGAACTTTTCCACATTTTGTCACGTTACAACCACAAACGTAAATGTATTTTATTGGTATTTTATGTGATAGACCAACACAAAGTGGCGCATAATTGTGAAGTGGAAGGAAAATGATACATGGTTTTCAAATTTTTTTACAAATAAAAAACTGAAAAGTGTGGCGTGCAAAAGTATTCAGCCCCCTTTACTCTGATACCCCTAAATAAAATCCAGTGCAACCAATTGCCTTCAGAAGTCACCTAATTAGTAAATAGAGTCCACTTGTGTGTAATCTAATCTCAGTATAAATACAGCTGTTCTGTGTAGGACTCAGAGGTTTGTTAGAGAACATTAGTGAACAAACAGCATCATGAAGCCCAAGGAACACACCAGACAGGTCAGGGATAAAGTTGTGGAGAAGTTTAAAGCAGGGTTAGGTTATAAAAAAATATCCCAAGCTTTGAACATCTCACGGAGCACTGTTCAATCCATCATCCGAAAATGGAAAGAGTATGGCATAACTGCAAACCTACCAAGACATGGCCGTTCACCTAAACTGACAGGCCGGGCAAGGAGAGCATTGATCAGAGAAGCAGCCAAGAGGCCCATGGTAACTCTGGAGGAGCTGCAGAGATCCACAGCTCAGGTGGGAGAATCTGTCCACAGGACAACTATTAGTCGTGCACTCCACAAATCGGGCCTTTATGGAAGAGTGGCAAGAAGAAAGCCATTGTTGAAAAAAAGCCATAAGAAGTCCCGTTTGCAGTTTGCCACAAGCCATGTGGGGGACACAGCAAACATGTGGAGGAAGGTGCTCTGGTCAGATGAGACCAAAATTGAAGTTTTTGGCCTAAATGCAAAACGCTATGTGTGGCGGAAAACTAACACTGCACATCACCCTGAACACACCATCCCCACTGTGAAACATGGTGGTGGCAGCATCATGCTGTGGGGATGCTTTTCTTCAGCAGGGACAGGGAAGCTGGTCAGAGTTGATGGGAAGATGGATGGAGCCAAATACAGGGCAATCTTGGAAGAAAACCTGTTAGAGTCTGCAAAAGACTTGAGACTGGGGCGGAGGTTCACCTTCCAGCAGGACAACGTCCCTAAACATACAGCCAGAGCTATAATGGAATGGTTTAGATCAAAGCATGTTCATGTGTTAGAATGGCCCAGTCAAAGTCCAGACCTAAATCCAATTGAGAATCTCTGGCAAGACTTGAAAATTGCTGTTCACAGACGCTCTCCATCCAATCTGACTGAGCTTGAGCTATTTTGCAAAGAAGAATGGGCAAAAATTTCAGTCTCTAGATGAGCAAAGCTGGTAGAGACATACCCCAAAAGACTTGCAGCTGTAATTGCAGCGAAACGTGGTTCTACAAAGTATTGACTCAGGGGGGCTGAATACTTTTGCACGCCACACTTTTCAGTTTTTTTATTTGTAAAAGAATTTGAAAACCATGTATCATTTTCCTTCCACTTCACAATTATGCACCACTTTGTGTTGGTCTATCACATAAAATCCCAATAAAATACATTTACGTTTGTGGTTGTAACGTGACAAAATGTGGAAAAGTTCAAATGGTATGAAAACTTTTGCAAGCCACTGTATTTACCGAACAATGCATGCTGTATCAATGACCAATAATCAAATTGCATTATTTGTCCTCATTGAGATCTCCGACCTCCGACAACCCCCAAATAGTTACATGTGTGTGGACTGGTTTGTAGGTCTGATTCAAGGATGTTTTCAGTTCGTCCCTCAAGCTGCTTACTTGAGATCAGACCACATTATTTTCCTTCATCTGGAGGAGCAGGCAGAGTGAGCACAGTCATTGCAGGTTTTCCTTAAGTGCAAGAACTCAGATGGCTGACAGATATCTCCCTAGCAACCTCTTGCTGGGCTGAGGTCCTGAATAGTCTTCACTGTTCCCCATGAACAAAGAACATGTATCCTGAGAGTACTATTCATCTTCATTCTGCTCAGATCCCTCATTCAGTATTCTCCCGCATTGCTGCATCCGTTCATAGTCAGTAGGTGACACTCCCTGTAAATGGATTTGTGGTGCATGCAATGCACTAGATCCTTTTAAGAGCTGAGGTTTCAGGTCGAATCTGTTGAGAACCCACATTAAAGGGAAGTGGCAATCTTACAAATGGAAATGCAAAAATAGATTTCTGTGATTCACACAACTAATGTCTCCACTTCATATATGATTTCCACAAACAACGTCAGGATGATTACATTGAAAGCAATATTGGTGTCAAATTAGTCTCAGGGACTAGCACCAAAAACAGCACATGTAAATAACTTGTGCATTACTGGCCTACTCAATAAGCCAGTACATGTTGATCTGTTATGAACAAACTAATATCATGCTTAGTTTGCCAAAAACATTCATGCCAAATGAACACCCACTATGGACTCAATTCCACAGCCCAAATTTCCTACGAACAACCTCACACATGCATTGCAGGTCAGTTAGTGACCGTATTGGCACAGCCTTGGACGGCACAATGGCACAGCAGTAGAGCTGCTGCCTTACAGCACCGGAGACCCGAGTTCGATCCTAACTACGGGTGCTGTCTGTGCAGCGTTTGTACGCATGGGTTTTCTCCGAGTGCTCCGGTTTCCTCCCACACTCCAAAGACGTACCGATTTGCAGGTTAATTGGCTTCGGTAAAAATTGTAAATTATCCCGAGAGTGTAGAATAATGCTCGTGTACAGAGTGATCACTGGTCAGCGTGGTTTGGTGAGCCGAAGGGCCTGTTTCCGCACTCTAGTCCTGAAGTATCCTGAAGCTTGCATCCCCCAGGATTGCAAACTGTATGTTTGGGGTTTCTTTTATTTCTGTTTTCCAGTTTTCTGAGCTGTTTTCGATTCTGTTTAGCTTAGTGGTTACAGGATGGTGTTTCTCCTTATTCTTGGCATCTTCCTCATTTGTAAATAAATGTTGAAGCCTGTGTCTGATAGGTTTTCATTGCCATTCAACTCACAACAAGTAACTATTTTTGAGATAAAGGAGGATGTTGTCTATTGGACAATGAATTGACTCAATAAATAAAACAAAATTCAGTTATCAATGGTCTACATCTAATTAGGCAGCTATGACCATAAGAGGTGCCCAGAGACCAGCACAGTGACTAACAGTAAATTCCTTAAATAGTGGTCTCATTTATTTTTGCTTTACATTATTTTTGCGTTAGGTTTCGATGTCCTGGTCTATTGGTGTGATGATTAATGCTCTGAGAAAGTAGGACCAACAAACTAAATTCTGCTTTAAAATATCCTGATCGCTTGAGAGGATAGAGAACTCCATGTGCCAATGAAAGGTAGATGGTGTTAATTTTATTGAGGGTTTTAAAATAAAGCAAACACAAAATTGTATTTCATTGAAAAAGAATTGAAACAGTAGGTTGGCAAGTACAGCGATGATAATATCACATTATCTAAGAGTTGGTTGTTTTGGAGCCGATTCTTTTCCTGGAGAATATTGGACCTGTAGAATAGTCTGGAGGGTTGTGTAGTACATGCCCATTTTCAGAATTGTTACAAATAAGAACTGAGCCCATATCTGGCAGAGACAAATTGCCTTGGAGGGTCAGAAAGATATTTTCCTTTTTATCCGCAACTGGCCTGGATTTTAATCTATTATTCCCCTCTCCCAGGAAATTACATGGCTTTCGGATAGATCAAGTGTGCCTTGATAGCAACGCATAAAGTATCACATGTGTAAGACAAGCTGTTTGGACATTGAATGTTTTGCTGCCTGCTGTTTTCAATATTTGGTATCAACAAAACAGCGTGACTGACAAAGATTTGTTAGATTAGAGAAAAATATAATCAAATTGGAGATCTTGGCAGAGCCAGATTTTGCTGAGGGTAATTATGTCTTTTAGCTGAATGAGTTTCAACTCAAATTTCTTTGCTGCCTTATAGCCAAACTGGGAAATCTAATATGACACAAGTATGCCATAGCCAAGTGTACCAACAATCCCCCCATGTCTTCATGATAGGAGGAAATGGTGTTTGCAAAATATTACATCAAAATAAGCACACGGCCAGACATTCAGATTTCCCAGCTGACGCACGTGCTGGATTCTGTCTAAATTAAACAGCTGTTTTTTTAGTTGAAGCTTGATGTGCTAAGGATTCAGCAAGGCACGTTCAAGTAGATTGTCATTCTCTGGTTTCCTTGCCCAGAGCCACCAGCAAGCTCCGAGTCACACGAGCTTCCCCAAGAAAGGGAATGTTGAAAGCTCAGAATCCTGGAAGAACACGTACTGCATTGCATATCTGGAACAAGGCTTTTCTGTTATGCACAGCTGGCAGGGATCTTCCATTTCTGTACATATTTAAACACTACATGACTATAAAATGTCTGATTCACAACTGTAATGCCCATACCCCTTCTTGCACAACTTGAAAGACCCCTACCCTTCCTTCACAGCCAGAAGGACAATATCCTTACCCCACACCTGGTTAAATAAACTTTGGCTGAAGGGAAAAATACTAAACCCTAAATCTGGAAACATCTTCAATAGAATGGGAGAGGGGCTGTGATTGTTGGTTCCACCCAACAGCCTCCTGTGCAGTGCTATTCCTTGGTTTCAATAAGTCCATAATGTAATTCAAACCAAGGAATGTCCAGATTTTGTGCAAGGCATTTGCAGAGCTTTTATGGCAAAATCTTTATATATCTACGCCTCCCAGTGTATAAACTCTTGCCCATAGGGCTTTGTTCCATGTGAGGTATGACCCCACACTGTCCAGACAGATACTGTGATTCCAGACTGCTTGTCTGTGGTACTATGTCCCAGACAATATGTTGGGGAATTAAACAATATGGGAAAAGGAAAGAAACATGAACTTAAGGCAGGAGCTCAACCATGAATTTATTGAATGCAAAGCATGCTTGGAAAGCTGGATATCTTACTCCAGCTCCAACATTTCTATGCCAATAAGTCCGAAACCACATTCTGCGACTATTGTTTGTGTGTCTCTCTCTCTTACTCACTCTCTCACTCACATGAATCAACTGGAATTTTTGCGTCCCATGCAAATCTTATTGAAGGGCCTGGACTGAAATGTCCTCACTTCCTCCTCTCATGATCGTATACTTAACATATCATGAGAAATGTCTCATCTTGATTAACAATGAAAATTAATCATAGAGATTACTTAACCTGAAAGGACAACAGGGCAGAGCTTTCTTCTGGCTTGTTTATCATGCTTCTAGTGCATTCTAAGCTTTGTCTCTTTTAGATTGTGACATTAGCCATAGATATATGGCCCCAAAATGCATCACCAAATACATCCCACCTCAGGCAACCAGGCTTGTTTGGTAGTTTTGGGGTCACTATTGTAGAACTATTCCCCGAGGTCTGACATTGTCTTCCGATTCATCATAGTTTTTACTTTTTTGTCAGTCCTAATACATTGTATCCATTTAAATTGATACAAGGCATCAAAGGAATTAAACTGGAGTCTGTCGTCCACTGTTACTCGCTCACCAGTGTACAGACTATGACTCACTGGAATATGGTTCCACAGACACTATCACGTGGAGCCAATACCACATGTATAGTCTCACACTTTGGGCCAAGGATTCCAGGGTTACTGAGTAACTGAGGTACCGACCACAAGCACTCCCTCACGGGTAAGGGTTTCATGTGTTAATTTACTATTACTTATAAAGGGAGTTATTACGGGCTATGTAACTTCAGAGCTGGGTTAATTTTTGGAATGTATTCTCATGAACAATATAAATTAAATTTTGAAAGCCACTTGTGAATTGGGGACAATCATTGGGAACTCTGCCTCCTGTACTCCCTTGAAACCCACAAAACCTCTGTCTCCAGTACTGATGTTAAACTCGTGGGCCCATTAGATCCACAACATTAATTTTCACTGGACTATGTGCACAGATTGTGATTATGGCACAATCAATTGCTAGACAATATCTTCTCATCAATGGTTTGTCAGTCCTCGTAGAAATAAATTTCTACATTTTTGGGTGATGGAAAATTGTCCATTGATGATATCAATATGTGTTAAAATACTGTGTAGGGAGATACTGCAGATGCTGATTTATACCAATAGACACAAAGTGCTGGAGTAACTCAGCAGGTCAGGCCAGAGGCAGTTCTCCAGAGATGTTGCCTCACCCCCTGAGTTACTCCAGCAATTTGTGTCTATCTTCTGTTAAAATACTGATGTCTGTTAAAAATGTTATCTGAGATTATTCTCCAGAAGTACTTTTAGATATGATTACGTTTTGGTTTCTAAAAAACATAGATTCCTCTAAATCCTAAAAAATGTAATTACTCTAGTCCTGGAAATGACCTTTCCCCCCATATTTTACCATAATCCCCATCCCCTAATCTTGTCAAAATTCACATTTATCCAATCCTATCCCATTCACCATCAACTTCAATCCTGTCCCCATTCCCGGCTCTTTCTCGGTTCACTATTGCTTAGCATCTACGAGAGCCGCAGCCTCTCGATGCCAGGAGCTGGTGTTCAATCCCTATATCTGATGCTGTCTGTGTGTGGTTTCCATGTTCCCTCTGTGACTATGTGGGTTTCCTCCTGGGTGTTCTGGTTCTCTGTTTACATTCCACATCCCAAAGGTATGTGCGGAGACACAAGAGACTTGCGCGTGCTGGAAACTGGAGCAAAAACAAACTGTTGGTGGAACTCGTCTGAAGAAGGGTTTCGGCCCGAAACGTCGCCTATTTCCTTCGCTCCATAGATGCTGCTGCACCCGCTGAGTTCCTCCAGCAATTTTGTGTACCTTTGTTGGTGGAACTCAACAGGTCAAGCAGCAGCTATGGAGGCAGAGGCATAGTCAACGTTTTGGATCAAGACATTGCATTGGGACTGAGAATGGAGAGGGGGATAACCAATGTAAAGAGATGAGGGGGAGGGGTGAGGGGGGGAGCTGGCAAGCGATAGGTGAAACCAAGTGATGAGGGGGTATTGGGTAGATGGAGCCAGGTGGGGGTGGGGAGAGGGGAGGTAGAGGCAGAGGCTGGATGGTGACAAATAGACACCACAAGAGCTATAGATCTCAGATCTGATAAGTAAATGGAACAATGATGGACAGATAGAACTATCATTCATTGCCATTTCCATTAGCTACTATGTGGTTCCACCACCAGTCATATCTTCCCCACACCTTTCTGCTTTGTACAGGAAGCACTCTATCAGCGACTCCATGGTTCGCTCATCCGTCTGCACTACCTCCAGCTGACACATCTCCTCCATTCATAGAAGGTGCAACACCTCCTCCCTCACTACCATTTAAGCACCTAAACAGCTCTTCCGTGTAAGGCAGAGATTCACATGCATCTCCCCAAACCTTGTCTATTGCATTTGATCCTCATGATGGGGTCTCTTCCACATTTTTTTTTTTTTTTTTTTTTTTTTTTTTTTAAATCAAAAATATTTATTCACATATTAAAATAGTATTGACAATACAATAAAACAAAACACCACCATAATACAAGACGAGCTAAACAATTATATTGCAATCCTTGTCAAGGATACATTCAACCCCCCTCGGTGCCCAGCGGTCCCGGAACTCCCTCAGGGTGCCCGTAGACAGGGCGTATTCCCTTTCCATCCGCACCCGGGCACGGACGTATCCCCGGAAAAGGGGCAGGCAGCCGGCTCGGGTAGAGCCCTCCACCGTCTGGCGCCGTGACTCACGGATGGCCAGCTTGGCCAGGCCCAGGAGCAACCCAACCAGCACATCTTCAGCCCTACCCTCTCCCCTACGCACAGGGTGTCCAAAGATGAGGATGGTGGGTGAAAAATGCAGCCAGAAGGCAAGGAGCAGCCCCTTAAGATATTCAAACAGTGGCTGCAGCCTCACGCACTCCATGTACACGTGGTACACAGACTCTTCCAGCCCGCAAAAGTGGCAGGCGGCTGGCGAGTCTGTGAACCGCGAGAGAAACAGGTTGCAGAGTACACCTCGGTGCAATACCCTCCACCCCAGGTCCCCAATGTAGAGGGGGAGAATCCCTGCGTAGAGGGACCCCCACCGGGGGCCCCCCTCGCGACCGGAAGGGAACACCGACCGCCACTTGGTGTCCGGACGGTGGACCAGGGCGAGGAAGTGCAGGGTGTGGAGGAGGAGCCTGTACAGGACACGCCTCCCTGCGTCTCGGAGGGAGACGAAGGGTGTCGAGGAAAGGCGGCTCAAATTGTGTGGGACCGGCTCCCGGGATGGATTACGGCGCCTTGGTCCGATGAGTACTTCCGGCTGAGCGGGGGTTTGCTCAACCACCAGTACTCCACACGTTTGAGCCCCCCGATCACCCGATGGGGCGGGACAGGGACCGGCTGCTCTCAAGCCCGGGCCGTCACCCTCCGCCGGTGGAGGTGGGGCCTGGTCAACGGCAACCAGGTTCCAGACTCTCAGCAAGTCCCTGTAGAAGCCAGGCATCCCCATCAGGACCGCACGGCTGACCCCCACCATCGGGATCCGCGTACCTCCTTGAAGGCAGCGGCTCCGTTGGAAAACGTGCGTTGCCAGCACGTGCCACCTGGGAGGATGCCCTGAGTACAGGTATCTCTGCAAGGTCCTGAGGCGGAGAGCCGCCACCTTGGTGCGAATGCACACCAGCGACTGACCGCCCTCCTCGATCGGGAGACTCAGGACCGCTGCAGAGACCCAGTGCTTTCCGTTGCCCCAGAAGAAGTCCACCAACTTCTTCTGGATGATCCCAGCAAAGGTGGCTGATGGGACCAATGTGGTCAATCTGTACCAGAGCATGGAGGCCACGAGTTGGTTAATGACCAACACCCTGCCCCGGTACGAAAGCACTCTGAGGAGACCCGCCCAGCGCCCCAGCCGGGTGACGACTTTCACCTCCAGCTGGGGTCTCTTCCACATTGGTAGGATTGCTTTGCCAAGCACCTGCACTCTGTTCATAGTAGCTACTTTGAGCCTATGGTTGCATACTATTTTAACTGTCCATCCTATTACCACACTGACTGATCTGTCTCAGCCTTCTTCACTGCCAGGGTGAGGCTAAGCACAAACTAGCACGACATATTCTACCTGGGCAGTCTACATCCCAATGATATGAACATTGAATTTGTATTTATTTTTCCACAACAAAGCTACTTTTCAATCCTATCCTTCTACTGTTCCTGCATAGTTTCTTTCTTTTACTGATGGTGCTAACTTGTGAACCCCTTTGATCTACCAACCTACATGTACTCGCACTTTTGGTACAGTAATTGATATTCCTATTTTACCTACAATACATATCACCTTGTGTTTATTTGTGTTGATCTTCTTTTTGCCCTATAATTTATTACCCCATAATTTGTTGCAGTCCTCCTTAACATTAACTATTTCCCTGTAACTTTGAATCATCGACAAATGTAGAAACTATGCTTTCATTAATGCAACATGAACAGTAGTGGTCCCTGCATGGATTGTTATGGTTCAATACCATTCATCTTATTTCACTGTAGATAGATCCCGTTTATATCCAGACTCAGCAGAATGGATTGCAAACTAACTTCAAGGCAGAAGGCAATGTTCCCAGGGACAACACTCTCTGATCTTATTTGATAATCGAATCTGGAATACCTTATCAAAAGTATTTTAAAAATCCACTTAAATTACATTTCTGTTGTCTACTTCCCATTCACCTTTAAAGGATTCAATAAGATTGTTCAAGCAAGATATTCCATTTGAAATCCATGTTGACAATTCATTATTATACTTTTGGTTCTAGATATTCTCCTATTCTCTCACTTAGTTTGGATTGCATTATTGATCTTACCACCATTGTTAAGATATCTATAATTCACCGAATATTTTCTATTCCCCTGTTAAATATATCCTATCGATTCTCAGGCACCATATCTTTTTCTAAAGAATTATTATGTATCTGAAGTAATATCTCTGTGATCTCTTCCCTGACTGCCTTTACATTGCATGGAAGTTATCCATCCAGACCAGTCCGATTCATTTATTTAATTTATCCTTTTTTAAATTTTAACTGCACTTATCTCATTATTCATTTAATCATCCGAAGGCATGTTCATATGTTCTATCTCCCTGATAATTTATCAAAGTGAAATAATTATCCAATGTTTCTGCTATCTCCCTATCATAAATACTATCTGTTTCTTAATGGATCTACTCCCATCCCAATATTTATTTTCATTGAATATTTCTGTGAAATATATATTTTGTTTCGATAAGTTAATTCCAGTTTCTGCATACCTTGCCCATTGCTTACTTGATTCTCCTCCTAATCCCTTTGTGATTTCTTAAATCGTGCTATCTTCTATGTAGACATTTAATTCATGCCTATTTCCTTAACCCCCATTGCTCAGTCCTCATTCATGGTGTTCTGGAACAGTTTCAGTATTAAACTAGACCAAGTGTGGACCCATTGGGCCCCATTCCCCAACGCAATATTCCACCACTGACCAATAGCCCCCAACTGCACAGGCGTGGCTGATGGGTTCCCGTTGTGACGTCAGAGATCCCCATTGTGATGTTGGTCACGGCAACCTTACCCCAATTGTGCAGGCGCGGCCGGCTAGTGAGAGCGTGACTTTGATGTTTTTAAAGTTCAAAATGGCAATAACATGTAAAATATAAGATAAATGTGAATGCATCTCACTCTCCAGTCCCCTATTCCCCTCCTCCATTATCCTCCTTCTCCCCACCCTCCACCAACCCTCCTCTGCTTCCTCCCCTCACCCCCTCCCTCCCCTCCTCCCTCTTGCACCTCCCCTCCTCCATTACCTCGCCATCCCTCTTCCTACCCCTATCCTCCTCCATTCCCCCTCATCGCCTAACACTCCCTCCCCCTCCTTTTCTTTCCCCTCTCCTCCTCCCCGATTTCTTCCCTCACCTCTCCCTCCCTCTCCTTTCCCCTACCCTCAGTTACTCCCTCCATCCCTCCATAACCCCTCTGCCCTCCCTACCCCCCTCCTCTCCCTCTATCCCCCTGCTCCCCACTACTCATCTCCTCCCCATCTCATCCCCCCACTTTCTGTCCTCACCTCCCCCACTGGCCTCCTCCCCTCTATCCACCACTCCCCCACTCTCCCTCCTCACCTCTCCCACTTTCCCCACCCCCGCCTCTCCCTCTATCCCGCTGCTCCCCCACTCCTCACCTTCCCCCGATCACACTCCCCACAATGACAATCACGATGTTCTTTTAAAAATGAAATTCTCAAAGAAAATTGCATTTTTTCTTTAAAATAACCTAAACACAATGTTAGCTGTTAATGAAAATGGAAGAATTTGATTAAAAGGTTTTTTTTAGAATAAAATCAATGTCAATGAAAATCGCGATTAAAACAAAAAGTGAGATTCGGGATCTCATTGTGACGTCATTGTGATGTCGAACGCAGCTGACGGGTAGGGAAAGTGGAAAAGAGGTTTTTGTAAATTTTAAAATGTCAATAACTTGTAAAATATAACGTCAATCTGAACGAAACTTGGCTAATACACATAGCGCTATCGTGTAACATTTTGGCGGAGTTTCTGGAACTCACGCATATACTAACAAACAAACAAACAAGATGAGAGTTTTAAAGATAGCTAGATGGATAGATAGATAGATGCAGAGACGATGTAGTGCCTCCTGGTGGCCATGTTGGGCAGTACACCTAATTTGTAACTGGTTGACCTTGTGACCTTGTCATGTAACCTTTGGCGGGATGGAATGCAAAACAATGGAGGCAACAGCATATTTTTTGGTCCTGATATATTTTGTGAACATCTGCAATCATCCTATGCCTTTTGACAGCATCATCGGTATGTGTTGTAATGTTCAATGTTTACTTATGGTTGGAATTGAGTTGGATGATCAGCCATGATCATATTGAATGGCGGTGCAGGCTCGAAGGGCCGAATGGCCTACTCCTGCACCTAATTTCTATGTTTCTATTTCTATGTTTCTATGAATTCGTTATTTTAGGTAGAATATTTATTTACAGTGTTATTGTAGTACGTTTGCAATAAGCGTATATCTGATTTCTACACCTTTTTGTACTTGTAGTTTCACACTTTCCCGATTCAATAAACCTGTGGACAAAAGAGTTTGCGTCTTCAGAGTCTTGATAAAGGGAGGTGTTTAAGCTGACTGTCAAGATATCCTCAGTTGTATTTTGAGGACAGCACAAATGCAGTCTCAGGAATGTATAGTTTTCTTTTTTCTTTTAATATAATATGTTTTCTTTCACCAAATTGAACATCTTGTTAAATGTTTCGTGTTATTTTTATGGATCATTGTTTGCTAAAATAGATTCACATTTTATCTTCCTATGTTCTACTATCAACAAAATCAACCTTTTTGTGATACTTTTGTCCTTCACTGTAATCAGCTTAAATTATATTATCTTAGGGATTGTCCAGCGATTGTTTGGAGGTTCTGCTACATTTTATTGTTTTCTCTACATGAAATTGCTCCCAAGTGCTAACTCATATAGCATATCCTTCCTAATAGACCTTCATTCTCCTATCCACTGCTTCTTCTGTACAAGTATTTTTAGGGTACTTGAAATTTCATATGATTTCATAACACAGTTATAGACACTCCTTTCTCTAATTTGCATTTGTTGTTTCACCTGTCTTCCACTGTTGGTGAAATTTATTAGGGAAATTGCTTATTATATTTTTATCTCTATCTTTGAGAATTCCATTTTCTTCTTCTCTGTAAATGCACATTTGTTTCAACTGTCATTATTATTCCTGGTAAGTATTGCTTTAGTTGCTTTCTATCTTTTCACTGTCGTATTTAATTTCAGTTGCTATATATTAGTAACTCTTAATTAGCCTATTTCCTCCCAATCAATGGTTGTTTCCATCCCTCCAGGCATTGTGCATTGCTGTACGGACAGCTCAATTCATTCTTCTTCTTCTTGCGTATGTCATGCACAGCCTAAAGTTGTAGGACAACTTGTACTATTTGATCTTATTTGATTGTGCACGCCAGGTTGATTGCATTAGTTGAAACAGGGCGAACCACTTGAAGGTTGCAATCTCCCACCCCCTCAATTCATTGTTAATAGATTTTCCTTTCATTTTATGGTTATCCATCTTTTTGCACTCTTGTTCAATAATGCAATTTAATCCCTTGCCATCACATTTTATTCCTTCTTATCCTCTTTTTTCTGCTCTGTTTACATAAGTTTTTTGTTTTCCTTGTAGATCCCTCTTCCATTACGATCAGTTTAAAGCATTTGCCAGTTCCCCATTTACTTTTCTACTGGGGCACAGGTCCCTTCCAAGTTTGGGTGGAACGGATTACACTGTTACAGCTTCTTCCAATCCCAGATTGGCTGCTGCTCCCATGAAAAAGAACACTACTTCTCACACCAGTCCTTTAACCATATGTTGATAAGCAAATCTCTATATTGGCGAGGCTCTTACCGATATTTGTGATCTTCCCATTCAAAGTAAATGCTTAAATTAGCATGTTCCAGTGCATATGAGTGCTTCTCTAAGTTTGCAGATGACACCACTGCATTGGGTGGGATCTCAAACAATGATGTGGTGAACTATCACATGTATAAGATGAATCCATGCACTGCCTGCCTCTGGTTACGAATGACCCACCTATGGACACCCCTAGATACATGCCAGCTCTAATAATATTGTTAATTTTGAAAGTCTGACGCGCATACATACATTTTTTGCTAATGAATGATAGAATTGGTTTTCTCTTCCGCCATTTTTGGTAATTGTTCTTTCTTATCCGTCATATGCTTTTGATGCCATTCATTACAATACCACGAGACAATTACCATATCAAGTGAATTTTATGACAAAATCATCTTACAAATATCTGTAAAAATAAAACTCGTTCCTTTCCCCGGGATCACTTCCATAAGAGTTATAAATAGGATAAGATATGCATTAAAGTGATTATATTTCTGAGGCTCCATGTGTCCATTAATGAACCACTAGGTATGTGACAGAATATTTATATATACTTAAGTGGACTTTTGTTCATATATTAGTAAATATCCCATGTAAATGAATGAATGTCCATATTTTAGTAAATCTGTATGTACATTGAATAATCTGATTTGCAGAGAAATCTGTCAATTTCAAGAAAACATGTATAATAATATTTTTGTGTATAGACGGACAAAAATCAGGTTAATTCACCATATATTTAATATATTAGTGATCATATATTTTGGTGCCGTGTACATGCAAATTAAGGCTTTGTGTATACATGCTATTTTGGAGAGTATGTGATGGCTCATTTATCAACTTGAACGTGGTCTGGCTGAGTAAGCAATATGTGAGTAATATACACTAGTAATATGTGTTAAGAGACTATGACAAAAGCTCACAGATGAATTGGTATAAAGCAGCAAACCCAGACTGCATAGTAATCAGAACTGAAAATAGATGATAGTTCACAGCCTGAAGAGCAGATACCGATGCATACATATCAATAAGGTATTATCTAAATTGCAATATTGTAGAAAGTTTACATTCTGAAATATCAGATTTCTACCACATCGAGCTGCAGAAAACTCTATCAATTAAATAATTCACATGCAAGTACGGGAGAAATTTACTGCAGTGCACCAAGGGATACGTCTTGAAACTGATAATGGTAGTTATCAAGGTAGTACGGTCATAATTTAGTAATGAGAATTAACCATTTAAAAAAATCTATGAACTATATAGAATTCTAGACTAAGTGGGACCCGTTGGGTCCCAGCATCACACAGGAGGGCTGGTCATCCAACGCAATATTCCACCTCTCCACCAATTCTAATATTGGTGGCCGGGGGGGGGGGCTTTCTGGAGCGCTAGTATGGGTGTTGTGGGCTGAAGGGACTGGTTTCCAGAGGGCTAGTATGCAAATTGTGCACCAAATGGATTCTTGGGCTGGCGTCTCAGTCAATCAAGCCTGTTGTGCTGGCAACTCACTCACGGCTGGAGGGCTGGTAGTTGACTCACGGCTAATCCTTGAAATTCTATTTCAAGCAGGGTATAAGGCCACCAAATTCAAGTGCAGTTTCTTACCACTTCTAGCAGGGTGCAAGGCCACCAAATTCAAGTGCAGTGTCATACCATTTGAAGTAGGGTGCAAAGCCACTAAAGACAGCGAGTCATGATCTCTCCCTCCTCCATCTTGCAGGGACTGAGCCACACCCACATTTCCGGGTTTAATAACCCCTCCCCCTGCCCCCACCGGAAAAGGTGTGGCTTTCATGGAGTGATTGACAGGAGAGAGATTCTCAACATTTAAAAAAAAACTAATGACACTTTTATTTTTCATTGATGGGAAGAATTCTCTGCATCTGCTCAGCGGAAGGGGACTGAGTAAGATGGCCAAAATCACAGCCGTAAGTGGTAGCGTTTTATCTAAAATCAATATACAGTGCAAACAGGAAGTAAGTGCATTTACAGTAATGCCTTTTAACTTCAAGCCAAAGCACCCAAGCCACCAATTGTAGTAAGTAGTGCCTTTCAACTTCAAGCCAAAGCTCCCAAGCCACCATTTGCAGTAAGTAGTGCCTTTCAACTTCAGGCCAAAGCACCCAGGCCATCATTTGCAGTAGGTAGTGGCTTTCAACTACAAACCACACCCAAGCCACCATTAGCAGTAAGAGGTGCCTTTCAACTTCAAGTCAAAGCAACCAAGCCACCATTAGCAGTAAATAGTGCCTTTCAACTTCAACCCAATGCACCCAAGCCATCATTTGCAGTACGTAGTGCCTTTGAACTTCAAGTCAATGCACCCAAGCCACCATTTGCAGTAAGTAGTGCCTTTTCTACTTCAAGCCAAACCTCCCAAGCCACCATTTGCAGTAAGTAGTGGCTTTCAACTTCAAACCAAAGCTCCCAAGTCACCACTTGCAGTAAGTAGTGCCTTTCAACTTCATGCCACCATTTGCAATGCCTTTCAACTTAATGCCAAAGCACCCAAGCTACAATTTGCAGTAAGTAGTGCCTTTCAACTTCAGGCCAAAGCTCCCACACCCCCATTTGCAGTAAGTAATGCATTTTAACTTCAAGCCATTGCACCCAAGCCACCATCTGCAGTAAGTAGTGCCTTTCAACTTCAAGCCAAAGCACCCAAGCCACCATTTGCAGTAAGTAGTGCCTTTCAACTTCAAGCCACACCCAAGCCACCATTGGCAGTAAGTAGTGCCTTTCAACTTCAAGCCAAAGCAACCAAGCCACCTTTCGCAGTAATAGTGCCTTTCAACTTCAAGCCAAAGCTCCCAAGCCTCCATTTGCAGTAAGTAGTGCCTTTCAACTTCATGCCACCATTTTACAGTAAGTGGTGTCTTTCAACTTCAAGCCATTGCACCCAAGCCACACCCAAGCCACCATTTGCAGTAAGTGGTGTCTTTCAACTTCAAGCCACACCCAAGCCATCATTTGCAGTAAGTGGTGTCTTTCAACTCCAAGCCACACCCAAGCCACCATTTGCAGTAAGTAGTGCCTTTCAACTTCAAGCCAAAGCAACCAAGCCACCATTTGCAGTAATAGTGCCTTTCAACTTCAAGTCAAAGCTTCCAAGCCACCATTTGCAGCAAGTAGTGCATTTCAACTTCAAGCCAAAGCTCCCAAGCCTCCATTTGCAGTAAGTAGTGCCTTTCAACTTCATGCCACCATTTGCAGTAAGTGGTGTCTTTCAACTTCAAGCCATTGCACCCAAGCCACACCCAAGCCATCATTCATCTTCTTCTTCTTCTTCTATGTGGTGTTTTTTGGCGGTTGGCAAACAACTTTTTTGGTGCATTACCGCCACCAACTGGTATGGAGTGTGGATCAAACAACACCATTACATATACTAATAACCTATATCCTTCCGAACAAATTGGTTACCCTAAGAAAATGCAACAGGATTTGATAGCACTTATATGAACTTCCTTGCAAAATATCTACCAAATCAAATTGTATTCTTTCTTTTCTGAACTGCTCACTCATCCGTTCTCTCTCCTCCTCATACCTCTCACAATGTACAATGACATGCTCTATTGTCTCTTCTTGCCCACAGTATTCACATCTACCTGTATTATGCTTGCCTATTATAAAAAGTGTACTGTTCAGACCAGTGTGTCCAAATCTAATTCTTGAGATTACTGTCTCCTCTTTTCTGTTTTTTCCTGCACATCTCATTTCTCCCACTTTCCTCTGGACTCTGTAGAACCACCGTCCTTTCCGCTCTTCATCCCATTGCTTTTGCCATCTTTCCTTCAGTCTTTGCTTAATAATGTCTTTGATTTCAGTTTTACCCATGTTAATACTTAAATCAATTTTACTTCTTTTTGCTACCTCTTTTGCTACCTTATCTGCCATTTTGTTTCCTCTAATGCCAATGTGTGCTGGTACCCATAAAAATATGACTGTAAGCCCCATCATTTGAATTCTGAATAGTGTTTGTTGTATTTCAATCAAAATGTCTGGTCTACTGTCTGAATGGCTGTGCTGTAAACTCTTTATTGCTAAACCTGAATCTGAGCAAATAACTGTCCTTAAAGGCCTAGTATCCTCGACCCACTGTACCGCTAACAATATTGCAATCATTTCACCTGTGTATACTGAGACCTCATTATTGATCCTCTTCCCTACTTTGATGTGAAATTCTGGTACAATAAATGCTACTCCTACTTTATCTACTGAATCTTTTGATGCATCTGTATAAATTTGGACAAAACTGTAGTATCTGTCAATGTATTCCTGTATGATGACTGAATTATACCTATGTTGTTTATCCTTGTTTTCCTGTTCTAATGTTGTAAAGTCTACTGTTGCATCTGGAAGTATCCAAGGTGGAATTGAAGGTAATGGAACTGTTGGAACCACATTTAATTGTGCTATGCCGATTTGTACTGCTCTCTGGGTCACTGTCCATCCAAAACTTTTTGTTTCCCTTCTCTCCTTTTCCCAGCATGGTTTGACAGTAACTTGTGCTGGGTGTTCTTGACTGTGGCCCTGTAGGTTAATCCAGTAATTTAATGAAAGCTGTATCCTTCTCATCTCTAGAGGCATCTCCCCCATTTCAACCTGTAATGCTGCTGTTGGAGTTGTTTTTATTGCACCTGTACATATTCTCAATGCCTGATATTGAATGTTGTCTATTTTCTTAAGAGAAGTACTTGATGCGGACCCATACACCACACAACCATAATCTAACACAGATCTAATTAACCCATTGTATATAGCCTTCAAAGCTGTTCTATCTGCCCCCCAATCACATCCAACTAAACATCTCATTACATTAAGTATCTTCTTACATTTGTCCACTATTTTCTGAATATGAACCATCCATGTAATCCTCTCATCAAACCATAAACCTAAAAATTTATAGTATTTTACTCTCTCCAATTCCTGGTTATATAATTTTAGTTTAACCTCACTACCAATTTCCTTCCTAGTAAAAAACATTATCCAAGCCATCATTTGCAGTAAGTAGGGCCTTTCAACTTCAAGCCACACCCAAGCCATCATTCGCAGTAAGTAGGGCCTTTCAACTTCAAGCCACACCCAAGCCATCATTTGCAGTAAGTAGTGCCTTTCAACTTCATGCCACCATTTGCAATGCCTTTCAACTTAATGCCAAAGCACCCAAGCTACAATTTGCAGTAAGTAGTGCCTTTCAACTTAAAGCCAAAGCACCCAAGCCACCATTTGCAGTAAGTAGTGCCTTTCAACTTCAAGCCAAAGCTCCCACGCCCCCATTTGCAGTAAGTAATGCATTTTAACTTCAAGCCATTGCACCCAAGCCACCATCTGCAGTAAGTAGTGCCTTTCAACTTCAAGCCACACCCAAGCCACCATTTGCAGTAAGTAGTGCCTTTCAACTTCAAGCCAAAGCTCCCACGCCCCCATTTGCAGTAAGTAATGCCTTTCAACATCAAGCCACACCCAAAGCCATCATTTGCAGTAAGTGGTGTCTTTCAACTTCAAGCCACACCCAAGCCATCATTTGCAGTAAGTAGTGCCTTTCAACTTCAAAGCTCCCAAGCCACCATTTGCAGTAAGTGGTGTCTTTCAACTTCAAGCCAAAGCAACCAAGACACCATTTGCAGTAATAGTGCCTTTCAACTTCATGCCAAAGCACCCAAGCCACCATTTGCAGTAAGTACTGACTTTCAACTGCAAGCCAATGCACCCAAGCCACCATTCGCAGTAATAGTGCCTTTCAACTTCAAGTCAAAGCAACCAATTCACCATTTGCAGTAAGTAATGCCTTTCACCTTCATGCCACCATTTGTAGTAAGTGGTGTCTTTCAACTTCAAGCCACACCCAATGAGCGCTAGTATGAACCATTTTAGACCCAATAGACTTTTTTTTTTGCAAGCTTTAGGGCCAATAGACATTTTTTGCAAGCTTTAGAACCAATAGTCATGTTTTTGCAAGCTTTAGAACCAATAGACATTTTTTGCAAGCTTTAGAACCAATAGACATTTTTTTTGCAAGCTTTAGAACCAATAGACATTTTTTTTGCCAGCTTTAGAACCATTAGACATTTTTTTGCCAGCTTTAGAACCAATAGACATTTTTTTTGCCAGCTTTAGAACCAATAGACATTTTTTTTGCAAGCTTTAGAACCAATAGACATTTTTTTTGCCAGCTTTAGAACCATTAGACATTTTTTTGCCAGCTTTAGAACCAATAGACATTTTTTTGCCAGCTTTAGAACCAATAGACATTTTTTTGCCAGCTTTAGAACCAATAGACATTTTTTTGCCAGCTTCAGAACGTATAGACATTTCTTTGCCAGCTTTAGAACCTATAGACATATTTTTGCCAGCTTTAGAACCTATAGACATATTTTTGCAAGCTTAGAACCAATAGACATATTTTTGCAAGCTTTAGAACCAATAGACATATTTTTGCAAGCTTAGAACCAATAGAGGCATTTGTTTTGCAAGCTTTAGAACCAAAAGAGACACTTTTTGCAAGCTTTCGAACCAATAGAGACACTTTTTGCAAGCTTTAGAACCAATAGACACTTTTTGCAAGCTTTAGAACCAATGGACATTTTTTTGCAAGCTTTAGAACCAATAGACATTTTTTTTGCAAGCTTTAGAACCAATAGACATTTTTTTTGCAAGCTTTAGAACCAATAGACATTTTTCTGCAAGCTTTAGAACCAATAGAGACACTTTTTGCAAGCATTTTAGAACCACTAAGGGCGCTTACATTTGAGTAGATATGTGTTCAGTGTTATTCACAGCTCAGAGAGACGTGACCCTCTGCCTTCCTCCATCTTGAAGAGAATGTGTGGCACACCACTTCCTGGTTTTATAGTCCCTCCCCCCTGCCGCCAGCGGGTGCAGCAGAGAGAATGGGGAATTTTGTAAAAGCATTAATATCTCTGTCATTTTTAATCGACGGGAAAAATCCTCGGCACACATGAGGTGGAGGGGGGCTCTGAGCGAGGTGGCCAAAAATGACGGCCGTAGGTGGCGGCGTTCTCTCGAAAATCGCAGCACAGATGGCCAAAACCGGTCAAGAACAGACAGACAGACAGACAGACAGACAGACAGATCAGTACAGCACAGGGACAAGTCTTTGGACCATGATATCTGTGCAAACATGATGCCAACTTAAACTAATCCATTCTGCCTGCATATGAACCATATCCCTCCATTACCTGCATATTTATGTGCCTATCCAAGTCTGTCTTAAATATTTATCTTATCTTTTCCACCACTGCCCCTGGCAGTTCACTCCAGACATCTACCACTGTGTGAAAAAAATTGCTCTGCACATGTCCTTTAAACTTTCTTGGCCTGACCTAATAGTTATGCCCTCTAGTCCTTGACATTTCCACTTTGGGGAAAAGGTTCTGTCTTCCCTATTCAAGCCTTTCATAATTGTATATACTTCGAGTAGATTGCCCCGCAGTCTTCAATGATTCAGAGAAAACAATCCAAGTTTGTCCAACCTCATTTTATAACTAATACCTTCTATGCTAGGCAGTATCCTGGTAAACCAGTTCTGCACTGCCTCCAGAGCTTTCACATCCTTCCTGTAATGGGATGACCAGAACTGCACATAATCCACCAAATGCAGTATAATCAAAGTTTTATAAAGCTGCAACATAAGTTTCTGACTCCCATACTCTGAAGGCAAGCATACCGAATGCCACCTATATAATTCTATCTACTTGTGTTGCAATGCTGTTTATGTTGTTTAAATTATTTTTCTCCCAGTAATGGTTACACCTCATGACTTTCGAAAATGAGCATAATTAATAAAAGTAAATATTATTTCTTGCTTCCTGTTTGCAACTCAGCTATAATTGTTTGAAGTTCATCCCATTACTTCATTGGAGCTTTAACTATCCATAGAAAAATAGCACATTAGAATGTTCACTGGATTAGAATAGGTTCCTCTGCTGGACACATCCTCACTGGACTGACGGCCCAATAACACAATAGTGCAGGACATCCAGCTTTCATTTTAATCAGGCTATTGCTAATAACAGACTGTCTAATCCATTCTTCAGAGATATTAAATCCCACATAAAGTTGACCATGGCCCATATTGTAAATTATATCAGAAAATACAAAAATACTATAAGCATGTGAATACATGCCAGTAAGGGTGGTGTCTGTATAGTCATGACTCAATTAGTGGTACTCTCTATTTTGAGTCTGAAATTCTCCTCCAAAGCTGGACACAATAACCTAGCTGGACACTTCAGTACCGATGGAATTCTTCAGTTGGAATTACTTGAGGAAGTAAATAGCAGGACAGACAAAGGAGAATCAGTGAGTGTCATTTACCTAGATTTTCAGAAAGCTATTGATAAGGTGCCACACGTGAGGCTACTAAAGAAGATGAGAGCCCATGGTATCAAAGGGGAGATACTAGCATTTATAGTATACTAGACCAAGTGCAGACCTGTTGGGTCTGTTCCCCAAATGCGTGTTCCCCAAATGTTCCCCAAAAGGCAGAGAGAGTATGGGGAGAGATAGAGAGAGAGGCAGAGGCAGAGACCGTTATCAGCTAATTGGAGCTAGTTGTTACCAATGATGCTGGGGATTGGCCTCTCCTGGCCAGTCAGACAGTGATAAGGATCAGAGATGCATCCGGGAAGGGCATTGTCACACTCTTCTCTCAATCTCTTTCTGTGCTCACATTTTCACTTGAGTTCGATTCTCTTTCTCTAACACTCAATCCTACAATGTCCTCTATTTCTTACACATTTGATCTTCGCCTCATTCTCTTTTACATCCTGAATCCATCCTATTCCCTAATACTCTGAATCCTACAATATCCTTTATCTTTCATATTCTTTGACCATACTCTCTAACTGTCAAACCCTCATGCCAACCAAAACTTCCAAGCCTTTAAGTGGAGATAAAAATTGTTTTTAAAGGAATTTTGACATACAATAAAATATTTCCCGAAAACAGCAAATCTATACTAAATTTATTTCATTTATGCATTCCCTCTGATTTAAGCTGAAAAATATCATATGCCAGATTTAACAATTTTGGATGAATTGGCAGAAATATTATGGAAGTAATAAAAATGCATGTGATTATAATTTCTTCCTTATGAATATGTTAATTATAGTAATTCCTGGAACCTATTCTCTCTGGTTAGACGTTTTTTGAATTTCTTTCTTACAATTTATGATACCAATGCTAATGTTACATTAACGTATTTACCCAAGTATCAGGCTGGGAATTAGTTCCAGGTGATGAACTACATCACACAATTACATTTAATAGAATATTCAATAAAGGTTAAATATTTAAATATTTTAAACACCTTGCTTCCATTTGTCTCTGTGCTACTATTTTCTTATTTTTCCCTCTCTTGCCCATTTTCTGCTTCATATTTGAATTGTTAAACAACATATATCATTTCCCTCAGTGCATCAGGATATTTCCATTAATATTAATAACTTTTACCAATTTTTAAAATGTCTCTTTCTTCAGATTTTCTTTCGATTCTGTAAAAAGGGGAAAAAAATGAAGTGGCAAGAATCAGACTCCCAAATCAGCAGGTAATCAGAGAGAATGTCCTTTATTATTTCAATTATTGATAAAACCCCTGAAAGTTAGGAGAGTAACTTAAAGGTTAGATAAATAAAATAGCAGCAAATAATAACTAGCACAAAACATTACAATAAAGGGCATTCGTCTGACTCTTACTTCACTCTGAAAAAGATTTTCTAGTTGAAATTAAAACTTAAGAACCATCATTTAGTCTTGACAGGGCCATCCATCTGCCTCTGAGGTGAGAGTGCAATGACAATTGCTGGAAAACCTGGACAATTACAATGGAGACAGAAGAGAATGCAGATACTCAAACCATGAGCAAAAACAATGTGCTGGAGTAACCTAACGGGTCAGGCAGCATCCATGGAGGGAATTGACAGATGATGTTTTGGATTGGGACCCTTCTTCAGGCTGATGGAATGGGGGGAAGAATGCTGGAAAAGGGAGATATTGGTAGGGCATAGCTTGACAAATGAAAGGTGGATCCAGCTATGATAATGTTCCAATGATAGGTAACTTTCGTACTATAATACATTAAAGATGCTACATAAATACTGTGTTCAGAGGCTTTAAATATGTAATAATTGTGAATGCATTACTTATTTTATTCCATACTCAGCATGGAATGAAGCAAAGGCATTTTCGGCAATATACAAGGACACACTGTTCACAAGAGAATGAAAGTTAAATGCAAATGCATCCAGCAGTACAGATTTGAGAGCAAACTGCAAGCAATATGTTTGAGTCTGTAATAGACTTTGGGAATTCAGGATTGTCTCAATTATACCTTCTGACACCTCTGATCTTGTGTACGCATTCAGCACCCCAAGCAATACTGGTGCATGGTTGAGATGTTGCCGGCTGAGATAGATTTTTGCCCTTGACTTCATATTGCAGGAATGTAATGGTTCAAAGTGGCTTTTTGGTTTCTTTAGTTTTTGGCAGTTAGCTGCATTTTTTAAGTACTACAGGGTGTCGGTTCACCTTGCATGACATTAAAACTTCCCAGAGTGTTTTACAACTTATTAAGTGTATAAGAAGTGTAGGCGTTGTTGTACCAAAGGCAAACATTGCAGCTGACACAAGATCGTACAAACGACAAGGAGATAAATGGCCAGAACATGTCTTGAAGATGCTGATGTAGGGAGGGAAGGAGGGAGCGAAGGAGGGAGGGAGGGAGGGAGGGAAGGAGGGAGGGAGGGAGGGAAGGAGGGAGGGAAGGAGGGAGGGAGGGAGGGAAGGAGGGAGGGAGTGAGCAATGCTGTAATATTGAGCAGAACAAGTGCTGGAGGAATTCAGTGGGTCAGGCAGCATTTATGGAGAGAATAGACAGATGACGTTTTGGGACAGGACCCTTCTTCGGACTGATTCAGAGGGATATACCCTATAGTATGGTGACCACGACATCACACAATTTCCCAGGTGGAGTCTCACCAATGGCCTATACAGCTATAACATTACGTTCCAACTGTTATACTCAGTGCACCATCCATGGAAGGCAAGCATGCTACATGCCTTCTTCACAACTTCATCTACCTCAGTTGCTAATTTCAGGTAACTATGTATTGTACCCCAAGGTCTCTCTGTTCTACAGCACTCCCCATAGTATTGTTCATAGGTTCACAAGTGATAGGAGCAGAATTAGGCTTTTCGGCCCATCAAGTCTTCACCAAGCTTGCCTGATCTATCTTTCCCTCTCAACCCCATTCTCCTGCCTTCTCTCCATAACCCCTGAGACCCAGGCTACTCAAGAATATATTCATCTCTGCCTTTGACCTGGTCTCCACAGCCTTCTGTGGCAATGGATTCCACTGACTCACCATCCTCTGACAAAACAAATTTCTCCTCATCTCCTTCCTAAAAGTACATCCTCCCCATATCCAAAATATATAGGCCTTTCATTATTTTGTATGTTTCAATGCGGTCTGCCCTTCATCCTTCTAAACTCCAGCGAGTACAGACCCAGTATTGTAAACACTCATCATATGTTAACCCAATCATTCCTGGGATCATTCTTGTAACCCTCCACTGGACCCTCTCCAATGCCAGCACATTCTTCCTCAGATATGGGGCCCAAAACTGCTCACATTACTCCAAATGCAGTCTGACCAGTGCCTTATAAAGCCTCAGCATTACATCCCAGCTTTTATATTCTAGTCCTCTCAAAATAAATGCTAGCATTGCATTTGCCTACTTGCTACCTTACTCCTTAAGTTTGACTCACAAACTTTTTGGGAATCCTGCATCAGCATTCTCCAGTCCCTTTGCACTTAACTTGCTCTGGATTAACTTGCCAAAATGGATCACTTTGCACTTGGCTGGGTTAAATTCCTTTGCCCATTTTATAAGTTTATCTCAATCCTTTTGTAACCATAGACTGTCCACCATACCACCAATCTTGGTATCGTCTGCAAACTTACTAATCATGCCACCGCCATTCTTATCCAAATCATTAATATATATGACAAACGGGGGGGTATCCAGCACCAATTATTGCAGCACACTACTGGTCACAGACTTTCATTCTTATAAAAATCCCTCTACTACCACCTTCTGATTCCTTCTGCCAAGACAATTTTGGATCCAACTGTCTAAAGAAGGGTCTTGACATGAAACCTCACCTATTCCTTTTCTCCAGCGATGATTCCTGATCCATTGAGTTACTCCAGCTTTTTGTGTCTATCGTTAGCTAGATCACCTTGATCCCTTGAGATCTAATCTTCCAAACCAGTCTACCATGCAAGACCTTGTCAAAAGCCTTACGAAAATCCATATAGCCAATGTCTATCACCCTGATCTAATCAATCTTCTTCAAAAAACTAATTACATTTGTGAGACTCATCCAGCCATGCACAAAGTCATGCTATCCCTTACCAGTTCTTGCCTTCCCAAATGCAGATGGACCCTGTCTCTCAGAATCTCCTCCAGCAACCTTCCCAACACTCCCTACCCTGTAGTTCCTTGGGTTGTCTTTGCAGTCATAAATAAAGGTAAACAGTAAGCCATCTTCCAGTCTTTTGGTAGCTTTCCTGTGGCTATGAATGGTAGAAAGATTTCTGCCATGCATTTTCTTCCCTTGCATCCCACAATTTCCGATAATGTCCTGGAGATTTATCCATGTTCCTCAAAACTGTCAACACCTCCTCTTCCGTAATATCAATATGTTTCAGGATATCATTGTTCTTTCCTGAGTTCCCTAGCTTCCATGAGTTTCTCCACAGTAAATATAGACTAAAAGTATTCATTTAAGAACATGCACATCTCTACTGGCACCACGCATAGATGACTATACTGATTATTAAGGGGGGCTATTCTTACGCAGCTTATGTTTTTGCTCTTAACATGCTTACAGGGTCTCTTTGGATTCTTGTTACCTGAACTGTCACAGATATTCTTACATCTCCTTTTTACCCTCTTGATTTTTTTTCCCCAGAGTTCACCTGCATCCCTTATACTCCTTTGGATTCCCAGCTTGATTCCAGCTGCCGTTTCTTGACACGTGCTAGGTTCTTTGTCCTGACCAGAGCTTCAATAGTCCTTCCAGTCTTACAGTTGACTTTCACAGTAACATGCTGACCCTGGCCCTTCCCTATCACACTTTTAAAGCCTTCCCACTTGCCAGACTTCCCTTTACCTGCTAACAAATTCTAACCATCAACCCTTGCAAGTTCCTATTTCCATCATCTCTGAGAATGAATTGGTGTCATAATTTGAGGGAGGTGTAAGGACGTGTCTGGGAGCTGATGTTTAGCCTTTGAGAGGAGAGATCAGTTCACCAAATCACATTTGCAAGATCCATGTCACAGGTTTGATGACAATGTCTACATTAAAGTTAGGAAGCAAGTTCAGAGGTGGTAGTTTAGAGAGTAAAGGCAGTAAATGATTAATAGACCAAGAGAGAGTAAGAGACTAGGAGGAAGGATCATAGTGTATCAAGAACTCTGATAGAAAAAGTCTGGAATGAGGACAAAGGAAATGGGCATGAAATTAACGTCAGCAAAGAAGAAGAATATATATATTGATGATGGAGCCTTGCATGATGTAAATTCTGCTTGTGTGTATATGTATGTATGTTTCTATATATACATACATATACACACAAGCACACATACATACACATAAAAAAACATATCAGGGTACGAATTATGATGGGTAGCATTTCAAGTTGGTTGGCTGTGCGACTCACCCGTTGCAGCGGCCCCTACAGCCTGTCTGTCTTTTTTTTTTTTTTTTGTCTAGTTAAATGTGGTGTTGGTGTTTTTTAATACTGGTTTTAAATGTGTATATGTGGGGGGCGGGGGGGGGGGGGGGGGGGGGGGGCAGGGGGAAACTGTTTAAAATCTCTTCCCTGTCTGGGAGACCCGACCTTTTCCCTGTCGGGTCTCCGTTGTCGTTGGGGCCTAGCACCGTGGAGCGGCCTCCAGCCTGAACGACCCGGGGGCTCGGGAGACTGCGGAGCTGCGGAGCTGCGGACTACTCACCATCGTGGGGCTGGCCGGCCTCGGAGCGTGGGGAGCGGTGGTGACTCGCTGCTGCGACTCGACTCCTGGGGCTCGGTGGACTGGGACATCGGGAGCTCGCGGGTCCGGGGGGAGAGAGAGACCGCTTCCTGGAGCTCCCGCAACGCGACTTCTCCAGCCCGTGTTGCGGGGTTGGAACGACCTGGAGCGGGGTCATACATCACCCGGCACGGCTTCATGGCCGTGGGACATTCCAGCGCCTGCCGGGGGCTCCAACTTCGAGATTTCTAGACCGGGAGCGGGGCCGTAAATCGCCCGCCACGGCCTAAAATGGCCGTGGGACTTATCATCGCCCGCCTGGGGCTTCGACATCGGGAGAGTCATGGATAACAGGGGAGAGAAAAGACTTTGCCTTCCATCACAGTGGGTCCACTGTGATGGATGTTTGTGTGAACTAAATTGTGTGCATGTCTAGGAATTGTCTTTGTTTGTGTGGCTGTGGAAACAGAATTTTGTTTGAGCCTCACTGAGGCTCAAATGACAATAAATTGTATTGTATTGTATTGTAATTGAAATCCACGGAATGTTTTAGCTGAAGATATTTGTTTAGGAAAGAGATATGGTTGTGAAAGCTAGTTTTCCACAGATGCTACTTTAGCTGCTGAGATATCTTGAATTCTCTTTTATTTTGGATTTCCAGCCTCCAGTATATTTGGTGTTTTGCTTTTTGATGCCACTTTTACTTATGGATTTTGCACTCACAAGTATCTCACAGGTTCAACAAACCACACTTGTCACCAAGTTCCATAATTATCTACATTTCCTCCAAGTTTAAAAAAATTATAAACACGGCAAAGGCTTGAAGGTTTCAGAACATTACCTCACTCGTCAGATTGTTATTATTTGCTGGATTTCTTCTGATTTTTTTCCTGAAATTTGAAACTTGGGCAGAAAATTTGGGGCCTGAAGTATATTTGATCATAAGGAAGGCCAACCCCATAACGGGGCATATCTGAGCATCAATGATGTGAGTTACTGAGGAGGTGAGGCACAGCTCATAGTGTTCATGATTCCCAATGCTAGTCTTTAAGAGGCTGCAGACTATCATGTTAAAAGATTAAAGAAAGGGATATACTTTTCATATAGGAATCAAGAAGATGATTTTAATGCTACCCCATTGCTCTGCACATTCTACTTGCTGTGTCACAGCCATTCAAAAACTCCTTACAACAATTTGACATAGAAAAGCCAGAAATGAGCCAGTCCGTTGAGATGGCATGTTCGTACACAGGTCACAAACAGTGAAAGGGCAGTAAATAATTGATAGCTTCCAGGTTTGTCCTTCAGACCAAATGCAGGATTTAGATTTTGCAATCATTTACAATGAGAATCCAATTATAGCTTCAGTGACAACAGCAATGCCAGCGAGACAAACCTTGTTTAATTTAACTTTAGTGTATATCCTCAGGCTGTGAGATAATTTGTTTGCAGTAGGTGATGTTTCATGTTTATGAGCATGGAACCTCCTTGCCTCTCCAACTTTAAGGTGCTTCCTGAAACCAATCTCTCTCACCCGGTTTTAATTCACTCTGAATGACACTTCATGTGACCTGAAATCCAAACTCAATGCTTATATCACAAGATTTGGGCTAGTTTGTATTTCACCTCCGAATGCTTCCTTCCATTAAAAGACTGTATAAATAGCAGTCTGATTTTATTGCAATATGTAACATTTCATGGGGAAATGCAGAATGACCTTTTCTCTGTATCATGCCTTACTGGGCTAAGGTTATTTGATTAGAAATGTTCTAACCAACTTTTATCTGCCCAATGTTTGCCAAGAGAATATAGAGCAAGCTTTATGCAGTATCAAATCAATGCTGTGCCAGTCCACATTTCCATGCTCCATATTTACTTCTGCCTGAGGAGACCATTTTAGTTCATCAGTCCATGACGGTTCTCAGAGGAATTGAATTTCTTGCCATTTTCCTATTTAGCCTACTGTCCACCACATTCCCATTAATTCGCCCGAGATTCTACCACTTGCCCTCATGCCGGAGGTAAATTGCAACAGCCAATTAACCTTGCTACCTGCATGTCTTTGGGATATGGGAGGAAACAGACCACATGAGGGAAACCCATGAAATCACATGGAGAACATGCAAACTCCACCAGTCAAGTTTGAACCAAGGACACTGGAGCTGTGAGGCAGCAGTTCTGTTTCAGGCAAGTTTGATGGGAAAGTGTAGAAGATGGTTTATTCTGTATTTAACCCGTCCTGTGTCTTTGTAGTAGTTATGCTTCAATAAGAGCCTATAAATCCAAACATGTCTACATGGATTTTAGTAAGCCATTTAATAAAGACCCTTATGGTAGGCTGATCCAGAAGGTTAAGATACATGGAATCCACAGTGACTTGGTAGTTTGGATTCAGAACAGGCTTACCCATAAAGGATAGAGGGTAGTGGTGAAAGGGTGTTATTCTGGCTGGAGGTCTGTGACCAGCAGTGTTCTGCATGGACCTGAGCTGGAAACTCTGTTGTTTGCAATATGCAAACAAATGGCGTAGACAAAAATGTAAATGGGTTTATTAGTTAGTTTGCACATGACACAAAAATCAGTGGAGTTGCAGATGGTGAAGAAGGCTATCAAAGAATACAGCAGGATATAGAACATTTACAGAGATGGGCATAGAAATGGCAGATGGAGTTTAATCTAAGCTAGTGTGAGGAGTTGCACTTGGGAGGACAAATGAAAGGGGAAAGTATACAGTTAATGGTAAGACTCTTCAGGGCCTGTCCCACTTGGCGATGTTTACTGTGACTGTCGGCATTATTGACAGACGTATCAGGGTCGCCAAAAGATTTTGAACATTTCAAAATACAGCATCGACCAAAAAAATGTTGCGACACTTGGGACACCGCGCGTCAATATGTCATCACGCCGCATCACCCCCCCCCCCCACTTGGGACACCGCGCGTCAATACGTCATCACGCCGCATCACCCCCCCCCACTTTATCGGTGACCTGATACGTCAGTCAATGATGCCGGCAGTCATCGAAAAAATCGCCAAGTGGGACAGGCCCGTTAACAACATTGATGTACAAAGGGATCTTAGGGCATAAGCCCATAGCCCCTACAAATTGGTAACACGTAGATAGTAGTAAAGAAGGCATATGGTATGCTTGTCATCATGAATCGGTGAATTGAGTATAAGAGTTAGGAAGTCATGATGCAGCATTAGACTTTTGGTTAGATCGCATTTAGAGTATTATCTGCAGTTCTGGTTGCCCCATTACAGAAAGGATGTGAAGGTGTTGGAGAGGGTGCAGAAGAGGTTTACCTGGATGCTGCCTGGATCAAAGGGTACGAGCTATAAGCAGAGGTTGAACAAACATGGATTGCTTTCTCTGGTGTGTCAGAGGCTGAGGGGAGAACTGCTAAAAGTATATAAAATTATGAGAGGCATAGAGAGGGTAGTCCGAAACTTTTCCCCAGGATGGAAATATCAAGTATTAAAGGGCATAGCTTTAAGGTGAGAGGGACATTGTTTAAAGGAAATGTGTGGGACACAGAGTGTTTTTCACAGAGTGGTGGGTGCCTGGATCACATTGTCAGGGGTGGTGTGGAAGCAGAAACAGTTTAAGCGAGTTTTAGATAGAAACTTCAATATGCAGGGAATGGAGGGACGTGGATCATGTGCAGGCAGAGGAGATTGGTTTAACTTGGCATCATATTCGATTCAGACATAGTACAACATATTCTGGTAATGCTTTTGTTTTAGTGTGTTTTATGTATACATTTTTGAAAAGGATACATGATGAGCATATCATGCAGTTTGTAAAATACACCTAGACCCTTCCGGACATGATATACACTTGCGTGGCAAATGGGGACATGTTAGAAACACCATCAGTTATTGTGCAACAATCATTTGTATAATTTGCAGCTGAAATTGGCTCATGTATTTCTGCCTCAGAAACACTGTTGGGCACTCTTGGAGAACCAAGCTCTCATAGCTCTCCACTCACTCCAGCTATTTAAAGGACGCCTCAGGTACTTACAGCACTCAGCACTGTATCGAGTGATACAGTGAACTTTGGAGACTAACTATCACTCGGGAGTCTCTGGTGAAACTCAACAGGCAATTTCCTAGTAATTCTCTCTTTGCCATAAGTGTTTCTGTGGTGGTCTGACCGGGTGAACTGCCCAAACTGCATCTAAAAGGCAAGTTTCAGAGGAAGGGCAGATGTGCCTAGTGACCATAGAGGAAGAGTGTAGAGGTCTCATCTTCATGGAGCTTCTTGTCCAAGTATGCAAAAGGAGTCACGCCTCCATCTCTAATTCCCTGAGGAGAAATGTATCCAGGGGCTAAGGTTTTATAAGTTGGTGTCACGGAGATCTTGGACCTCTCTTGAGGAGGAGCTCCAGCCACACACACACACACACACACACACACCAGTCATAGAGTGATACACCATGGAAACAAGTCCTTCAGCCCAACTCATCCATGCTGACGAAGATCCCATCTAAGCTGGGCACAAAATGCTGGAGTAACTCAGTGCGACATGCAGCATCTCTGGATAGAAGGAATGGGATTTTTTGTGGGTCGAGACCTTACTTCAGACTGAGAGTTAGGGGAGAGGGAGACAGAGATTAGGAAGTGTAAGGCGCGAAAATTAGACATCAAAGCTTGTCCCATTTGCACGCTTAAGGCAATATCCCTCAAAAGGTTTCCGATCCATGTACCTGCAGAGTACATGATCACTTTGAACCCCCTCTCTCTGGGTCATTCCAGGAGGTATGTGCTGATCTCAGTAAGGATTCCCAGAGCTCGCTGTGAACATCTGAATTACAAGTGCGATCACATTCTGATTGTGTTCAACAGGAATGTTCAGTGGGATTCAGGTTGAGCAATGTGCTCTGCATAAGGGATGTGGGGCATGAGGGGGTGCGTGGAGTGGGGTTTGGAGGATTTTGTTGTTTGGGCCATTGATTAAAGGGGGCAACAGGTATTAAAATAAAAGCAAGAAGTGAGCCAAAAGCCACCAAAACCCTTTCCACATACACAAAACAGGCACATATGCACACCCATACACTGTACACATACTCTCTTCAGGCACACAGACACACATACTAAGACAGACAAACGGAAAGACACACACACTCTCCACCCAACACACACTCTTTTCATAGACTCACTTGCACACCGTATTCATACAAATACACTAAGTTGGCACACATAGATACACACCATCTTAACACACACAGGCATGTACACACACACATAAACACAAACACACTCTCATGTACACAGACGTAATCACCCCAAATTAACTGTAGCAGTCATGTGCGATAATGCCAATGTAACATACCTCTTGTTTATGCAGAATACCATTGTGAGTGGCCACAGTTTATCACAATAAATTTAGTTTAGAGATACAGCATGGAAACAGGCCCTCCGGCCCCCCGAGTCCAGCAACCGCTGTACATTAACACTATCCTACACACACTAGGGCACTAGGGACAATTTACAATTATACCAAGCAATTTAACCTACAAACCTGTACATCTTTGGAGTGTGGGAGGAAACCGGATATTCCGGAGAAAACCCACGCAGGTCATGGGGAGAACGTACAAATTCCGTACAGAAAAGCACCCGAAGTCAGGATTGAACCCAGGTCTCTGGCGCTGTAAGGCAGCAACTCTGCCACTGCACCACTGTGCCGTCCCATGTTTAACAAAAACAGAAGGAAATGGGAGGCAGCAAGTGGATCCCTTCAATCCCAAATAATTGCCAAATTGTTGGAGAACATCTTCCTAGTGGATGTTGCAACGACATAAGTTGTCACTCCATTTAGAGCTAAGGATACATCTGTGACATAAACATATAAGGTTCTAAACAGTACTTTCAGATGCTTCATTCTGTCTAAGTAATTAAAAAGTAAAACACTACTTGTGTGAGAAATCTTAAATAAAAGCAGAAAGTGCTGGATGTGATCAACAGGTGAGGCAACATCTGTCAAGAGAGAAAACAATTCATGTTTTGAGCTGATGACCTTGCATGATAAATAGGAAGAGTTTGATATCAAATAGTTTTAAGTTACAGAGAGAAAATGGTGGTGGCATCAGAGAATGCCTGTGAAAGGATGGAGAACAAGAGAGACTGGCTGACACAAATAATGGTGGTGCTGGTTGAAAGGAGATGATGAAGCCTCTATTAATTTAGGCACATCTGCCCAGAGATAAATAGAAGGAATTTTTTTTTTTAACTACAAATGTTGGAAATCTGTAGTAAAATAGAAACTGATATAAACACTCAGCAGCATGAGCAATTAACACTTCTGGCCAAAGGCCCTTCAAAATATTGTCAGTTCGTTGACTTAAAATAATAATTCTTTCTCTTGCTGCGGGCAAGTCTTTCCAAAATGTTATATCATACGTAGGAGACAACCATAAATGATATGGAGCAATAGACTTTGAAGTATAAACTCACTCTCCAGCACCATCTCTTATTCTCACTTTTACAATGTTATTTTCCATCTGTGATGTTCTTGACTACCTGCTTACATAACCCCACTGAAGCCTCTCAGCGCACAATTCTGCTAACCTTGTATCATCAGCGGACCGGGGTATATTGCACTTCAACCCCTACATTAATACAGGTTGTAAACATTATTGTCCCAGCACAGATCTCTGCAGCAACCTGCTGGGCACAACTTCCCAATGCAAAATAAATGACTGGTTGATTTCTATTATTTTTATTATGTCCATTAACCAATCCTCAAGCTGAACAAATATATTACCACAATCCATCGCACTCTAGTTTTTGATTGATAACCTTGTGTTGCAGAATTACACCAGGCCTTCTCAGACTCCAAATATACCACATCAAGTTTCTATTTCTTAGCTATTCTCCTTGTCACACCTCAAAAAACATTAACAGATTTATCACACATGATTTGCCTTAGATATAATAATAATAATAAATTTTATATTTAATGGGCGCCTTTCATACAAAATCTCAAGGACACCTTACATAGTAATCGGAATAAAAACATATAATCGGAGTAAAACAAGTAATTAAAGACATCACAATGACACAAATTAAAAACAGAATTCAATCCAAAAACAGAAAATCAAAAACACAGTGTGAAGAGAGAGCAGCGGCAACCAATTCGTGCCAGCGTCCACTCTCCCTTCACGGCAGCCATCTTGGACACAGACCTACAGGACTACAGTTAGACAAAAAAAAAATCATCCCCCCACAGTGGATAGCACTGTGGAGGAAGGCACAATGTCCAGTCCCCACCCCATGTTCACCCCAAAGTCAGGCCTATTGGGGCCACCGCAATTGCCTCTACGGAGGCCCGATGTCCCTGGCCGTTCTCACCGGGTGGTCTTGCCCCGGCGTCGGGAGAGTCCTTTCGGCGGCTGGGCCACTTGGAACGGCCGCTTCTTGGTTGGAGCCCGCGGCTGCCGAAGCCGACAAGGCCGCGCCGGTTTGGCGCTCCTAGGCTCCAGATGAAAAAGTCGGCGACCGCTCTCCTCACTGCCGCCTTGCCGCCTCTACGCACGCCGCCTCTCCGCTCCGCAAACCCGCAGCCCGGAGATGTTGCTCATGGCGGTCCAGCTCGCCAGAGCTCCAGCGCGGCGACCCAGGCAAGGCATCGCCCGCTCCGCTCCGCTCCAGCGCTCCAATGCAGTGCCGCCACGCAGGCCGAGGTGCTGGGTGGTTCCCGCCAAGAAACGGCGCTCCAAGCCCGCTGGTAGGCCACGACGACGGGTCGACGGGCAGCCCGGAAAAAAGGCTGCCACACCGACCAGGTAGGGACCTATAAATAAAGTAACACCTACCCCCCCACATTAAAAGACCATATCCCCTACAAACAAAAAAACAGTACTCACTAAAAACTAGAAAAAAAACGAATTTAAGACGGACGGCTGCTGCTAGCAGCCGTTCACCAAGATGGCTCCTCCTCCTAGATATGATTAATAAAAAGCCAATCACCATTTTAGGAGTGTACTATAGATCTCCAAAGAAGGACCATCATTCGCCCAATTATTACCACCCTGCCTTAAGATAGAATAAGTTAAATTGGTTCATTAGATAATCTCTGGAGAGTGATGGAAAGCCAGGCAACACATTCCGAGAGAGCTTTCCATTATCAGTTCCCATTATCCCAAGTTCACGTTATAAATTAGAATTAGGCTATTTGGCCCATCGCGTCTACTCTGCCATTCAATCATGGCTAATCTCTGCCTCCTAATCCCATTTTCCTGCCTTCTCCCCATAACCCTTGACACCCGTTCTAATCGAGAATGTATCTATCTCTGACGGCCCCCACAACCCTCTGTGGCAATGAGTTCCACAGATTAACTACCCTGTGACTAAAGAGGTTCCTTCTTACCTTTCTAAAAAAACACCCTTTAATAGTGGAAATATCCTTTACACATCCACTTTATCTATGCCTTTCATTATTCTGTAACTTTCAATGAAGTCCCCCCTCAATCTTCTAAACTCCAGCGAGTAGAGGCCCAGTGCTGTACATCATATGCTAACCCACTCATTCCTAGAATCATTTTTGTTAATTTCCTCTGGGCCCTCTTCAGAGCCAGCACATCCTCAGATATGGGGCCCAGATTTGCTCACAGTACTACAGTTACGGCCTGATCAGCACCTTATAGAGCCTCAGCATTACATCTGTTTTTGCATTCCAGTCCTCTTGATATAAATGCTAGCATTGAATTAGCCTTTCCTACTACCGATCAAAGCCACGTATAGGCGCCAACTCCATGTTCCACTGCTCCCTCTATTCCTGCTGGAGAGCTTCAGACAATGGTTGAATCCCCCTTATGACGAGTACATTTACCCATGGAATCTTTTTGAGAAATTCTACCCGATTTCAATGGCATAGTGGTCCAACATTTAGTGTTGCTACGTCTCAATTCCAAGGATCCATTTTCAATCCTGACTTGGGTGCTGCCTGATAGAGTTTGCACAATCTCCCTGTGATGGGTAGTTTCCATCCCTACCCCAGTTTCCTCTGGTGTCCTGGGTTAATTGGTTCTGGTAAGTTACTATTGGTACAGGCTAACATCGGAAAGAACCATTGAAGGTCATGTGTGAGGGAAATAAGGAGAGGGGGATTGCTGCCCTGGGAGCTGGCATGGACTGAATGGGATAAATTACCCTATGCTGTGTTTTATATAAAAGTACCGACTGGTGATTGAGGATCTGGTTTCCCACCCAAACCACCCCCTCCCCAGGTACTTTCCCTTATCCGTTTACCTCACCCCTTGAATCCATCCAACGACCCCAACAGTCTTTTCAGGTGAGGCAGAGGTTCACTTGCACCTCCTCCAACCTGAACTACTGTATCCGCTGTTCCAGGTGTCAACTCCTGTACATTAGTGAGACCAAGCGCAGGCTCGGCGATTATTTCGCTTAACACCTCCGCTCAGGTGGGGGGGGGGGGGGGTGAGAGGGGGGGTGAGAGGTGGGGAGTGAGAGGGGGAGTGAGAGGGGGGAGTGAGAGGAGGGGAGAGAGAGGGGGGGTTGAGAGGGGGGGGGTGAGAGGGGGGGGGTGAGAGGGGGGGGAGAGAGGGGGGGTGAGGGGGGGGGGGAGGGGGGGGGGGGGGGGGGTGAGAGGGGGGGGGTGAGGGGGGGGGGTGAGAGGGAGGAAGGGGGAGAGGGGGGGAAATAGAAGGGGAGAGAGAGGGGAGAGATGGGGGAGAAGGGGGGAGAAGGGTGGAGAAGGGGGGAAGAAGGGGGGAGAAGGGGTTGAAGCTCGGCTGTGAAGCTCGGCGGACATTTAACATTACCATTCGGTTATCCTTGGTTCTGAAAACTACTGCTTACGTTTTTTTTTTCTCCAATGAAATTCACCGGTCAGCACCGACTACAACCTACATGAACCTACGAGAACCTTCGACCTCCTGGCGACCCACTAGGACCTCCTGCCGACCCACCTAAAGCACAAGAATTCTCGCTACTCTCCATGGCGGCTTCATTCTAGTCGCCGCTATATTTCAATATGTTGAAAAATACGCGGTGACCATAATGAGGCTAGTTCCCAGAATGTGGGAACTCCTCACGACCATGAAGGCGACTATCTGGCAACCACCCACAAACATGTGGCACTATATGGCGCCCGCATAGTCTCCTGCAGTCGCATAAAAAATAGCCTATGTGGGACAGGCCCATAAGTCTCACCTGGATACTCAGAGCAGCAATGTGTTGAAGGGACGAGGGCAAAGCATGTAAACACCACTAAGCCTCAGATGAACATCAATATGAAAAGGACAGGCAGCTGTGATAAAACTTGACCCCAACTTCACATCTCCTTCCAATTGCCCCCAATGCTAACTACTCCCCACCTCCTTCTACTCCTCAACACAACTCACCCTCATCGCTGCATGTTCCACAATCCCACTTCCCATCACTGGAGTCTATTCATCGTATTATAGTTTTGGTACCCTTTTACTCTTCAAGCATATGTTTCCAACATAGAAACATAGAAAATATGTGCAGGAGTAGGCCATTCGGCCCTTCGAGCCTGCACCGCCATTCAATATGATCATGACTGCTCATCCAACTCAATATCCTTTACCTGCCTTCTCTCCATACCCCCTGATCTCTTTAGCCACAAGGGCCACATCTAACTCCCTCTTAAATATAGCCAATTAACAGGCCTCAACTACTTTCTGTGGCAGAGAATTCCAGAGATTCACCACTCTCTGTGTGAAAAATGTTTTCCTCATCTCGGTCCTAAAAGATTTCCCCCTTATCCTTAAACTGTGACCCCTTGATCTGGACTTCCCCAACATCGGGAACAATCTTCCTGCATCTAGCCTGTCCAACCCCTTAAGAATTTTGTAAGTTTCGATAAGGTCCCCCCTCAATCTTCTAAATTCTAGCGAGTACAAGCCGATTTCGTTCAGTTCTGCTGTATATTCTTGTTACAGTACTGCTAGCTAGTCTTCAATTGCAGTACTGGTGGACATTCATCCTAATGCAGGTCTCCTGGGTTTTCCTAATTCTGTATTGGTTGGGCATTCATCCTGAGCTTGTGAGAAAGAATGAGATGCAGGGCTGCATGGGAATTAGGAGGCAGAAGTCACACTGTTGGGAACTTGCAAAGACCCAAGGATCTAATGTAGTCTTTGTCCAATAATAAGTAAATCCCATTAATTTCTCTGTTGAAAGGAATACTATAGAAACTTGGTTCCCTGTGAGTGCAGCAAAGTAGAAAAGCATGACCCACTTTCAGCTGCTGACTCTGTAATGATCAATACCTAGGAGTGCTACATTGAAAGTTATACAAGACATTTCCCTTCCTGTTCTGTAGGGAATCAGTGTCAGACCCTAACATCACAGACCCTAACATCACAGACCCCAACATCACAGACCCCAACATCACAGACCCCAACATCACAGACCCCAACATCACAGACCCCAACATCACAGCACAAAAGAGAAGTCATGACAACTGAAATAAAGTACCTGTGGTGAGTGCCGAGAGTGACAAGAAGAGATTGCATTTAAAATAATCATCAAACAAGCAATAGTGATCTAATCGATCTGCACTTTGTGTCAAGAGGAAACAAATAAAGTGGTTTGTAGACCTGAGGAGGATGAGGAAAATGTCCTCCCCGGGAAAGCTTAGGAATGACAGATGGAAAGTTTAGAAAGCAAATGGCTACCCACACAAAAGCCAGCAAAAGAAAATTAGAGAGATAAAGTCAGAAGGTGTCAACGTGCAATAATCAACCTAAACAGCCAGGAAAGAAATGAATATCTCCGCCCAAAACACAGAATTGAAGACACAAAGTAGGGGACTAACTCAGCAGGTCAGGCAGCATCTCTGGAGAACTGGATAGATGACGTTTTGGTTTGGGACTTTTCTTAGTGTCTCGAATGGTCCCAGCCCGAAAGGTCACTTATCCATGTTCTCTCAGATATGCTGTCTGACCTGCTGATTTCCTCCAGCACTTGGTGTCTTTATTGGTAAACCAGCATCTGCAGTTCTTTGTTTCTGTGGAATTAAAGAGGACAGGAGAATAAATGTTCCAGTAGGCATGGATCAGAAAATGTCAGTCAATGCTGCCCAGCCCGCCAAACATCACAGATACTACAGATAAAAACATCAAAATTCACCTGCTTAGTGCACAAAAAAAAAACCTTGCATAACCCAAGTGAATTTATTGGCCACAGCCATGAATATCAGATTATCCACAAGAAAGCCTGTAGAGGATTTTGAAAAAAAAATCATTACCTAGCGAGATTTGAGTAATCACTACCATGGAGAGAAGTTGATGTGAATAGTACTAGTGAATAGTATTTAAGGGGAATTGAATGAGCATATGAGAGAAAAAAAAGAATAGGAGATTGTAGGGGCCTCAATGAAGATCTTTGGATCCTCTCTAGCCAAGTCAAGTCAAGTCAAGTCAAGTTTATTCGTCACATACACCTACGAGATGTGCAGTGAAATGAAAAGTGGCAATGCTCGCGGACTTTGTGCAAAAAGACAAACAACAAATAACCAAACAAACTATAAACACAATCATAAACACACACATATTCTTTTACATATTAAATATTGGAAGGAAAAACGTTCAGTAAAGTTAGTCCCTGGTGAGATAGGAGTTTACAGTCCGAATGGCCTCTGGGAAGAAACTCCTTCTCAACCTCTCCGTTCTCACAGCATGGCAACAGAGGCGTTTGCCTGACCGTAGCAGCTGGAACAGTCCGTTGCAGGGGTGGAAGGGGTCTCCCATGATTTTATTGGCTCTGGAGTTGCACCTCCTGATGTATAGTTCCTGCAAGGGGGCGAGAGAAGTTCCCATAGTGCGTTCGGCTGAACGCACTACTCTCTGCAGAGCCTTCTTGTCCTGGGCAGAGCAATTCCCAAACCAGATGGTAATATTTCCGGACAAGATGCTTTCCACACCCGCTGCGTAGAAGCACTGGAGGATCCTCATAGACACTCTGAATTTCCTCAATTGCCTGAGGTGGTAAAGGCACTGCCTTGCCTTACTCACGAGTGCTGCGGCGTGTGATGTCCATGACATATCCTCAGAGATGTGGACTCCCAGATATTTAAAACAGCTCACCCTATCCACAGGATCCCCATTTATCCTCAATGGTGTGTACGTCCTCGGATGATGTGCCCTCCTAAAGTCCACGATCAGCTCCTTCGCTTTTTTGATGTTCAAGAGGAGGCTGTTATCCTGGCACCAGAGTGCTAGATCAGCCACCTCCACCCGGTAGGCCTTCTCATCGTTGTCTGAGATCAGGCCCACCACCACAGTGTCATCAGCAAACTTAATTATTGAGTTGGAGCTGAACCTAGCCACACAGTCATGTGTGTACAGGGAGTACAATAGGGGGCTGAGGACGCAACCCTGGGGCAATCCTGTGCTCAGGGTGAGGGACTTCCACAGCCACAGGGGAAGGCCAGGAGGACTGGAGAGTAGCTAATGTTATGCCTTTAAGAAGGGAAATAGGGGTAATACATGAAATTACATGTCAGTAAACCTCATTTCAGTAGTAGGGAGGATATTGAAGATAATTCTTAGGGATAGGATATACTTGTATTTGGGAAAGAATGGACAAATTAGTATTACTTTGAATCAGACAAGTCACATCCTACAACCTTGATTAAGTTTTTTGAGGAGTTAATGCAAGTGATTGATGATGGCAGGACAGCAAATGGTGTCAACGTGAACTTTAGAAAGGCATTTGACAAAATCATTCATCACAGCTAATGACCCAGAAGATAAAGGTGGACGGAATCAGGGATGATTTAGTAATTTTGATGCAAAGATGGCTTACCAAGAGAAGACAGAGGGTGTGAATTTGGCTGGAGGAAAATTGGTGCAGTTGCGGTCACTGAATAAGGCTGTCAAAGTTTACACAAGGATATAGATAAGTTGCAGATATGGATGGAGAAATGACAGATGGGGTTTAATCAAGGCAAATGTGAGGCATTGCGCTTTGAGAGGTCAAAAGTGAGGGAAAGTACACATTGATGTACTGATGGATTTTGATGTCCAGACCATTGTTCACTGAAGTAGCAACACAAGTAGATAGAATAGTAAAGACAGTGTGTTATATACTTGCCTTCATTGGTCTGAGCATTGAGAGTCAGGAAGTTATGTTTCAGCTTTATAAAACTTGGGTCAGATCCCTTTTAGAGTATTGTGTGCAGTTTTGATCACTATTACAGGAAGGATGTGGAGGCCTTGGAGAGGGTACAGAAGCTTACCAAAATGCTGCTTGGATTAGGGAGTATTGCCTTAAAGAGAGATTGTACAAACTTGGATTATTTTCTCTGGAGTGCCGGAGGCTGAGGAAAGACCTGATAGAAGTTTATACAATTATGAGAGGCATAGATAGGGTAGGTAGTCAGAAGCCTTTTCCCAAGGTAGAAATGAATATTACAGGGCATATCTTTAATGTTTGAGTAAGAAATTTTGATGGAAACGTGTGGGACTTTTGAGTAGCAATTGGACATGCAGGGAATTGATGGATATGGAGCATGTGCAGACAGAAGGGATTAGTTTTGGCATCATGTTTAACTTAGACATTATACACCAAGGAACTCATCCCTATGCTATACACATGCTCATATCTATGTAACATCTCTGTAATCAGGTGTCTGCACCAATCAGAACAAAGAAATAGCTTTTGTCAAGCTCAGAGATGACATTCTCTGTGAATGTGACCGTATAAACTTCCTGCTCTCTTGCTTCTCCATTAACAATCTTTAGCATGGTTTTCCACTCCATCCCATTCCAATGTCTCTGCCCTTTTGCCCATCTGGCCGGGACTGCCCTCAGCTGGTGATGCCCTGTCATGATAATGTCACCATTTAAGTCACCAGCTCCGAGAGGAATTTCGTGGATCTTTTAGTGTGTTTGTTGTTATATTTCACACTGTTATTTTGGGTGTTTTGCAGCAGTACATGGCAGATGGCTAGCGACCACATGCCAGGAAACCACCCAGGCAAAGACCGAATGTCAGTGCTCAACTATCGTGCAATTCAGCAACGTTACGACGAGTTAATTAATTACCCCAGCATGATTCAATGTCGATCCAGAATGGAACTAACCAATTGCTTCAAGCATAACAATATCTTTTAATTCAAAGGCAAGTTAAAAAAAGTTACATAAAGTAATGGCTCCTTTAGCTGCGAGGAAATGCAGTGATGGCAATATTTACACTGACTCTGATTAATCTGTTCTGTTAGGTGAGGCATTGCAACATGCCCTTGAGTACTGCAGTTCGACCGATTCAGACCAGCCTTTATTTATTTTGACACAGTTTATTGACCAGTTCTGCACAGGGCCAATTATAGACATGCTGAGATCCTGCAGTGAAAAGAGGTGAAACCAGCAGAATGGTTATTGTCAGCAAATAAAGACTCAGATTATTGGCTGAGGTTAATTGAGGTTTCATTTTGCATGTCACAGGGAGCATGAAGGGAATCCAAGGGTTGGTGGGGCCGGGAACAGGCTGCGGGAGGGATCCAGGAAGGGAAAAAGGTTGAGGGAGGTTACAGTATGTAGCAAGAAAAAAGCCAGGAAGAGAGACAAGCTAAGAGGGGCCAAGGATATGTTGAGGAGGGAGATAGTACCAATGATATGTTGAGGAGGAGGCTGCGGAAGAGGGGTGGGAGGGAGAAGGAGATGAAGGGAGGCTGAGGGAGTAATGAAATAAATAACAGGTAGGAGGTTCAAGAGCAGGCAGAGCAGGAGACAGAGTAATAGGAGGGATAGTCTGAGTAAGGGAAAGTGAAAACAAATGCAAGAGAGGGAGAAGGGCTGAAGAAGCGCAAGACTGAGAAATCAAGATGTCAAAGAAGAGAGTTATCAAGGAATGGAAGAAGGTCATGCGAGGACGTGAAAACAAATATTGCGGGAGATAAAAGAAAGAGGAATGCATGGAGAGAGAGTCCAGAAGAGACCGAGGGAGAGGGCAAATAGAAGTGGATGGATGTCTGACGGAGAGAAGCTAGGCAAAGGAAGAGCCAAGGAATAAATGAATGGAGAGGGTGAAGGTGGGAGAAATATTTTGCTGTCCACACTTAAATGTTAGGTGTGTCTAAGAGACCTACAAACATACAGGAAGCAAGGCTTAACTAAAGAATTGCACACTTTGAACCATAAAAAACGGCTCTACACCTTGTCCAGTGCCAACGTTTTCTAAATATTAGGTGTTACCTCCTCCTTATTCCTCCTGCAGTCTTTCTCTCCATCTACTTTTCCCTCTGACATCTCTTTCCCAACCCTACCTATCAATGACCTCAGGTGCCTGACTATGGTCCTACACAATATCACCTCTCACCCGATGCTTAATCTTTCACTGCTTCTCCTAGAAGCCCACTAACCGTCAACTCTCACTCTTCTCGAAATCTCTCCATTGAACAAACCTCAATCCGCTTAATTCCACCATCTGCCACAATGTTCAAGCCAATTGACTTCATCTATTAATGTTGTATGTGTGAAGGAAAATACCTTTGTACAGGGTGTTAGACATCGTGCGCTATAGAATTTCATTGCCATGTATTACAGAACATTGCAGTGGACCCCTCGTGACTCCCCATGCAGCTCTATTTTAATAGACAGTATGATCTCAATGTGCTTATACTTAGCACTGGTGCCACCTAACTCCAAAGACTATGCAATTTGGATCCTCGCACTATTTAGTGTGTTGATCTGCTCCTAACTTACATAACCTCTGCACTCATCTACAAAAGAACTTACTTGAAAATATCAACCATTTCTTCTCATCCCCTTCAATCCATCCTACTGTGCACTCAACATAACTCTTGCTCTCTTCTTCAGAGCAGGAATTTGCACCAGCTGTGTCCACCACACAATTTAGTTGCCAATTTCCACATTTCTTCCACCTTCACCATCTTTGACCTTTCTCTTCTTTGATCTTTACATTTCCATCTGAGGATATGAAATAGCCATAATCCCAATTATATACACAATTCAATGCGACCATTAGATACATTTCGCTCTCTTTTCAGCATTCTAAAGGGTCTATTCCCAACAAGATGCTCTGGTTTACTTTTTATCTCCACTAAAACCTATTTCCCTTCCTCAACCATCTAGTCTGCCTTAATTATGATTCTACATCTATCAACATAGTTGACTGTTCACTTTTGGAGCAGTTAGGGAAGGGGAGATAGAGGGGAGAGGCAGGAAGATAGGGGGGGAGATAGGGGGGAGAGGGGAGAAGATAGGGGGAGTTAATGTATCAAGTCAATGATGCCTTAATTTATTTTGATGAAAGGTCATTGTACAAAAACAATAACTCCATATCCATCCCCTCAAATGGCATCTGAGCTGCTGAGTGTATCCAACACGTTTACTTTTTATTTCAGACATCATCATGATTGTGCTCAGTGGCAAGCTGTGGCTCGCTGTTTCCCTAATTATCCCTAATCACCTGCTGATTAATATAGCCACAGTACTCTCTTAAAAGGCAGGCTGCATATCCAGGTCCTAGGAACACCCAGCTAAAAATAGCCCAGGCAAGATTTATCAGTGAAAGACAGGCACTGTTGCACTGGGAAAATAACCTAATGTATTTTAAAAATATTTCATGGCGTCTCACACAATGAATTGCTTAAGTCTTCTTTGAATCATTGGCAAAAGCGCATTGCTAGTTCACCAGGTTAGTCACATTGAACATTGTAACAATCGACTTAAATGTATGCCAGAATTGGTGAAAGACAGCTTTTCTTCACAAAAACGCACAAATCGCAATTAGGTTTCCATTGAAAATCCAACAGCTTCATGGTCATTTGTACAGAGACCAAATCTTAATTACCTGATTTCTAAAATAGTCATAGTGGGATCTGAACTCCTATGGCAGAATTATTAGTCCAGTAACTGAACTGTGCAATTAGAGAGCAGACAGATGATCACATTGACAGATGGACCAATTCTGCATTTGACACTGGGCGGCTTCTTCCAAATAGGCACAGTAACTATTGCAGCAAAAGAACAACTTGACAGGACTTTCCTCAGCTCAGCTCAGCACAGCACCTCGAAAAGAGCAAGAATAGGCCAACGGCTTCTTGCATTATGATGCAATCATTCTGACAGAGCAGCGACAGGTGGACAGGACCTCCCACATCCAGGGATAGCATGACCAGGATTCCAGGAACAGGTGGAGGACATCATGAGATACAACAGTTCTACCTGCACACAAACTGATGGACAGGTCCCTCTTTATCTGGCTACAGTGCAAGGAGCAAGATTGGCCTGCTTCACTCAGGTAAAATGATTGCGACAGAGCAAGAGCAGGTGGATACGTCCTTCATTCAAGTTCATTCAACTTCAGTTGTGCAGCCACAGATAGGCAGAGTCTCCTTCACCCAGTGGCAACACGTCTGACAGTGCACTGCCAAATTCCCTGGGCGGTGAGAGAGGCAATTTAAGATGAAAGGGGTAAAGTTTAAAGGAGATACACGGCTAGTTTATTACATAGTGTGATGAGTGCCTGGAACAAGCTGCTGGGGGTGGTGGTGGTGGAGGCAGATACGATTGTCGCATTTATGAGATTTTTGGATACACAAATGGAAATATGGGTAATTAAGGGATATGTATAATATGCATAAATGTAAGATTTATGTAAAACACATTTATGCAGTACCATATGCAAATGCAGGTAAGATTTGGTCTTGGCATCATGTTCAGCACAGACATTGTGGGCCAAAGGGCCTGTTCCTGTGCTGTACTGTTTTGTTCCTCATCCGGAAATGACAAATCCAACAAGACAGGAACAGGTGGACAAAGCATTCAGCACACAGCACATGTAAGTGCAGGAACAAATGAAAAACATGTGGTCAGGGTCTTGTTCATCCAAGTATAGATGAACACAGCTGTGGCGCTGCAAGTGTAGGTGATTAGTATCTCCTTCATTAAAGTGCAAGAACTCTGAGTGTAGGAACAGGGCCTCCATGTAATTACACTTTTTCAACAGTACAGCAACAGGAAGACAGGGCATTAGCCATCTAGGTGCAAATATTCTGCCTACACATGAATTGGTGGTGAATATCAACAAATCAGGAACAAATAGACATGATCACACAGGTCCTTCTTCATCGAAGAATAATTATACTAATTGGGCAGGGCCTTCTCCAGAGTAGAAACAGAATAGAAACAGTTAGGCAGTTGGTCTCATTTGTTAAATAAAGCAGTAAAGGATCTGGCTAACTGGCCTCATGTAATCAAGCACAACACCTCAGACGGCACAGAAACAAGTAGACAGACCCTTTTTTTAATAAATTTCGCCACAACAGCTCTGGCAATGTTGGAACAGATGAACGGGGGCTTCTTCTTCCAGTGATAATATCTCTGACAATGCAAGAGCCAGAGGACAGATTCTTCTTCTTCCAAATATATAACCACCAGCAGTGCAGAAACATGGCATGATTCAAATCATCACCTTTTAGTGTTTCTAAAGAGCAAGTTATTATTGCAGGAAAAATACATTAGATTGGAGTCTGATCAACATAAGATCCAGCAGCTCCGCAATTAACACTGATCTACAACCTGACAAAGCTGCAGAGGAGCCACAGAAGTCTCAGTACATCCTTCTAATGAAAGATCATCAACCTGAAACATCAACTCTGTTTCTCTCTGATGATATGCTTCCTGGCCTGTTGAGTATTCCCAGCATTCTCTGTTTTATCTCAGCACATACCCTCAAGCTAAAACACAAAAACTTGTTTAGCAAAGAAAAGCAATATGCTTGTCTTTATCCACAAGGGGCAAGAGCCATAGATCAGGATTAGTAGATAAGCATGCAGGCTATCAAGGGGACATCACAACAGGTAACACGGAGATCAGGATCTTTTCATACCAGGTATAATCTCCCAGACCAAAAACTGACAAGGGACACGTGGCTTTCTGCATTACATTCAATCCCGGCACCCTGCCTCCTGTCTTTCTGTCTGCACATACACAGAGGAATAACCATCATTGCAATATTCAGGAGGACCACTAGTAGTCTGTGAAACTATACTCAGCATGGCCTGGGGCCATGGGTTGGAGAATTCAGAGAATGTGATGTGTCAAAAGATTCCTTTACTGAAAGAAAATCGATATTGAGATTTTGCAAGGAGTAGCTTGAGTTGCAGCAGTTGTTTCCAACACTGTATAACAAACAGTTATTGCAGGCCAGAAAGCCTAGTTAGAAGGACTCACTGGACTCTCATCAATTTGCATACAGGGCAAATAGATCCACAGAGGATGCCATCCCTCTGGCTCTTCACACTGTCCTGACTCACCTGGAAAGACAGGGCACGTACGTGAGGACGCTCTTCATAGACTATAGCTCTGCCTTCAATACGGTCATCCCCACCAAGCTCACCACCAAACTCCACCAGCTAGACCTCAGCTCGCCGATATGCGACTGGATCCTGAATTTTCTGACGGAGCGACCGCAGGCAGTGAAACTGGGCCCGCACCTGTCCTCCACTATCACCCTGAGCACCGGCACACCACAGGGCTGTGTACTAAGCCCCATGCTCTACGCCCTCTTCACACACGACTGTGTTCCTGCATTCAACACCAACACCATCGTCAAGTTTGCAGACGACACAACGGTGATCGGGCTGATCACCAACGGTGATGAAACAAACTGTAGTTTGTGGAGTGGAGGTGCAGAACCTGGCGGACTGGTGCTCACATAACAACTTGTCCCTAAACACCTCCAAGACCATGGAGCTGATTATCGACTTCAGGACACATAATGGGGAATACCCCAACAAACCATGTTCTCGGGGTATCTAAATCTAAATTTTATTAGTTATTTAAGTTATGACATCGGATGGAAGCTGCATATCCAAATCTCGTTGCACTTATGCGCAATGACAATAAAATATATTATTATTATTATTATTAGAACAAGTGTCATATTCATGCTGTAACTGGTGTTAGACCGCCAGAGTGCCTGTTAATCTCACTCACCCTTTGCACATACAATGAACATAAAACCAGTTGCAGCTTGCCAAAGTGTGTTCTGTTGCATACCCATGTACAGAGTAAAGTTGTTGTTAGATGAAGATGTTATAGTTCTATGTGAAAGGAGCATGGAATCAGTTGCTATGGGTTACAGTGCATTTGTGATTGTGTGCTCGTGAGATCCCTTTGTTCTACGCCATTTCCCATGGCCCTACTGGTCACTGAGGTCCTGTCCTGCTTTGATTTCCCAAAATTTAACACCTCATATTTATCTGAATTAAACTCCATTTGGCATTCATCAAGCTGATCAAGATCTCGCTGTAATTCTTCATAACCATCTTCATAAGTTCATAAATTGTAGGAGCAGAATTACGCCATTTGGCCCATCAAGTCTACTCTGCTATTCAATCATGGCTGATCTATCTGCCTCAGAGGGCGGTGGAGGCCGGTTCTCTGGATACTATCAAGAGAGAGCTAGATAGGGCTCTTAAAGATAGCACAGTCCGGGGATATGGGGAGAAGGCAGGAATGGGGTACTGATTGGGGATGATCAGCCATGATCACATTGAATGGCATGCTGGCTTGAAGGGCCGAATGGTCTACTCCTGCACCTATTGTCTATTGTCTCCCAACCCAATTCTCCTGCCTTCACCCCATAACCTCTGGCACCCGTACTAATCAAGAATCTATCAATCTCCACCTTAAAAATATCAATTGATTTGGCCTCCACAGCCTTCTATGGCACGAATTCCACACATTCACCACCCTCTGACCAAATAAATTCTTCCTCATCTCCTTTCTACAGGTATGTACTTTTATTCTGAGGCTATGGCTTCTGGTCCTAGACTCTCCCACTAGTGGAACCATCCTCTCCACATCCACTCTATCCAGGCCTCTCACTATCGGTAAGTTTCAATGAGGTCCTCCTTCATCCTTCTAAACTCCAGTGTGTACAGGCCCAATGCTATCAAATGCTCATCATATGTTAACCCAATCATCCCTGGGATCATTCTCATAAACCTCCTCTGGACCCTCTCCAACGCCAGCACACCATTCCTCAAATATGGGACCCAAAACTGCTCACAATGCTCCAAATGTGGTCTGACCAGTGCCTTATAAAGTTCAGCATTATATCCCTGTTTTTGTATTCTAGTACTTTTAAAACAAATGCTAGCTTTGCATTTGTCTTCCTTACTATGATTCAACTTGCAAGTTAACTTTTTGGGAATACTGCACCAACACTTTCAAGCCCCTGAATTCGCTTTTAAGTCCCTGATTTCTGAATTCTCTCCCCATTTAGGAAATAGTCTACACGTTTATTCCTACCAAAATGCATGACTCCACACTTTGTTATGCTGTATTCCATCTGCCACTTCTTTGGCTACTCTCCCAACCAGTCCAAGTCCTTCTGCAGAGTTACTCTTTTCTCTACATGACCTGACAGTCCACCTATTATCATATAATCTGCAAACTTGGCCACAAATCCTTCAATTCCCTCATCCAAATCATTGATGTACAACGTGAAGATAATGACCCCAGCACCGACCCCTGCGGAACACCGCTAGTCACTGGCAGCCAACCAGGAAAAGCCCCCTTTATTACTACTCTTTGCATTCTGCCATCCAGCCAACCTGCTATATCTTTCCTGATACCATGGGCTCTCATCTTCTCATCAGCTTCTTCTCTGAAAAAGTGTGGCATGATTAATAACTTTGCAGATGATACCAAAATAGTATCATCTGCAAAGTTATTAATCATGCCTTGTACATTCTCATCCAAATCGTTCATATAAATCACAAGCATCATTGAGCCCAGCACCAATCTCTGAGGCACACCACTAGTCACAGGCATCCAGTCCAAAAAATAATTTCCCACCATCATACTGATTTCTACAATTATGCCAATTCTGCATCCAGTTAGCTAGCTCTCCTTGAATCCCATGCGATTCAACCTTCCAGAGAAAATTCCCCTGTGGAACCTCATCAAAGGCTTTGCTGAAGTCCATGTAATCCTGCCCTCATCAACCTTCTTGGTTGCTTCTTCTAAAAGTTCAATCAAATTTGTTGTACACGATCACCTATACACAAAACCATGCTGATTATCCAAAATCAACCTTTGTCTTTCCCTATGCATGAATATCTTATACCTCAGATTAACCATCTCCAGTAACTTTCCTACCACAGATGTTTGGTTTACTGATCTGTAGACATGTTTTATTTTCAGTGCATTTCACTCGTTTCAGCACTTTCGTAATCATTCTCATAACTAAATCTTTCTCTTAGGTATGGTATCTTTAGTGCTCCATATTAACACATGCGTCAAAAGTTAAATTATCCAATTTGAGCCAGGTGTCTTCAAGACTTCAGTGTTTATCTTGGGTTAACATTCAATACTAATATTTGTTTCAATCTTGTCAACTAGGATTCAATTAAATAAGACTATGTGGTTAACATTCAAGGCCTAATAATCTTCAACTGCTTCATTGATGGCCTGCCCCCCACCTTCAGGTCAGGAGTAAAGATCTTCACTGAGATTGGATAGTGTTCAGCTTTATTCACAATTCTGCAGAAACTGAGGTAGTCCATTCCTGCTTACAATAAGGCCTGAAGACATCCAGGTTTGGAGTGACAAAAGCCAAATAATATTGAAGTCTTACAAATACGGACCATCTCTATAAATAGTAATTCTTTATGGCTGAGAGGGGTTTTTAGACCTCAGGAGAATCAGGAGTTATAGGGATTGAGCAGGAAAGCGAAGCTAAAGATCAGATTGGCCATGAACTTCTGAACCGATTCTGAAAGATCAAATGGCTTATGATTTAAAGATGGCATAACCACCTTGTTTAAGATTCAAAAGTATTACTGGGGCAAAATCCATCACCATCAACATCATTACCTCGCTATTAACCTGAAAATTGAACTGAACCAGTTCCATGACTACTTTGGCCAGAGAACTAGGTCAAAGGTTGGGCATCTTGCAGTGAAAGACTCATTTCCCAACTCCAAAACTCATCAACTACAAATTGCATCCACTTTAGACACCTGTGCTACTTATGTCAACGTGGAGTTACAACTACAAGAATGTCTGCAGATATCATAGACCCTCATCTGGGCAGTCTGTCCATTGATTCCATGCCAACTTAACCTGCTACATTGGGCTCATTAAATGCCTGGAGATTTTTTTTAAATTAAGTTAGTTTTATTGTTTTTTAATTGATTGTAGGGTGTTTGCACACATGTTACTGTTTTCATCCTAACGTTTCAAGTTTTTAAAGAAAGTTTACACATTTTTTGCATTAGCAACAGTGGGAACTTTGACAGCCAGAACGAGTATGGGGCCTCAGCAGCCATCAACATAATTCTGTCAGCACAGCGCCTGCTTCAATGGGCTGAGAACAGGCCTCCCAATGGAAGTCCACCCTCGGGACCCAGCAAGAAGAAACTGTGTGCGCCAGGGTGTAGACAACAGGCTATCTAGAGCAGTAGAATATCCATCTCAAACCAACACAATGCACTTAACACCCACCCCAAGCAGATGAAATGGGGTAATTCTGCATTCCGATCACACACTGGATCACAATGCTAAGAGTCATTGACATTAATGCTCTGTACAGCATAACACAAGCATTTGAACTCAACCAGCTGTGAAATTAAACACCAACACGTCAAAGAGTTAGAAAAAGCACAGAACTGGAATGAACAAAACAGCAGGCAAATGACTGTCTGTACCTTCAGTGAGAAATCTTTAATTAATTCCATTGAGTCCATCAGGAACTTGTTACTTACTGGTAACTGCAGCCATGCACAACTTGCTTTACTCTGAGGGGGTTCATTAAATTCCTGCAGCTAATCCTCGCTTGGATGTCTTCTCCCTGACAAACCATGAATTGCATTTTTGCAGCACATTTAATAGAGTAAAATATTGGAAGGCACTATTAAACCTTTTTTTAAATCAAACAAAACTTGATGCAGGAAAAGAGATAGCAGGAAAAATGACAGAAAGCTGAAGATAGGTTTAGTAAGAATATTCCAAAGCTTTAGGGTCTAAGCAGCCAAAGTCATGGCTGTCAACAATGGAGCAATTAAATTTGAGGATGCCGATGAAACCAGCATTACAAGAACTCTGAGATCTCAGAGGATTGTAAGGCTAAACGATGTTATGAAGATAGAAGATTGCGAAATGACAAACCTGAGATTTATCAAAGGTGAACTGGAAACTGTCACTTTAAGGTAAATCTGTCAGAGTAGTAAAGGCTTAAAGCAAATATCTTCTCAGTGTGAAATAAGAGGAAACTCTCAAACATGCCATCACCTCCTCCTGTCCACCCCCAGCCTGGATGTTGAAGACCATACAGAGTAGGATGAAACAATAAGGGAAAATTGTGACAGAGTTCCAATTTACAGGGAGACTAGAGGAGTGTGAACAATGCAGTAATGAATTTTAAAAGAAAATCAGTAAGACAAAAAGTGTGACAAAAATATAATAAATCCTCGATGTTTTATAAATATATAAAAGGGAATAAATAGCTAAATAGCTAAAAGTAGCACTTATTGGAGATATATTATCCTTTATCAAAACATTAGCCATTTTGCTAGACATAGAGTCATAGAAAGAGGCCTCGTCCATTCCATCCATGCCAACCATTAAGCACCCAAGTATATGATCCCATTTTATTATCTGCATATTCACTTCAACTCTCTTAAGATCGTACTTAATACTTTGTGCCATCATCATAGAAAGGGTGGTACATAGACAATGATATTAAGAAGGAACAGTAAGAACAATAAGATATATTGAAAATAATAAGAGAGAAAATATTAAGGGATGCAATTTCTTTAAATGGGGATAATTGCCAGGATCAGTTAGAATGTATCCCAAGCTCATAAAATAAGCAAGGAAGTAAATTATGAATTATTTTTTAATTTTCTTCAGCTGCAGCCACGATGCCTCAGTACTGGAAGACTGAGGATGTGAGATTGCTGTTTAAAAGAGGACACCAATTAATTGAATGCAGTCAGCGTAACATCAATAGAAGGCAAATTTGTGGAAATTGTTCTGAAGGATTCCATAAATCATTTTTTAGAAGGACAGATGCATTGATTTGTTACAGGGAGTTCATATCTCATTAATTAGATTTTTTAGGAATGGCAGGAATGGTGGTTGGGACAATGAAAGAAGCCCATTTGATGTCATCTACATGGAGTATGGGAAGCTTTTGACAAAATTCCACCTGGGAGGTGTTCAGAAAAGTAAAAACCCACAGGTACAATGGAAGTAACAGGTCAGATCCCGAATTATGTTTGTGGCAGAAAACAACATTTATTTGTTAGTAAAATCTTAGTTACTTGGTGGTTAAACTGAATTTTGTTCCACTGTCCCAGTGTAAGGCCTCTTGCTGTATTTGGACTTAACTGTAGGACATTTGTAGTTTGCAGATCGCATCAGGTAAAAGGTGTACTGTAGGTGCACACACCTCTAGATTCAGCAACAGTTTCTTATCAGCTGTTCAGGCAACTGAATAATTCTATCACAACCAGAGAGTAATCCTGAACTACTATCTACCTCACTGGTGACCCTCGAACTAGCCTTACATAGAAAATAGGTGCAGGAGGAGGCCATTCGGCCCTTCGAGCCAGCACAGCCATTCATTGTGATCATGGCTGATCGTCCCCAATCAATAACCCATGCCTGCCTTCTCCCCATATCCCTTGATTCCACTAGCCCCTAGAGCTCTATCTAACTCTCTCTTAAATCCATCCAGTGATTTGGCTTCCACTGCCCTCTGTGGCAGGGAATTCCACAAATTCACAACACTCTGGGAGAAAACATTTTTTTCTCACCTCAGTCTTAAATGGCCTCCCTTTTATTCTAAGACTGTGGCCCATGGTTCTGGACTTGCCCAACAATGGGAACATATTTCCTGCATCTAGCTTGTCCAGTCCTTTTATAATTTTATATGTTTCTATAAGATTCCCCCTCATCCTTCTAAACTCCAGTGAATACAAGCCTAGTCTTTTCAATCTTTCCTCATATGACAGTCCCGCCATCCCAGGGATCAATCTTGTGAACCTACCTCAATCACAAGGATATCCTTCTTCAAATTAGGAGACCAAAACTGTACACAATACTCCAGATGTGGTCTTACCAGAGCCCTATACAACTGCAGAAGAACCTCTTTACTCCTATACTGAAATCCTCTTGTTATGAAGGCCAACATTCCATTAGCTTTCTTCACTGCCTGCTGTACCTGCACGCCAACTTTCAGTGACTTGTGTACAAGGACACCCATGTCTCTCTGTACCTCCCCCTTACCTAACCCCATTGAGATAATAAACTGCCCCCATGTTTTTGCCACCAAAGTGGATAACCTCATATTTATCTATATTATACTGCATCTGCCACGCATCTGCCCACTCACTCAACCTGTCTAGGTCACCCTGCAACCCTTGATCGGACTTTGCTGGCTTTACCTTGCATTACATCAATGATCTGGATGAAGGGGTGGTAAATTGGATTAGTAAGTATGCAGATGATACCAAGATAGGGGGTGTTGTGGATAATGAAGAGGATTTCCAAAGTCTACAGAGTGATTTAGGCCATTTGGAAAAATGGGCTGAAAGATGGCAGATGGAGTTTAATGCTGATAAATGTGAGGTGTTACACCTTGGCAGGACAAATCAAAATAGGACGTACATGATAAATGGTAGGGAATTGAAGAATACAGTTGAACAGAGGGATCTGGGAATAACCGTGCATAGTTCCTTGAAGGTGGAATCTCATATAGATAGGGTGGTAAAGAAAGCTTTTGGTATGCTAGCCTTTATAAATCAGAGCATTGAGTATAGAAGCTGGGATGTAATGTTAAAATTGTACAAGGCATTGGTGAGACCAAATCTGGAGTATGGTGTACAATTTTGGTCGCCCAATTATAGGAAGGATGTCAACAAAATAGAGAGCGTACAGAGGAGATTTACTAGAATGTTGCCTGGGTTTCAACAACTAAGTTACAGAGATAGGTTGAATAAGTTAGGTCTTTATTCTCTGGAGCGCAGAAGGTTAAGGGGGGACTTGATAGAGGTCTTTAAAATGATGAGAGGGATAGACAGAGTTGATGTGATCAAGCTTTTCCCTTTGAGAATAGGGAAGATTCAAACCAGAGGACATGACTTCAGAATTAAGGGACAGAAGTTTAGGGGTAACATGAGGGGGAACTTCTTTACTCAGAGAGTGGTAGCGGTGTGGAATGAGCTTCCAGTGGAAGTGGTGGCGGCAGGTTCATTGGTATCATTTAAGAATAAATTGGATAGGCATATGGATGAGAAGGGAATGGAGGGTTATGGTATGAGTGCAGGCAGGTGGGACTAAGGGAAAAAAAATTGTTCGGCGCGGACTTGTAGGGCCGAGATGGCCTGTTTCCGTGCTGTAATTGTTATATGGTTATATGGTTATAAACGTTATTCCCTTATCACTGTAAATGGCTCGATTGTAATCATGTATTGTCTTACTGCAGACTGGGTAGCACGCAACAAAAGCTTTTCGCTGTCCCTCGGTACACGTGACAATAAACTAAACTGTAAACTGTAACTGTAAGATGATTATAAGAGAAATTGGATATATATTTTCTCTCCTGGGGACTGGAACTCATTGCTGAAGTGGTGTAGATGTTTACACCAGATTAAAAAAAACATCCAAAAAACAAGCAACTGAATGGTACAACCAACAAAACTAGTCTGAGAATTGGGAAGTGGGAATTGCCTGAATAGCTCTTTATTTCCTCCCATAATCATGATGGGCTGATTGGCCTCATGTACTGTGAAATCTATGATTCTATAATAACAAGAATTTTAAAACGGAGGTGTTTCAGACTATTTTATTAAAGCTCACTAACCCCTGTGTGATCAGTGCTTTGACCTCTGCCATCTCAACCAGCGGCAGCATTCTTCAACCTCTATTCTTTCCTCCTCTTACAAAAAGCCCTCAAACGCAACCCTTACACTTGGTCCTTCCCTCCAGGGGCGAAAAACCCAGGGGGGCCAGAGGGGACACGTCCCCCCCATGTTTTGAGAGGTGGGGGAAATCTCCGCTTACCGCGAGACAGTGGGGGCGGGACATGATGATTGGAGGAGGGAGGAATGGGGGGGGGGGGGGGGACTGAGGATAGAGTGCGATGATTGGAGGAGTGATTAGTGATTATACCTTTAATAATCCTTTACAGGAAATTACAGTGCCACGACAGCTTCAAGACAGACATAACACCACACATTTCCTCAAATGGCTTCCATACTTAACAAGTTAAAATACAAGTTAAAATACAAGTTAAAATACAATTAATTAAAAAAAAGTGCAGTTATTTATGCGCATTATATAACCTTATAGCAGCTGGTAAACAGGACTTCCTATGTCTCTCAGTTTTGCACATTGGTGCAATCAGCCTCTGACTGAAGATGCTGCTCTTGATCACCTTCAGGGCATGGAGTGGGTGAGTGGGGTTGGTCATTATTGAACCCAGTTTGTTCAGAGTTCTGGCCTCTGCCACCTGCTGGACCGTTCGTTGCTCAGCCCCGACCACTGAGCCGGCCTTCCTGATTAGCTTGTCCAGTCTATTTTTGTCCGCTATGCGGGCGCCATCTCCCCAACAGGCCACAGCAAAAAACAGAGCACTGACCACCACTGAATGGTAGACACTGCACAGTAGGGGTTGGCAGATGTTAAATGACCTCAGCCTCCTTAAAAAATACAGTCGGCTTTGTCCCTTCCTGTACACCGCCTCCATATGACACTTCCAGTTCAGCTCACTGTCAAGCTGCACCCCAAGGTACCTGTGGTTAGCGACCACCTCCACCTCAGTGCCCTTAATGGTGATTGGTGTTGCTTGAGTCCTCCTCCTCCCCCTCCTGAAGTCCACAACTATCTCCTTGGTTTTTTTGGTGTTAAGATGGAGGTTATTGTGTGCACTCCACTCCACAAAGTTACTTATTATGTCTCTATACTCCTCCTCATTGCCCCCTTTAATGAGGCCGACAACAGCTGTGTCATCCGAAAACTTCTGCAAAAAGCAGCTGTTGGTGTTATATTGGAGATCCGCTGTGTAGATGGTAAACAGGAACGGAGCCAGCACAGTTCCTTGTGGAGCCCCTGTGCTGCTCAAGATGGTGCCCGAGACACTGTTCTGTAGGCGCACGTACTGTGGTCTGAGGGAAAGGTAATCCAAACACCACAGTACCAGTGATGGATCCACTTTCTTCTTCTCCATCTTCTCCCCTAGCAGTCGGGGCTGAATTGTGTTGGCGCTTGAGAAGTCAAAAAATGTAATCCTTACAGATGCATCAGTAGTGTCCAAATGTGTGTACACCCTCTGCAGCATGTAAATGAGGGCATCATCGACACTGATGTTAGGCTGATATGCAAACTGTAAGGGATCCATTTGATTTGACACACTAGTCCTGATGTAGGAAAGGACAAGTCTCTCAAATGTCTTCATTATATGTGAAGTGAGCGCTACTGGTCTGTAGTCATTGTGGAGAGTGGGATGGGTCTTCTTTGGGACAGGCACCAGGCAAGATGTTTTCCACAGCCTTGGAACCCTCTGTAGACGCAAGCTCAGGTTGAACAGGAGTGTTAGAATACCACACAGCTCTGAAGAGCAAGTCTTCAGTAGCCTTGGGCTGGTGTCATCAGGCCCCACTGCTTTCCCTGGCTTCAGTCTGTCCAGCATCACCTTGACCTGAGCAGTATGAAGAGTCATGGGTGGGGCTGCCGGTGGAGTGGGAGGTGGAAAGAGGGGACTCCGTACAGGTGACATCTCAGGAGTGATGGAGAGAGGGATGGGAGGTGGAGAGGAAGCGTCTCCGGAGGGAGACGTGGCACAGACCTGCGCCTCATCCGCAGCCAGGATCGATCCCGGCCGGCTCTCCGGCGCTGTCCCGAGTGCCCCCCCCCACGGGTGGCCAGAGAGGTCGGGAGTCAGACGGGCGAGGTGCCCCCAGTCCCACAGCCAGCGCAGAGAAGCAGCGCTAAACCCAGCTCAACTCTGCCTGCCCCGCCAGGTGAACCTACAGCCCTTCCTGGACTTGCAGAAAATATGGCCAGCGTGGAGAAGCAGCACTGGTGTCCCGTCAATCCAGACAGGGCTGTAGTTAACCCGGTGAGACAGGCAGAGTTGAGCTGAATTTAGCGTTGGATTGAGCCTCCGAAGCCGCGCGCTGTGTGTGTGTGTGTGTGTGTGTGTGTGTGTGCGTGTGTGTGTGTGTGTGTGTGTGTGTGTGCGCGCGCATGCACGCGTGGCCGCCAAAAAATTGTGTCCCCGGGTCCCCTCCATGTTTTGATAGCGAGTTCCGCTCTTGCTTCCTTCATGTCTCTCCCTTTGCACTCCCACTCTTCTTCACCAGTCTTAACTGCTCCCCACTCATCTCTCACTGCTATCGCTCTGCACACTCATCATGCCTTACCCCTTCCCTCAAATCCATCACCTTGCACACATTCTCTCTTTACCCATCACATCCATCTCAGTTCTCTTACTGTGGTTAGTCATCAATAGCTCAGCCTGCCCCACATTCAATGGTCTGAGTATATTTTTATTGCTGTCGGCCCTTGTTCTCTCTTTGTACAATCGACTTTGACAGCAGCTGTCACAGTTCCACAACTTTCACCCCCTCACGCCTGACCTAATCCTCTGAGGACACATCCTGAAGCCTGGATTGACAATTCTTCATTTAAATATTATCTGGGCAAATGCTTGTCAGCTGCAAAGTATCTATTCTGACTGACCACAGAGGAATCACTTTAACTTTGCAGATAGAATAAAACAGTGATATTGAGTCACAAACCTGATGCATGTCAAATCCCCATTTAGGTCAGCAACAACTTGGCACAGGAACAAAATCTGTTCACTTATCCTTCTCGAGACTGCAGTTATTCCAATATTCAAAGAAATATAACATGTTATGTAAGGGGAAGATTCTTTGCATTTTCTAATAGTGTCAGATACATTACTCAGATAAATGCTACGCAAGTGGTGTTGACAATCACCAGACCATGTTGAGGAGCACACAAAGGCTGACAAAAGATATGGAAGGGGTGAACCACCTCACAGACGATCCAGCCACCCACTCACCCCATCAGGCACCTTCGGCCCATTTGTGGAGGAATGTGCAGTTCCCACATTGTTCTCCTGAGTCACCTCAAAACCCACAAAACTGGAATGGAAGCAAGCCATCCATGATGCCAAAGAAAAAGAGAAAGAGACAGGCAGCAGCATCACTGTGATCAATTTTACCAGCACTTCCCTTGCATTTCACATCCATGGCCTGTTATAGTTGGATCAGCAAGATATCCAAGGGAAACCGGAGTACCCTGAGGAAACACAGGCAGTCGCAGAGAGAACATGCAAACTCCACACAGACATTACCAGAGGTCAGGATCGAACACAGGTTTCTGGCTCTGTGAGGCAGTAACTCTACCAAATGCACTACTGTGCCACCATGAAGATTGGGGAGTGGAAGATTGGGGAATTCCACTGTCCCTTCATGAAGACAGGAACATTTGGCAGCATGTTCCATATATTCACCATCCTCTGTTATTCTACATCTATACCCCCCAAACTCCTTCTTTGCATTCCAGCCTTTAACATATTTATGGGAATCTACTTCATGTGGTCACCTCCCAAATTACCTGGATGCACGACTATTGTCAGTTATTCTACATATAAATCCATAGTTTACATATCTATTGTTTACACTAAGAACTTTAAACTGTTGACTCACTTCACTCAGTTTTAAAGGGATTGAAGGTAAACTGTGGTCATGAAGAATACGATGTAAATGTAAGAATTACATCTTTTCCAACTTCAGTATCACTGAACATGGGAATATTTCAGACAATTTTATCCTTTATAAGAGCGAAAATACCCATAGAGGAAGAATTTTGGGAAGTTTCCTTAATAAATTAATTGAGTCACGTAACAGCAGAGGCCCTTTGGCCCAACTTGCCCATGCCAACCAAGATGCCCCATCCACACTAGACCCATCTGCCAATATCCCTCTAACCCTTTTCTATCCATGCACCTATTTCCTTCTGAAATCACAAGAAGGTCTTGGAAGAAGATATGCTACCTAGAACAACACTGGGCTAATATGTATTGTCAGGACAATGAAACTAGCTGGAATGCTCTTACAGTGCCCTCCATAATGTTTGGGACAAAGACCCATCATTTATTTATTTGCCTCTGTACTCTACAATTTGAGATTTGTAATGGAAAAAAAATCACATGTTAAAGTGCACAGTGTCAGATTTTAATAAAGGCAATTTTTATACACTTTGGTTTCACCATGTAGAAATTACACCTATGTTTATACATAGTCCCCCCATTTCAGGGCACCATAATGTTTGGGACACATGGCTTCACAGGTGTTTGTAATTGCTCAGGTGTGTTTGAATGCCTCCTTCATGCAGGTATAAGAGAGCTCTCAGCATCTAGTCATTCCTCCAGTCTTTCCATCACCGTTGGAAACTTTTTTGCTGGTTATCAACATGAGAACCAAAGTTGTGACAATGAAAGTCAAAGAAACCATTATGAGACTGAGAAACAAGAATAAAACTGTTCGAGACATCAGCCAAACCTTAGGCTTACCAAAATCAACTATTATCAACATCATTATAAAGAAAGAGAGCATTGGTGAGCTTACTAATCGCAAAGGGACTGCAGGCCAAGGAAGACCTCCACAGCTGATAACAGAAGAATTCTCTCTATACTAAATAAAAATCCCAAACACCTGTCCGACAGAGCAGAAACACTCTTCAGTAGTGGATTTGTCAATGACCACTGTCGGCAGAAGACTTCATGAACAGAAATACAGAGGCTCCACTGCAAGATGCAAATCACTGGTTAGCCGCAAAAATAGGATGGCCAGGTTACAGTTTGCCAAGAAGTACTTAAAAAAGCAACTACAGTTCTAGAAAAAGGTCTTGTGGACAGATGAGACAAAGATTAACATATCAGATTGATGTTGTACAAAGTATAGAGGAGAGAAGGAACTGCCCAAGATCCAAAGCATACAACCTCATCTGTGAAACATAGTGGTGGAGGTGTTATGGCCTGGGCATGTATGGCTGCTGAAGGTACTGGCTCACTTGATGATACAACTGCTGATGGTCATAAAGAATTCTGAAGTGTACAGACACATCCTATCTGCTCAAGTTCAAACAAATGCCTCAAAACCCATTGGCCGGCGGTTCATTCTACAGCAAGATAATGATCTCAAACATACTGCTAAAGCAACAAAGGAGTTTTTCAAAGCTAAAAAATGGTAAATTCTTGAGTGGCCAAGTCAATCACCCGATCTGAACCCAATTGAGCATGCCTTTTCTATGCTGAAGAGAAAACTGAAGAGGACTAAACAAGCATAAGCTAAAGATGGCTGCAATACAGGCCTGGCAGAGCATCACCAGAGAAGACACCCAGCAAATGGTGATGTCCATGAATCGCAGACTTCAAGCAGTCATTGAATGCAAAGGATATACAACAAAATACTAAGCATGACTACTTTCATTTACATGACATTGCTGTGTCCCAAACATTATGGTGCCCTGAAATGGGGGGACTATGTATAAACACTATTAGTGGGAGATTGTATTGCATAGATTGGCTGCTGTTTTACTTACATTATAACAAAAACTACAATTTAAAGGCCAACAATGGAAAGAGGCATTGAGATCAAATGCCGATGGCCATACCAGTTTGACACTGACTATCACTGCAGTGGCTTTAAGCATAATCACATTATCTTCACCACCTGAAGCCTCTGCAGTAACACTCATCACAATTAGCAAAGTACAGGCCAGCCTGCTTCAGAGGCACAAAGCAGACGGATACTGTCTAAATTATTTGAGAAGGCGCATTCAGGCAAGGATTGCGAGTGTCAGTAAATTGAAGCAAATTAAATCCATAAATCTGATAAAGAACACAACGGTTGCCAGGAGACAGCCTGCCTTCAGTTGCTCATCAGACAGCGAGTGGCCTGGAAACTGTTTCAACCTGTTTTTCAAGCAGTAATTGGAATGAGGGGAGATCAGGAGGAGTTACACCATGATCATTAACAAAATCTCCAGGGCATCTGTCAAGGCCTGTCACAATCCCACGTGCCACTTCCCCAGAACAACGTGCAGTACCAGCCTGCAAACATGACGCCAGGTACGAGTAATAAGGAGAATGGGATTGGGACGAAGAGCAGAGGTGCAGGTTGGGGAGGCAAATATAATGGAGAATGACAGAGGGAGAGGGCAATGGAGGCCAGAATTAGAAGTAGTCTTTACTGGAAAGTCTTTAGGGTTAATGTTACAGCTGAGGGTGATTTGTATATTTATCAAAGAATCCCAATAGCTTGAAGCTAAGTTCACAGTGATGTTGGAAGCATATCATTGCTTGATTAGCCATATATATTGAGAGCAACATTGAGGGTTGGGTAAAGAAAGGGTAGCTTATGGCAGGTTTAAAAAAAATTAAATGGTGAAACCTGACAGGTGTATAGAAACAATAGGGAAAGGAAGGGTGGATATCTGGAATAGTAATTAGGGAGACAGAGTAGCATAGAATGGAAATGGTAAACAAAATTGAAGAAAATCCTAAAAGAGATCAACATGGCAATAGGTACTACGAGCTGATGCATACAGGTGAGATCTCATATGAATACCTATCATCCATTCTCATCATGGGGAAGGACATTACAACTGAAAAATTCAGAGAGGGGGATTATAGAATCATAGAACAAGTTACCTTTGGAAGGGAGCAGATAGGAAGTGGTATTAGATACCATTGTGGATTTAAAGGTGGTGTATTCTTTATGCCGGATGAGATATAATCCAGGTACTTTGTGAGGCAAGAGAGGAGTGTGGGGCCTCTGACAGAAATGTTCAAATCTTCTCTGGTCACAGACAATTAAAATGATGCTTCTATTCAAGAAGGGCAGCAGGGGATAAACCATGTAATTATATGCCCGTGGGTCAATTATTATTGGCAACATTATTGGCAAGGACATGGTGGGCATTGACAAAGGTGTTGGCATGGACGCTGTGCCTCTCTCTGTCTCTCTTGAGACAATAACAATAGTACATTGCTATTGGGTAGTTTGCTGGCAGTTCTCCCTCCCCTTCCAGGCAAAACACCATCCTAAGGGATATTTTGGCTGTTCATTCATCAATGCTACATGAAAATTTCATCCTCACCAATTAGTTCTCTGGAAGTACCTTCACTTCATAGGTTATGGTTATGCAGCTCTTCTGTCAAAGTAAAGGCAAAGGTTTCATTCATACCTGCCCAGGAAATGTTTGATTGGACAGTAAAGAGGAAGATAGTGTACTTCATGTTTTACCTGACTTGGAGATGCATGATTACATCCACATAATAATAGTAAGTTCACAGAATTCAGACTTTAGGTTGCAATGTTTCTATTCAAAATCTAATGAGGCAAACAAAATAATATTCATTGTTACATAAGGCAGCACTTTTGTCTACCTACCAGCATCTGCAGTTCCTTCTTAAGTTGTTACATACATTTCCTACTTGATAACCATGGTGCGAGAGATACTGACACCATTTTACATCACAAATAATGTTTATATTTTTGCAATATAAAAACGCTAAACATGTGTGTATCTACTAGAAGGTGAATAGAGCCAAGTTTGAAAAAAAAATCTATTCTGAATGTTTCAAGATTTATTGAAGATTTGGTGAAATTCACTTGTACACCAAACAGCATGAAGATTTCTGCATCTGAAGAGTAGGATTCTCACATGAAGAGACAATACTGCACTCAAAATAGGTTTTTAATAAATCACTGTCATAATTAACGCAAAACAAAATGTGAAAAAGGAAGAAAACGCTGAAAGCAAACAGAAAGGTGATGTGATTGTTGGTTTTATGATCCTGAAAGGACTAGAAGATGCTGCCCATGATAAGATATTCACAAAATGCTGGAATAACTCAGTGGGACAGGCAGCATCTCTGGAGTGGAGGAATGGGTAGCGTTTTCGGGTCGAGTCCCTTCCTCATCTTAATCGTCTCTTCAATTACTTCTGTTTTCCAGGCCCCCACTACCTTATCTTAATTAAACCAGCATCTGCAGTTCTTACCTACACATGAAAAGATATTTCTTTTTATCCATAGCCTGGACTTGTAGCCTGATCTTGAAGATGAAATCGTGCGGTGGGGAAGGGAAGAATGATGGAAACGGGGGTGGGCTGCAAATCTAAATGTAGTGTGTAAATTAAGTGAGTGACTAATCCATGAAACTTGGGGAAATAGAGGACTACGCTGGAGTTGATATATTTAATTCAATAAATAACATTTTGATATTGTGTTTGACAAAGCAGTGTAATTCGATTTGGGGAATAATTGGACTTTGAATCTATGCTTCCCAAAATTCATTTTTGCTGGTCATTTTCTTCATGTTAGTTTATTTGTAGACTAGGGACCAAATGTTGTGATTATTCAATTGATTATTATGATAGAAAGCAAACCAGATTGAACTGGGTTTCTTTTCATAAGTAGATAAGTTCCAGGAGCAGAATTGGACCATTCGGCCCATCAAGTCTATTGCAACTGCAGGATATGCAACACCTGTCCCTATACTTCCTCCGTCGACTCCGTCCAAGGATCCCAACAGTCTTTTCAGGTCCAGTTCATTTGCACCTCCTCCAAACTCATCTACTGCATCCACAGTGCCAGATGTGGACTCCTATATATCGGCGAGACCAAGCGCAGGCTTGTGATCGTTTCGCTGTACACCTCCGTTCAGTCTGCCTAGACCTATGCGATCTCCTGGTTGCTTAACACTGTAACTCCTCCTCCCATTACCATACTGATCTTTCTGTTCTGGGCCTCCTCCAGAATCAGAGTGAGGCCCAATGCGAATTGGAGGAATAGCACCTCATAATTTGCTTGCGCAGCTTACAACCCTTGCTTTCCCTCTCACTCTGTCCCTCCCCCACCCTAGTTCTCTGACTAGTTTCACAGTCCATCTGATTAATTTTACTGATTGTCTACCTTGTCACCTTGCCCTCAGCAAACAATGAACCATTCTACACTGCCTTAGCGTCGTCTGCTTTGATCTGTCATTTTCATCCCTTTCCCTTCTATATCTCTAGGCTCCCTCTCCCTGGAGTCTCAGTCTGAAGAAGGTTCTCGATGCAAATCGTCACAAATTCCTTCTCTCCAGAGATGCTGCCTATTCCGCTGAGTTACTCCAGAATTGTTTGTCTATCTTTGGTGTAAACCAGCATCTGCAGTTCCTTCCTACACATAAGGTGCTTTTCCTCCAGTTTGCATGTGACCTCACTCTGGCAACGGAGGACCTCTTGCTCTGGCATTTTTTCCAATAACTCTTTACATCTTATTTACTAAAAGCTCCTAAAGACCTATTTCCTGAACCCTTTCAGTCATCATGAAATCCATGGCTTGGTGTCAAATTGTGCAAGACTAAGCTCTGAAGCAACACCTTGGGTCATCTTACTGAAGTAAAGCAACTATATAAATGCAGGTGGATATTATTCTTCAATGAGAAATCTTTCAAGGTTCATCTTGATGTTGCTTAAAAACTGAAAAGGTAAAATGTAATGATTAATAATCATCACAGAGGCATAGTTTTGGTAAACCTCCAGTGAATGACAAAGAATTACTGACACGTTGTAGCCACAGGGAAATTCTCTAATTAAACAGGACAAACTGACTGTGAAAGATAAAGAAATGAAAAGCATATAACTGAACTGCTCAGTCTTCTGCACTTGCTCCAAAGATAACAAGCATTTAATCTTGAGAACACAAGGGACTGGAGATGTTAGAATCTTGAACAAAATACAAAGTTGCTGGAAGGACTCAGCAAGCCAGACAGCATCTGTGGAGGGAATGGACAGACAACATTTCTGGTCGGGATTCTTCTTCAGACTGACTGTAGTAGAGGGGGTAAAACTTGAAAAGAGGATTTGGGGCAGGACAAAGCCTGGCAAGTGTTAGGTGGACACAGGTGAAGTGGGATTGATAAATGTTGTAGTAAGTGATAAGGGCTGGAGGTGAAAGAGAGACAAAAGAGTGTAAAATCCAAGAGGAGGGCAGTGAAATGTAAAGTTGATGGGATGGATGTGTGTGGAAAGACCCTGGGGAGGGTGTGGTGGGGGGTGGGGGAGGGGCAGGGTGACGGGAGGATTGGAGTTTAGTTTAGTTTATTGCCACGTATACCGAGGTACAGTGAAAAGCTCTTTGTGGTGTGTTATCCAGCCAGCGGAAAGATTATAATTGAGCCATCCACAGTCTACAGATACAGGATAAAGGGGATAAATTTAGTGCAAGATAAAGTCGGGGAAATTCCAATTAAAGATAGTTTGAGTGTCTCCAATGAGGTGGATGGTAGGTCGGGACCGCTCTCTAATGGGGATAGGATGGTTAAGTTGCCTGATAACACCTGGGAAGAAACTGCTGAACCTATCTTTATAAACATCTGCGGTCCTATAGCCAATGAGCTCTCTCTTCATATTTGACATTAAGCACCCCAAAAGGCCTTCAACTGCCTCACTCTAAGTTCAGGAATTCCCTCCTTTAATAAGCTCTGTTAAACCCCTTCTTATGACCAAATTATTCTATCATCTCCTTATCCAAGAGCTCGGTGTTAATTTTTTGTTTTGATAATGTGTTTCTCAGCCCTGTAAGATTTCTTTACTGTGTCAAATCACCACATAAATGCAAATGGCTGTTTGACAAAGGTGAGAGAGTAAAAGAGTGGGCCGCAGACGATGATTTGTGCAGCTGCTTACGATGCAGAAATCTTTAGCACTTATCTAACCCATAGTGTATAAATCCCAAACATCTTCTGATACAGACATCTGCCCCTGGCCCTGAATCTCCCTGGGCAGTGTAGCCACTGAACATCCTTCCTGCTGCAGTGAGTGGGTAGTCAGCCCAATCTTTTAATCAACATTCAGATCTGCCAGCTGTTCTGCTCAGTCCACGGAGAGATCCCACCAACACTCAGCTCAAGCACTGTGTGTAATTAGGTTGAATCTGTCTTATTGCTTATTAACAAGTGCCTGTGGAAAGCGTGGGAGCTCAGCACGGTATAACAAGCAGAGGTACATCAGTTCCCAGTCAACCGAGTCAGAAATGCTACTTGTGTGACCACCAATGCGGTGGTATTAACCTACCTCTCCAATCACATCTACTCAAATATACTCACCATCTCACATAACGTCCAGCCCCCAGTCATCAACCCAGCTCAAATCACCCCCAAACCCAAATCAAACCCGGGCTACAATCACATCCTAGCCTACAATCAGAAAATGCACGGACGTAGCCAACCAACGCTCACACATTGTCAATCCTTTGAAATACCTTCCTAACTACTATTGCACCTCCATTCCCTCATTCCCACTGCTGTACCCATCAGGCTCCCATAGAAGACACCAACTCCCACCCCCACCAATGAATACAGCACCCCTGACCTTCAAAAGCACACCTAACACTACCCCTACTTCAAAACTTACACTCAAATACATCACCGTTTCCAAATGAACCCCCAACAGGCCACTAAATCCAAACGTGCATCAAAGTGCACTCACCTCCCAACATTCAACCAAACACACTCCCTCCAATTGCAGTCCCAAATATGCATCCACCTCCAAATATGCACCCATGACATCGAAACATATGCCTAATCTTCCCGCCTGCAAACATGTGTTTCCCAACACTGCCATCTACTAAAGTGTACCATCTCACTATCTTAAAAACACAACATCCCCCAATTCTCCCAAGTCCAAAGGAGCACAAGTCCCCCATCTCAAAATACACAGGTCAAAACCCCACCTCCAAACATGCTTCCGAACAACCTCACTGCCAAGCTAGCTGCCTCAATTCCCACATAGCCTCGCAATCCCAACAGAGCTTCCAGATTCCCAAATCCTGTGCACGCTCCCAATTCCCACTCCGTGTACAGGTTCCCAATCCCCACACTGGTTCTCCCTCCCCATCCCCCACACAGGTTCTCCAGCCCTCTTCTCCACACCGGTTCTCCATCTCCTTTCCCCACACAAATTCCCAATTCTCAATCCCCAATCCTTGTGCAGGTTCCCAATACCCAATCCTCATACAGATTTCCCATTTCCACTCAGGCACCCAATCGCCGCAAAGACCCCCAATTCGTGGTTCTTGATTTCTTGGTCCTCCAAAATATTCAAAATGGAATTTAAACTGGAGGTGGTGAAGGGAGGACTTATGTGCATCCCTCCACGGCGTCTAGTCTTCATAAAGTCCCCCAATCTACATGGAGGTTCCTTATACCCACACGGGCTCTCAATCGCCAATCAGCACACAAACTCACAATCCCTATTCCGTTCTCAAGCTCCCAATCCCCAATCTCCACAGACCCCCTTCAATTCAAAAACATAAATCTCCTTAAATTCTCCCAATTCTCATGCACTCCAAACCGGTTAATCCCTTTGAAGGCAGCACCAAATCCGCAGGCAAACAACTCCAATCTCCATGTAGACTTGCACACCTTATCTGTAAACGTGCACTCCCAATCGTCATATCTCAAGACATTCATCGCAATCAGCAAACTACACAACCCTAACTAATCTCCAAACATGCACCCACACCTCTCCATCTCCATGCACTTAGTTCTTCCTATTATCTGCATCTCTTTACCCCCACCCCACACTAACACTGCCCTACATTATACAGGAGTCTTAAAACCTCCACATGCTCAATCCTTTTCCACTCCCCTTCTCATATAAAGGACATTTTCAACCACCATGCCTCAAAACAGCAGCTCATGTACGTCTACACACTCCAACCACTCCCTCAACACATTTACCTCCCAAATTATATAAATATGCTTTTACTCAAACAAGATTATTACCTCCCACAACCTCCCTTGCCACCACCACCACCACTCTTGTCGAAAATTCAGTTTATCTAATGAGAAGCACGGTAACAAATGTTTTTCCTGAGCTGGATCAATGAAATCCTCTCAGTTAGACAATAGACAATAGATCTTACAGCTCAAATTGTTCAGCAGGATGTTGCAATATAATGGTAAAGGGCCTGTCCCACTGACATGACCTTTCAGCGACTGTCTTCGACCTTCAAGCTCGAGGGCACTCGCCTGGGAAACCTCGAGCTGGATCGACCGTCAGCAATGAAACCGCGAGCTGGATCGACCGACCACACACACACACACACATCGCAAAGGCAGGGGCCAGGTAAAGCAGGGGAGCGCTGTCTGAAATTCACACCTACGATGAACAGAAAGGTAAAATGCTACACAGTGTACAGTAAGTCCTTTAGAGAGCGCGGGGGGGGGGGGGGGGGGGGAGGGGGGAAGAGAGGCGGAGAAGTGGGGGGGAGAAGGGGGGAGAGAAGGGGGGAAAGAAGGGGGGAAAGAAGGGGGGAAAGAAGGGGGGTAAAGGAGAAGGAGGGGAGAAGGGTGGGGAGAAGGGTGGGGAGAAGGGTGGGGAGAAGGGTGGGGAGAAGGGTGGGGAGAAGAAGTGGAGACACTTTTAAGAAGCCAGACAACTTATAATAAAGTTTAGCGGGCATTTTACTTTACCGGTCGGTTTTCATTGGTCCTGAAAACTCCAATGAGCCAATTAAAATGCCTGGTCAGCGAAGGAGATTGCCGACGGCTGTCCTCGACTGCCTGTAACTACATAGCGACCCCACTCCACTACGAGTTCAAAAGAACCATGCCGACCAATCTTTACTCGCGGAAAATCTTTCAACATGCTGAAAAATATTCCTCGACCAAAGTAAGCGGGAACTTCCCTCGAGCATGAAGGAGAGTTCCAGTGACCTCATAGGACCTCCCAAGACCACGCATCGGCCATGCTGTGAGTTTGCGTCAAGGGCAAACTCTTCTAAATTCACAGATTAGGTTTCCACAGTAGGACAGCCCCTAAATTAAGAGACCAGAGCTGTAGATTGTTGTGCTAGTGTTCTGAGCAAACTGATTTCTCTCTATAATTTTCTTGCATTGGAATTGTTAGATTAATGGAAATGATAATGTTTTTATTTAAATCCTCTTATGACTAATTCTTATTTGCCTGCTGTTCAGTACTGTTCCAGTGCAGTGAGCTGGTAACTCAGCATTGCCTGAGAAAAATCCTGCTAACACCACGAGGGTGGAAAATGAAATACAGAACACCACAATAAATAAAATGGGGAGAAAAGATCAGAGGAAATGCATTTACATACGTGAAATATTAATTTAAGACATATCTGGGAGCTTGGAATAGCCTGGCAGTTAGGGGGTGGGGGGGTGTGAGAAAGAGGATATTGCAGATATTTGGATTGTTGCTAAGTTGCAATGGGAATTCAACCCTAGAGCGATGAAATTTGAAGGGCATTAACATTTTATTTTTTCTACAAATGAGATATTGAGATCCCTAACCTGACATTAAACGAAAGCATCATATAATAGAAAACACAATGATGAATTGCAAACTGAACATGACAGTGAAGGAGGTGAAATCAACACAGCAGCCGATGGCCCAGGCAAAATGGTGAATGTAACAGCATCAAATGGATGAGAAATTAACCCTTTGCTTCCCTTTCTGAGCTAATCAGCTATTTCACGACCAGTAAAGCATTAAATTATGCAGGCTGTCAGATCACCTCCCACAACCAGGGGCAGTTCTGTGGCTTTCATTATAATTCTCAAAGAGGATATAAAGTCAACTGAGCGCCTGCTTCCAAGTTAATGTCCTTAGTTTAACTGAGGGTAGTACTGAATGTGTGCACATCAGTGGAAGATTCCACTGCCCCTCATTTCCCACTCACACATAGAATCATAGAATTGTATGCCACAGAAACAAACCCTTTCAGCCCACCCCTTCCATGCTGACCGCAGTACATATTTACGCCAATCCCAATTGCCTGCATTAGGCTATTTCCCTCTATACATTTCTTATGTAACTGCTTGCCGTATTGCCTTTGTTACAATTGTATCTGCCTCTACTTCCTCCACTGACAGTTCACTCTAGATAACCATCACCCTCACTGTGAACATGACCTTTAAATGTCACCCCTCTTAGCTTAAACTTCCATTTCTAGACTCTCCTGCCATGAGAAAGGGATTCTATCTATCCTATCAATATCACTAATTCATAGCTTTGTAAATCTCTATAAGGTCACCCCTCACTCCTTTACATAACAGTGAGAATAAACCGTGCCTAACCCTGTCTCACTTTATATCAACATCTCTCTATTCCAGCCAACATCCATGGGAATCTCCACTACTATGACCTGGTTTGGCAACCAGAACTGTACACGATACACAAAATGTGGTCTAACCAATGTTTTGTGTAACTGCAACATGACATCCCAATTTGTATACTCAATGCCTATGAAGTCAAGCATACCAAATGCCATCTTCACTCCTCTGTCCACCTGTGTTGCCATTTCCAGTGAGTTATGGATTTGCACCAAAGTCCATCTTCTGGCATTTTCAACCATTGGTGGTATCGGAGCAACATATTATATTGACAAGATGAGAGAGGAAAAGATTTAATAGGAACCTGAAGGACAACTTTTTCACACAAAGATATTGTGTGAACTTTCGCGAGCTGGATCGACCGACCGCACACACACACACAAACACATCGCAAAGGCGGGGGTCAGGGAAAGCGGGGCAGCGCAGTCTGAAATTCACATCCGCGATGAAGAGGAAGGTAAAATGGCTGCACAGTAACGGTAAGTCCTTTAGAGAGAAGGGGGGGGGAGAGTGAAGGGGAGAGAAGGGGGGGGGGGGGGGGGAGAAGGGGGGGGGGGTTAGAAGGGGGGGGGGGGAGAAGGGAGGGAGAGAAGGAGTGGAGACACTTTTAAGAAGTATAATAAAGTTTAGCGGGCATTTTATCTACCGGTAGGTTTTCCTTGGTCCTGAAAACTCCAATGAGCCAATCAAAATGCCCGGTCAGCGAAGGAGATTGCCTACGGCTGCCCTCGACTGCCTGTAACTAATTAGCGACCCCACTCCACTGCACTACAAAAGAACCATGTCGACCAAATTTGACTCGCGGAAATATTTCAACAGGCTGAACATTTTTCCGCGACCTAGCTGAGGTCACGTGTATTCGGGAACTTCCCACGAGCATGAAGGAGAATTCCAGTGACCTCATAGGACCTCCTAGGACCACGTGTCGACCATGCTGCGAGTTTGAAGGTCGAAGACACTCTTCTAAACTCGCAGATTAGGTCGCCCAAGTGGGACAGCCCCTTATCTTTCTATGGAGGAAATTTGATAAAATGCTGGATTAGACCATGGATTCTATCTTGTGCGTTTTGATGCATCTCAATTTTAACAAGGAGAAGAACAGTTTAGGGCCATCAGAGTTCTTCAAATTTCTTGAATGAGCGAGAGTCAATATTTCACTTACTTCATTGTTTTCTTTGTAGATGCAAAGGTAAATGCAGAATACTTGCACAATATTCCAACTTTAGGTTTTCCGTAAACATATTTATTTCTCTGCAAAATTGCCTTAATCAAGACAGTTACTGATTCAGCAGATTCACTACTCATATTAACTGAAATTGTCTGGCAACAAAGATTAAAAACATTTCCACTTGAGCACAAAGATCAAACTCAGGATCAGGGCCTACAAAGCAACCAATCCAAACAAGATAAAAGAGCAAAGCTCACATTTTCAAGGGGAAGGTCTACAAAAACACAAGGACAGAAATGTTCTGTTAACATCTATATAATCATTAATATTTGCACAATGATACCAAAGCTCAAATGATACAAATAATCTTAGACTGTCCACCAAAACATTTTGTTGGTTTCTGATGATCAAGATACAGGGCTCTCTGAAGACTAACTAAGAAGCAATCACACGGTCTTGGGACACAACCCAAGGCCATTTCTCTAAAGAGCTGTAAAAACCAGACTGAAGAAAGCCTGAGCTTTCTACTCCCAAAGTTTCAATGTATGAGCAAACTCAGTTCAAAGATCCTGTGCAGTGAAGTCAGTGGGTGAGTTTTTGGTCCAAAAATCTATCTGATAATCAGGTGATGCATCGGATGCAAAATTCTTCAATATTGTTAGCTTCACTTTCTGCTGTAGGTAAACATTCTTTTAGAGGTAAAGTGTACAGACTCCCTCTCCAGTCTTACCCAAGTTGTTCCTCTTGATGTGGTCCTCAGCATTCAGAGTAGCACGTACTAAGTTTGCAGGGACGAACTTAGCTTCCAATTGTCTCTCACTTTCATCCTCCACCTTATTCCCAATCTGACCAGTCTGCTGCGGCCTTTTGCACTGTTATGATGAGGCTCGAAGAATGCACCTCATCTTCTGCCTGGGCATGTTGCAGCTTTCCAGATTCACTGACAAACTAAACAGTTTCTTGGTTTTCCTGTTTGGATCAGTACTCACCAGTTCTGCTGTAAGTCATCCATTTCTAATGTTGGCTCGAGTTTTCTCCCTTTAATATCACGGCCTGAACCTTCTGAGCATTTCCTTCAGCTTTGCATTTTATGGCTAAAATGCTCCTTTGTTTGTGTTATTTTTATCCCAGTAATCCTCATTAATCTATCAACCAGGTAATTTCATCAGCATTTTATCACAATGTGGTCTCACCCTATCAGCGATAATCTCTTTGTCTCTTCCATCACACCCAACATTCTGCAATTTAAAAGTAACTTGTTTACTCTCTTTCCTAGTTATTCTGTTTCTCTTTCCACAAATGTCACCCGGTCTGATGAGTGTTTCCAGTATTCTTTTTCAGATTTCTACCAACTGCAGTATTCCTAATTTTCAGCAAATTTAGTAGCCAATTCAACCATCACAGATAAGATACATGAATCTGAAGCTTTGTGGAATTTCTTATTTGATGTTCTGGCAAGCGATATTGCTGTCGAGGCTGAGTCTCAGGCCAAGCTGCTCACTATAACAACACTCAGTCATTGCTCTGTAAATGCTTTCTTGCACAAGGAATAAACTTGCGAGAGCAATCACTTTATAATAAATGCTATATCAAGCTGCTTTACAGAATGCAGCAATAAGCAATACCAATTCCAAACTACAATGCAAACATACCAACTACTTGGACCATGCTCTTTGGAACCCTCCCAGCCATCCCGATGGAACAGAGTAAAGATTGAGTCATCACCTTATTTCTGATACTGATCCATAGAAGCTCGAGGCAGAGTATGCCTTGACTATTCCACTATGTGGTGCAGGCATTCCAAACTGAGTCTGCACTCTCCAGACAAACTGCACGCCCAGTGTCCCTTGTCAGGAAATCTGTGAATAAACACCCTGGTTTCTTTCACCCTCTGCAGTGCAAGTGCACTGAGGCTAATTGCAAGAGTCCTAATCTCAGTCTTGGCAGAGTTGAACGGTGAAAAGTGGCCAGGACCTCCAGTAATATATACTACGTGTTTCATGTCCCTATTTAATGCCTGGGGCACTGCACGATACCTCATCTACATATATTTATCTTCCTGATCTGTCTCGGGACTGGATTCACTGATATCAGGTGCACATGGGCACAATTTTCTATACAGTGTGAATGAAAGCAGTTCAATGAACTATTACAAAGTCACCGAGAGGTCCACAATAGACAGCAGCATAAAATCAATTGTCACGTGCACAGCCAAGGTCACTAAAATAATACACAAACAGGCTACAAAGATAGTGACGCAACGTTAAATGATGCTCAACTTCATCTGTTGGTGTGAGAAAAGAAATGTCATTGTAAATAAATTTCGGAAATACACACTGTAATCATTCCATTTGGACCCACTTCATCATTTTGGTGCGTGGGGACAATTTCAGAACTTTCTTTATCAGCTTCCTTTTTCAAATTGCTGAACAGACTGAGCAGCTACAAAGAGGAGGTCAGGGAAATAGATGTCTCCCTCAAATCAGAAATCCAATCCAATGCCTTGCATTTCAGACAAGCTATGAAGTAACTTCATTATTCAGTCTATGTAGTTGTGCATTAAGGTTGAAAAGGGAGAGCCAAGTCTCATCCTGCACATTAGAACAGAGCTTGCCCAAGACTCTGCTCCGAGGCTTCTCCCTTTTACAAATACCATTATGGCGATTCAGATTGGTCCTCTTTTGACTCGTCATCCCTGGTCTCCTCGTTTGCTTCAAGATCAAAATTCTGGTGGAGAGAGGAACAAGACAGCATAAGCCCAGTTATAGGTCACACGCTAAACACACATCCATCCTCCCCCTCAGTGCTGCTCATGTCACAGAATCACAGCCCACCACTGCACGTTCTCCTCGTAGTCCTTCATCAATCTATACTGATCTCACTGCTCCAGCATTTCACCATAACCATGTAGTAGCAGCAAACCAATCCTCATACCCAGCTTTCTCCAGAACCTTGATTCAAACCTCAACCGATCCCATTGTGCTACTTGATTCCTACAGTCATAATTCAATCCAAGCTAATTTCATCAATCTGCTCCCTCCAAGTCAGGATGGTGCATGGCTGGAAGGAAACGTGGAGATGGTGGTGTTTCAATACATCTGAATGATAGAGGTCATGGGTTGGGGATGTACCATCATAGAAGTTCCTAATTACTACAGTGTGATAGATTTAGCAGAAGGAACCCTTGTCTGCAGCCAAGGTGTGAAGTGAAGTTAAACCATTAACAATGTGTAGAAATGTCATGGAAAGCAGAGCCTGGTGAATATTAGCAGAAGCTCTTTTTGTTGGCAGTAAGAATGTTGCTATTTATTGACCACTGGACCAGTAGGGGAAGAATGCCAAAAATGAATGAAATTGAAGGCCACAGAAAAAGAAATCCAGGACTACTAGCATGGAGAAGAACTGGAATCCTTAGAGAAGGGAGGAAAGGGAATGGAACTGTGGGATATTAGAAAAGGATAAATAAATTCTAGGATAACAGGAAGAGAAGGAATGGAATCCTGGTTGATTGAAACAGAGGAAAATAAATCTGGTCCACTAAAGCAGAAGGAACAAGTTCCTGGGAATCTGGAACAGAGGAAACGAGTTCTTCAGTTCCTGGGAGACTGGATACAAATTCCTTGGAGATTATGGAAATACAGGTACTAAGTTTGAACTACTGCATGCACGATGGTGTTACAGTCAGAAGAATAGCTGCCTTAAGAGGTGGGAAGGATAGAGAGGGAGGTGCTACAGTGTTGAGTGTTTCTTGCGTTTTTGCTTTTATTTCAGATTTCCAGCATCCACAGCCTTTTGAATTTTATTGTCAGGTTTTAAGCATCTGAAGCAGTTGAAGCCAGGGTAAGTCACTTAATTAATTCACTTTGATGTTCCTGGACCTGTCAAATGAAAGAAGCAAATCAGCCAGGGATCTTGCTTCAAAGATTGAGATTCTGGGAGAGTGTGTTGAAAGCTCATTGCCCATTTACAAGGATGAATGTCACAAACATTAATGCTGACATATACGTACACTTGGATCAATCTTGGTTGAAATGCCATCCTGTGGACAATGCCCTATCAAAGAGTTGTCCATGTCCTCGAGGAGAAGCTTGCAGAAGGAAGAGTACAGAGCCACATATGGTTTGTGCTTCAGCAATAATTTAGTTTCTTGCTCCCAATGCAGTGAAATGCTGGCCGCAGGTCTTGGTCAGCTCACAACAGCATTACGTTGCCACCTGCTGATTTAGTACCAGTACAGCAAATCATTGGTGCTGGATCAAAGTCAGGGCACATGAAAGCCAGATGATGGAAAGCAGGAGCCAGGTCAAGCTTATTCTACTCTATGCAATGTATAACAATGCAATATACATTGCAATCTGTCAGTACCCGCAACTGGATGGCAGTTAGCTCATCTGGCAATCCTCATAAAAATGAATGATTGCAGATGATAATCATTTATGAAGTGTTTCATGGGGGGCAATGCAAAGGAAATGCTGTCTAAATGCAAGAGGATAGAATGGGATCTCACCTATTGCAACCACATGGGTTAACTCAGAGAGGGGCATCACTGAGAATTTTTTGGCAACTGTTATGCCATGAAAGGCAACAATAAAGAACAGAAACTTGCCAAATCAATTGTGGTTTGTAATAATGCTTACCACAGCGCTCCATTGGATCAAACCAACAAAGAAACAATAGCCAAGCCACTCCAAAAGGCCCAAGAGTATGCATGGTCGAAGCTTTTAACTTAAGACATATTCAGAAGAGCACATCATTAATCAGATTGGTCATGGGAGTAATGAGTGACCTCAGATTGTAATTAATGAGAGATTATATGTGAGGTACATCAAGTGATTGCAACACAGCTGAAACAAAGGTGATATGAGAGGGGAAATACGTACACTTACATGCACACACGTGTGAACACATAAATGCAAACATGCATACACATACATACATGAGCCCAGGCACACACACACTCAAGAAAAGGTCATAGAGAGGCTGTCAGCCATGGGATGGTTGAGCAAGATATACAGCTAGGGTAGCAAGGGATTGACGTTGGGAGGAAGGAGGGACTATGTGAAAAAGGAGACCATGGGATTTATTGGAAAGCAATCATCAGCAGAGGGAGTGTGGAAAATTCAGCTCCAATTTATTGGTTGGGCATCCTAACTCTGTGAAATGACTCCAATTAACAATATATGCAGCATACAATATTTCATCACAACTGTTGCAAGTGATGGAATGGAACGGTAAACACAGAGTAGTTGAATCTCAAGCTCTGACATCTATCCTATGCCTCAACAAGCTCACAATTAGATGTATTCCTCCAGTGAATTAGATTAGTGAATTGATATTTTCCTCCATCAAACATTAAAAAAAGCTAGAAGACAGTGATCTGGAACAGTCAGAAGAGCAGCTGTAATTGTCGTTCACCGTTACACAAAGAAGGATTAATGAATTAGGGTGCAGCAAGGCTGGTGATATGGGAGAGTGGAGAATGTAAGAAGATGGTTGCTGCAGTGTGTAGAGCAAGAGTACTGCAAGATGGTCAGTAGATGGCAGTCATGGGGTGACGTGCAATACCAGAGATTGTGGGCTGAATGGGCTGTTCCTGTGGTGTACTGCTCTATGTTCTACGATACAGGGTAAGAGTTGTTGAAATAGGAGCTTGGTAAGGTGATGGTGAGATATAGGAGGATGCTCATTACAATCGGGAGGGATGATAAAAGAAGGTGATGTTGCTGAAAGGAACACCCAAGGTACACAAAATTGCTGGGGAAACTCAGCGGGTGCAGCAGCATCTATGGAGCGAAGGAAATAGGCGACATTTCGGGCCGAAACCCTTCTTCAGACTCCATTCCATCACTAAAGGAACACCCACACTGGATCTTAGCCTACAAAAAGGAAAATGGGAAACCAGGGAACCTGGCAAAAGGCCGTAATGCCACTGATTAATTTTCAAGGCTGAAATAACCATAATAAGTACACTGACAATTTCAGTTCTACTGCATCCAGTTCATTGTTTAGTAAATGAAGGCTTACCTCTAGCTCCCGCATAACTTCATCCATGAAATCGCTCGAGTTCTGTTTGTACGACATTGCCAATTTTATTGTGTCACGAAAAAGCTACAGAAAGAATAAGAAAGATAATTTGCATATTTATAGTGCATTTCACAAGGACCTCTGAAATGCAAGCACTGCAGAAAATGTGACAGCCATTTTGCACACATCACAATCTCGCAGACAAGAGAGAATGACCAGATTACTTTCATTTGGAAAAGTGACATTGATTCAGGATAAATATTGGTCAGAACACCAGAATAATATCCTTTCTTCTCCAAGTACCGTTCCTTGCTCGCCCCGATCGCTGCCCACCCCGCTCCTCCTCTCTCCCCTCCTCCTCCTCTCTCCCCCCTCCTCCTCTCTCCTCCTTCTCTCCCACCCCTCTCTCCCCCACTCCTCTCCCCCCTCTCTCCTCTCCCGCTCTCGCACCCCTCCTCTCTCCCCCCTCGCATCCCCCTCTCCTCACCCTCTGTCTCTGCCCCTCTCTCTGTCTCTGCCCCTCTCTCTCTCTCTGTCTCTGCCCCACTCCCTCTGTCTCTGCCCCACTCTCTCTGTCTCTGCCCCACTCTCTCTGTCTCTGCCCCACTCTCTCTACCCCCCCTCCATCTCTAGAAGCGCCTGCAAGTTGGGGGCTATGCGTGAGGGGATAGGGCAAGGATGGGGAAATGGAGCGAATGGAGTGTGTGTAACGCCGCAGGCACCCCCCCCCCCCTCCCACAACCACGCGTTGAGGGGATGGCACCCAACAGGTCCCACATGTTAATAGGTCTAGTACCTATTAAAAGTCTGATCTTGTATGTGGATGTATTTGTTCGTGTGTTTATTTGTTTGTGTATAATCACATCTTCTCGAAAAATGGCAAATTTTTTACATATTCCGGTAGAGCTTTTTTCCGTGGAGTCCAAATTCGCCTTATCTGAAAAATTCATCTTTTATTTGTCAAGTTATTAATGAAAAGTCATTGGCTTGGAATACCACCAATGACTCTATACCGATTCTACCTCTGAGTTCTCATGTCCTTTCTTCTTTATTCATATTAGGAATCCAGGATTCCTTCAATGCATTTTTCCATAGCATTGCACCTACCTTTACCACATTGGTCCCATCCGCCGCTGACACAAAATAAAAAGGCAACCCATGCTTCTTGGCAAAGTTGAAGCTTTTCTGTGTGATTTTCAGATCAGCTGGAAGATAGGAAACAGTGTGCGTTTCATTCAGATGCGTGCTGGCGATCAATGTGCCAATGAGAAGCTCTACAAATCCTCCACTCCAACTGAGGAATCTGACACAGATTTTCAAACGGACACAATATCTTAAATCTGACTCAAAATCATTTGCACTCCACCCAGCTGCTGAAATCCATCATTCTTGTACTCTTTCTGTGCCTTAATTCATCAGTCATTAGCCCATGTTTTCCTACTCCCGGTCCACCACTGAGCAATGGGGAAAATAAAACTAGAGTAATTTTGAGATACAACGCAGAAACAAGCCCTTTGTCCCACTGAGTCCATACCGACCAACTATCACCCATAGTACACTAGTTTATCCTTTACACTAGGGATAATTTACAAAAGCCAATTCACCTAAAAACCTGCACATCTTTTGGATGTGGGAGGAAACCAGAGAACCCGGGAAAACCCATGTGGTCACAGCGAGACTGTATAAACTCCATACAAACAGCGCCCGTAATCAGGATTGAACCACTGTCTCTGGCATTGTAAGGCAGCCAGTGTGCTGCCCCAGGAGACTTCATCAAATTAAACAAACCAAAGTGCAAATGAGGACTTGAATAAGTAAATTTAGGATTGATTCTGGAAATTCATCTGGAAAGTAAAATTTGCCTTCAATTTAAGGAAGTAGGGATAAATATCTGGAATTATTTAAGCAACAGTGGGTTACAGTGATGAGATTAACTGTGAGATCTCTCCCAAAAGATAGATGCACCGAATGGACTTTCTTATCAGCATTCGGTGTATGATCTCCTTTACTGGAAATTTCAGCTGGAAATCACAGGTCAAAAGGATCTGCGGCTCAAGTTTCACTGTGACTAATATACAACATTTGAACTCACCGTCTATTTTGTTTGCGACGATCACACAGGGGATCTCAGGCCGAGACTCCCTCAGTTCAGTGTACCAGTTACTCAGACTTTTGTAAGTTATCTTCCTCTGCACATCAAACACCTAAAATTATAAAATAAATTAGTTTTCTTCTCTAGGATCTTGCAGCCACAACATAAAGCTTTCTTCATTCTTGCCAATCAAACATGTTTAGAGTATTAGTACAGCAGGTTAAGATACAGCGTAAAGCATCCTCTACACAATCCAATTAAATATTCCCAAGGTAGATGTAGATAGTCCCCAGGTCATGTCAGGATTTAGTTTAGTTTAGTTTCGAGATACAGCGCGGAAACAGGCCCTTTCGGCCCACCGGGTCTGTGCAGACCAGCGATCCCCACACATTAACACTGTACAAACTCTGTACAGACAACACCCGTAGTCGGCATCGAACCCGGGTCCCGGCGCTGCATTCGCCGTAAGGCAACTCTACTGCTGTGCCACCGTGCTGTTCTCGAGAACATTTTGTAATACAAACTATTCTTAACACGGAAATGAACAGAGTGTGGGATTGGAGTACAGAAACAGATGTGATAGGAGAGCTAGCAGGTCTGGGAAGAGCGGTCACCAGCCGGCCTCACTGGTTCTTTGAGTGAGCAAGTGAGTCTGCTCAGCACTCCCAGCTCTGCTCAATCCAGCCTGATTGTTGTGGCTCGAGCAGAGGGTGGGGAAAGAAAGCTTACAGAAATGACCCATTCCAGCAGAAGAAGTCTGCAGCCCCTCAGCAGCTGGCAAATCTGTCGCCATCCATCCTGCCAGTCGGCCAAAAATGTAGGGAGGAATTGCAGATGCTGGTTTAAACCGAAGGCAGACACAAAAAAGCTGTAGTAACTCTGTGGATCAGGCAGCATCTCTGGAGAAAAGTAATAGGTGACGTTTCGGCTCGAGACCCTTCTTCAGATTGAGAGTCAGGGGAAAGGGAAACAAGAGATATAGGACAAATGAATGGAAGATATACAAAAAGCAAAGATAATCAAGGAAAGGTGGAGCCCATAAAGGTCCATTGTTGGCTGTGGGATAGGTGATAATGTTATAGAGACTGAAACTCAACATGATGACAGAGAAACTAGTATGGACCACCCCACCCTAGTCGTCGTACTAAGCATTTGAAGAGTTTGAAGAAGGGTCTGGACCTGAAATCCCTTTTCCACAGAGGTGCTGCTTGACCCGCTGAGTTACTCCAGCTTTTTGTGTCTGACTTATTCGTATATATGGGATGTCCATAAGCAAGGAGTTCATAACCTGTACTACAGTTAATGAAAATGGTAGAACTAGATTTGAAACTGGATAAAATGGCAGTGGAAAGATATTAATTGAAAATCAGGTGGCCTCTCCTTGAGCGTAAGGCAGCTTGAATGTAACCTAATTAAACCAAGCAAACTTTTATTGCTGGCTCAAAGTTTGAAGCAGGCAGTGCATGTAATACTCTATGATATCCTTAATGATCAACAGTTCCGGGGTTTATGTTTACGCTTCAATCAGGCAAACAGACCTTATTTGCTGTTTGTGGGTTTGATGGATTTATCTACATTGCGAAAATAACAGTTACTGAAATAAGCTTTTGCATTCAAGTAAAATCTGTAATGACCCACCATGATACAGGCATGTGCCTTATGATAATAGGATGGATGCATACTCTGAAAACGCTCCTGTCCTGCTGTGTCCCAGAAATCTGTGAAAAAAAATAACCATAGTTTCAACTCTTGCACTTTCAAAGTGTATTTTAACATTTTGAATAATAAAAGAGTTAAAGTAAACAAGATTTATTTCACCCCCCCCCCCAAGGCTTATCTATCTTTTTTTTCACCGTAAATCTTCTCCCCTGAGTGTCTCAAACTCGTTGCTTGCCAAAAGAACTCTTTGAAGCTATCGATACATTTCTTCAAGCTCCTTCAACAGGGTAGAAAAAGGGCATGTATCCCTTCAAACCTGTCTGGTGTAGCTCAATGGGGGAATTCAGTTAATTCAATTAAGCTAAAGGGGTTGTGTTCAAGCCAGACTCCAGAGATTTGAGAACCTATGCTGTCATTTCAGTGACTACATCATATGCCATACAGAAATGCCATCTTCTCAGAGCAATTGAACCAAGGACACAACTGTTCTCTGTGATTAATGTAGAAAAACTCACAATACTAATTGAAGCAGTGCAGAATATTTTCAAGTTCCCTCTCTCTTTGATCAAGCTTTTACTCATTTACCTGGCTCAGATTTAATTTTTGTTTAAATAATACTATTTGGTGCCTTGAGATATTCCATTTTGTAATAATGCAACTAGTTGCTACTGTTGATTTTCCCTGGTATCCCGCCAATATTTATTTCTCAAATGACATCACTAAAAGTGATTACCTTTTCGTTTATATCACTGCTGGTCTAGAATCTTGTTAGATGCAAAATAGTCACATTTCCTTCCTGACTAAATTGACCAGAAAGCAAAAATGCATGTTTGGCTGTGATGCACATTAGTTTATTCAGAAGTATCGGCAGAAATCCAGGGTGGGGGGACACACATCCCCTCCATGTTTTGAGAGGTGGGGGACAATCCCCCCCCCCCCCCGTTTTGTAATCCGGATTTTTAAATTTGGTGAAAAAAAATCGATTAAAAATCTCCGCTTGTGGGGGTAGACTGATGATCGAGGGCGCCGATTGGACGAAAGAGACGTCACTCAGGAGGCAATGGGGACGGGATATGATGATAGCGTGATGATCGGAGGAGGGAGGTGTCGGTCAGAGGCAGAAGTAAGGGGGTGGGACTGAGGATAGAGCGCGGTGATTGGAGGAGGGAGACGTCCTGGTGGAGCAAAGATCATAGAGTGGAGCTTGAATCGGCCCGTTCATGGGGCCTTTCATCGCCCGGCCCGGCTTAAAATCGGCCGTGGGTTCTTCCATCGCCCCGCGGTTAAATTGCTGCGTCGAGGCGATCGAGGCTCCCGATGTTGAAGCCACTGTCGGGCGATGGAAGATCCCGTGGCCGGTTTTAAGCCGCGCCGGGCGATGAAAGGCCCACGATTTGGGGCAGACGAAGTTGCTGTTGCTGGAGTTCAGAGTCTGCCACCAACCAGGTCAGCTCCCGATGTTGCCGCCTACAGGGCCCACGGCTGAAGCCTCCGAAGTCTCGCGTGTATGTGCGCGCTCGCGGCCACCAAGAAATTGTGCCCCCCCATGTTTTGATAGCGATTCCCGCCCCTGCTCAGAAGACATGAAAGGTGCAATAGAATTTCTATTCTGCCATTTTGTTAGATCTTGTTATGCTTGGATACATTTTCTAATACCAAACAAGCATCTCAATCTCACACTGATACATTTTAATTCAGCCACAGCATCTACAGTCTTTGAAGGAGGGTGTTGAAGATTTGAATGGAGTACTCATTTGTAATTTAACTCCTGCATTGACAGACAGACAATGATTACCCTGTGGATGAAAAACATGGTCATTTGAGAACGAGTAAGTTTGCAGATGGCACATCAATTGGTGCAGATGTGGATAGTGAAGAAGGCTGTCCAAGGATGGAACAGGATATAATGTGTAGGAAAGAACTGCAGATGCTGGTTTAAATCGAAGGTAGACACAAGATGCTGGAGTAACTCAGTGGGACAAGCAGCATCTCAGGAGAGAAGGAATGGGTGACATTTCAGGTCGAGACCCTTCTTCAGACTGATGTCAGGGGAATGGGCAGGACAGAGATAGAATGTAGTCAGAGACAGTAAGACTGGTGAGAGAACTGGGAAGGGGAGGGGATGGAGAGAGAGGGAAAGCAAGGGCTATTTGAAGTTAGAGAAGTCAATGTTCATACTGCTGGGGTGTAAGCTACACAAGCAAAATATGAGGCGCTGTTCCTCCAATTTGCACTGGGCCTCACTCTGACAATGGAGGTGGCCCAGGACAGAAAGGTCTGATTGGGAATGTGAGAGGGAGTTAAAGTGCCGAGCAACCGGGAAATGAGGTTGGTTAATGCAAACTGAGCGGAGGTGTTCAGCGAAACGATCGCCGAGCCTGCGCTTGGTCTCGCCGATGTACAGAAGTTGACACCTGGAACAGCGGATACAGTAGATGAGGTAGGAGGAGGTGCAAGTGAACCTCTGCCATCCCTGAAAAGAGTGTCAGGGATCCTTCATCGTTTGGGGCATTGAATATAAGATTCAAGAATCATGTTGCAAGTTGATAAAACTTTGCTTAGGTTGCAATTGAAGTATTGTGTGTAGTTCTGGTCACTCAATTACAGGAAGGATGTGGAGGCTTTGGAGAGGGTGCAGAAGAGGTTTAGCAAGATACTATCTGGATTAAAAGGTATTAGCTATGAGAAGTTGGACGTATTCTGAATGTCAGAGGCCGAGGGTGATCTGAGAGAAGTATACAAAATTGTTATTTTATAGATAGGGTAGAGAATCAGAGCTTTTCTCCAAGGGTGGAAATGTCAAAGACCAGAGGACATCATTTTAAAGACCGAAGGAGAAAATTTAAAGAAGTGCAGAGCATTTTTATTACACATAGAGAGAGGTAGGTGCCGAGAATGGGCTGCCAGGGGTAGTAATGGAATCAAAAACATTAGTGGTGTGTACAAATCTTTTAGATAGGCACATAATAGGAAGGGAATGAAAGAATATGGAACACATGCAGACAGAGATCAGGTTAACTGGGCAGCATGTCCATCACAGAGACTGTGGGCCTGTCCCTGTGATGTCCTGTTCTACATTGATAAGTCATCTAAATCCAAGGCTGCTTTAGTGCAGAGGCTTTTACTAGACTATTGGAATTCACCCTTTACTTTGTTTTTGGTTTGTTGCAAACGATTAAGAGCAAATGAAGAATGTTAACACTTACCCACTAGAACAGTCTTGTCATTGACTTTAGTGGTGTACTTGTACAGCGTCAATGCATAAGTGGACAGCTGTTGAGGACGACTGGAATACAGGTTTAAGGCATAAAAAACTGAAAGAATAAAACCCTGGCAATTAAATGTTACACCCATCCTATTTAGTAGTACCGCTAGATGATAATGCGCTATCAATTGTTTTAAGTTTAAAAATAATCTTTAGTTAACTTCATGTTTTTGGAAGAAAAAGCAAAGTGTGTAAGCTGAGAGTAGACATCAGTCGATAATCTGCCCTGTGTGATGGAGACATAGAGGTCAAGAAAGGAAACAGAGCTGTCATAGATGGATCCCTCACCCACGTCACCTCTGTGTCCCGCAGTCCTGCTTGCACTCAACCGTCCCCCCAGATGGATCAAGGATAGTGTTCCTCACCTTTCACCCCACAAGCCTCTGCATCCAACATATCATTCTTTGATTTTTTGTCATCTTCAATGTGATTCCACCACCTGTCACATCCCCATCCCTTTCTGCCTTCCACAGAGACCGCTCCCTCCACAGCTCCATGGTTCACGTCTCTTCCCACCCAACCTAAACCCTCCCTACAGGCAAAATGTAGGAACAAGGAACTGTGAATGCTGGTTTACCATGGACAGACACACAATGCTGAAGTAACTGGAGAACATTGGTGGGTGATGTTTCGGGTTGGAACCCTTGAAGAAGTAAGGTACTAATCGGAGGGGATTCCACCTTCATTGGGACAGATGTGGGCACAGACATTGTGGGCTGAAGGGCTTGTTCCGGTGCTGTACTGTTCTATGTGGTGATACAAAATTATACAAAACAGGAACTAAATCAGAGCTGATGAGCTTAGGGAAACAGGATTTCCTTCCCATCCTTGGCCAATAGAATGTTATCACATACAGACCTTACAAAGGATACTATCCATCTATCAGGAATCTTTCCATCAACCTGCGAATACACAGCAAAAAAAAAAATTAGTGTTGGTCTCAAGGAACTGAGTTTCCACTCCCCATTTCACTCAATTTACCGATTGATCAATCCCCCCCCCACTGAAGGACATTGCTGGTCCAAATCCGAAGATGCATATTGATAATTTCTAGAGCTGAAAGTTGACAATGCTATGCACAATATGAAGACAGGAAATCTGCCCTAGTGTCAAAATTCACTCAGATGGAAAATTCTTCATCTGGGAACCAAACTTTGTCCACTCTCAGGAATGTTAAGATTCAACATATATTCTACCGGGTTTCTTCAGCCTCCTGCATTACATTCAGTTTGAACTGAGATGGAAATTGGCTTTCAAGATTGAATGCATCAAACTGATGTTGCGTCTTTTAAATTTAAAAGTGAACAGGTGCTTGGCTGTTCTTTTATCTGTGTCTTTGACTAGGAAGGCCAAGTGTGCACATCTGCTGAGAGCAGATTAGGCTTGACTTGACTTGATGTACTGCCCAAGTGAGAATCCCTTCCTTTGTGGGCCCAGATATTTGACAAGGAGGGAGGCTAGAACCTAATACGATATCCATCCCAGCAAATAGCTGCCCTTTTCAGAGGGGAGAGAAATATAGTATTTTACAGTGATGAGCCACAGGTCCTTGATGCATTTCACTCAACCCCAGTGCCCAGCACATTTTTACTTACTTGGATTTACCCACGGCACTGTCTCCCAAACAGATGATTTTGATGTGTTCATCCCCATCGTACTTGTCCTGGTTCAGTTCAGGTAGAGCACTGTTCTCCGCAGCCATGTTTTTTTCTGATAACCACACAGACTTGAGCTTATTGTCTTAACCTTTGCCTGTTGATTCTTCCACTGATGGCTCTCTGAGCCCCTGCAGACATTACATACTTCAGTACTCATGCACAGTCTCAAGAGATCCTACTTATTTGCATACAACCATTGTCAAATCTTCCACTCTTGCAGTCTTCATCCAGTATTTTCATGCCACTGCTGTTTTTGTGAATTCACAAATCTAGTCTGCCTTCATTCTGAGCCTAATGCAAATTTATGAAGAGTATATTCTAAAAACTGATAGTACGCTTTATTGCTGATCTCAAAATCTGAATTTACAGTATCCGACTTTGCAAATCTTACCCAATTCTTGACATTTTCTGTCCCTCTGTTTTGACTCAGTTCCTTTGTGTCTGTCTCTTTAGCAGATTTTTATTTTGTTCCGGGTCCAGCCCATTCACTTTCTCACTGCTGCTTTCAAAGGATTTCTAAATGAATTATTGTTTCCCTCAGTGTCTGTATTTGTTTTCTCTTCTTGAATCTCCCTTCCTTTGTCCTTTACTCTTTTTGGCTGAGGCTATGTGGCGACTCCTATCAATATCTTCACTGACGCAGCCACAGTAGACCCTATCCCTATTGCTACTCTATGTAACCCATCATCCCAGACCTTCAGTTGCATCTGCCTCTTTACTCTGCTTTAAATATTTTTCTGATCCTGTTCTTTATCTCATGGGTATGTTTTCCTTGTATATTAGTGTTTTTGAAATGTTTCTGTCTATTACTATGTTTCTTCTACATATATCTGCCCCTAAACCTGCTGTTAGTCCATTTGTCAGGCAGGCTCCAATATGTAGATCTCTCAATATTTCTTCACAACACTCTCTCAATCTTTCTCAATTGTTATAGTTATGCTTATTTCCCTATCTCACCAAAGCTTCCAATCTTTCTTAGCACCTGTGATACTATACACTAAAACAAAACTCACCAGGTAAACGTGACTAGATTCAGTCTCTTTCCCTTATATATCTGTCTCTTGCCTGAACCCTGTAATTTCCTTTGTTTCTATCTACCCTCTCTCTCTCCTTCTGCCCTTTCCTCTACAGCAGTTCTGTCACCCTTTGTTTTATGAGCACTCACTGTATCTATTTCCCTCACTTTATTCCTTTTATCTTTATTTCTGACCTTTCTTCTTTGGTGTAGACCTATTTCTCACCCCTACATTAAACTGCTCTGATATCACCTAATAGCTTTCAATTTCCCCCCCACTCACTCCCTCTCATATATTTATTACTCTTCTTTTTCTCTCTCAATCTTTCTATTTTTCCTATTTCTGCCTTCACTCTTCCTATCCCCTTCCACTCCCCTATCTCTTCCTCCCTGTTTATATTACCTTGAGAACTCCTTCTCCCTCCCCTTCTGTCATTCACTCTATTGCTCTCCCCATACCCCCCTCCACCTCACTCAATCCTTCTCTGCCCTCGTCCTTCACTCTATCCTTTTTCCCTCTGTCCCTTGTTCTCTCTATCCCTCACCCACTCTCTCTATCCTCTGTCACTCATTGTATTCCACCCTCCATCTCATTCAACCCCCCCGGCCCTTCACTGTCTCAGCCCTATCTCTCTCGCTCTCCTTTTGCCTTCCTTCTCCTCCTCCCTCTATCCTTCTCGCCCTCCTCTATCCTTCTCTCCTTCCACACTTCTCCTTCTCGCCCTCCTCTCTCCTTCCACACTCTGTCTCTCCTTCTCGCCCTCCTCTCTCCTTCTCTCCTTCCACACTCTGTCTCTCCTTCTCGCCCTCCTCTCTCCTTCTCTCCTTCCACACTCTGTCTCTCCTCTTCCCTCCCTCCCTCCTGCAGCTTTTCCTGCAGCTATGCAACAGACGCCAGGAAGGGCTCCATCAGGGGCTGTCCGAGCGCCGCCTGGACACTGTGCCAGTATTAATCTTTTAACGGAGCGACTGAAACACATAGTAAAAATTAAGCAAATATTAGGAACAAACGATTACAATTGTGTGATGGCAGCACCCTGCAGGCCCGGCGGGGCTGTCCTGGCAACGCCTGTCCTGGCCCCTCCCCCTGCCCAGTACGTGCCAGACAAGCCAGGCCTGGTGGCTGTTGTTACACTTGTGATCGGTTTTTAATATATATTTCAGTGTGTTCTCTCAGGAATTGATTTTATTAAAGCAGAACAAACTTGCATCTCTACACAGGGTTGCATAGCCTCCAGGAAATGAAGATTAATCTCCCAGTCATCGCGGCAAGATACACAGGCGGAAAAAGATCAAGTTAATTAGCTTTTTTTTTTAAAAACACTTTCCCTTGAACAATTTCATTTATTAGATTAAAAAAATGTTACAAATAAAGGGAAAACCTGTTTGCTTCTGTGGAGGGACGAGGCAAAAATGTTCAGGTAAATGTTCAATTAGAGTTGACAACCCTGTTTCTGTAACGATGTACAACACCCCAAAGGGCCTTACAACAAATAAATATATGATGTGTGCTTTGTTGCACATGGCACACAGTTAATTAATGTCCAAGTTGCGGCTTTAAGTCATGCTCTAGAAATTCAATGACAAATTCCATTTGGCTATATCATTTTACTTGAGTTAAATATGTTTGGGTAAGACTTCATTTTTCACTACCCAACCTTATCAATATTTATAGTATTTTCTAGCTTTGAAATTTCAAGAATTTGTAGTTACTTACTTTTTGCTTACTATTCCAATTAGAGCTGTATTATTTTACATTTACCTAGCAGGAAATTTAGGACAACTGTTTAATATGTTGTCCAAAATAGTGTAGCATTGAAATGTTACCCTAGACCAGGAATTTTGGGAAGTCTTCACATGGGCAGGACCTGCACAGTGAATGGTGGGGCTCTGAGGAGTGTTGTGGAGAGAGGGATCTAGGAGTGCGGGTGCATGGTTCATTGAAGGTGGAATTGCAAGTAGATAGGGTGGTCAAAATGCTTTTGGTACATTGGCTTTTGTCTGTCAGAATATTGATTATAGAAGTTGGGAGGTTATGTTGCAGTTGTATAAGATGTTGGTGAGGCCCCATTTAGAGTATTATGTTCAGATCTGGGCACCATATTATGGGAAAGACATTTTCAAGCTGGAAAGGGTACAGAGAAGATTTACAAGGATGTTGCCAGGACTAGAGTGTATAAGCTATAGGAAGAGGTTGAGTAGGCTTGGAGCGCAGGAGGATGAGGGGTGATCTTATAGAGGTAAAATATTTAATAGGGATCTGAAGGGTAACTTTTTCACACAAAGGGTGGTGGGGGTATGGAACAAGCTGTCAGAGGCGGTAGTTGAGGCAAGGACCATCGCAACGTTTAAGAAACATAGATACATGGATAGGACAGATTTGGAAGGATATGAGCCAAGTGCGGGCAGGTGGGACGTGTAGCTGGGACATGTTGGCCGGTGTTGGCAAGTTGGGACGAAGGTCATGTTTCCACACTGTTTTCACTCTATGACTATGACCATGTTGCCAAAGCTCCAGGCTTGAATTTAAATGTAGAAACCTACACAGTGAATGGTAGGGCTCTGGGGACTGTTGTAGAGCAGAGGGATCTAGGAGTGCAAACGCATGGTTCCTTCGCAAGGCGATGGTTTGCCAAATCGAGGGTCCTTCCCAGGCAATGGTTCTCAACTGATGCAAAGGTAACACCTATAAGGAGCAAAAGATACATTTATTTGTATCACATTTGTGAAAGCTTCAGAGAGGGTGCAGAAGAGGTTTACCAGAATGCTGCCTGGATTAGAAGGTATTAACTATAACTAGTCATTGGACAAGCTTTGATTGTTTTCTCTGGAACGTCGGAGGTTGAGGGGAAACCTAATAGAAGTATATGAGGTATAGATAGGGTAGACAGTCAGGACCTTTTTCCCCATGATGGAAATGTCAAAGACTAGAAAACACAAGTTTAAGCTGAGAGAGACAAAGTTTAAAGGAGATGTGCAGGGCTAGTTTTTTTTACACAGAAAGTGATGGGTGCCTGGAACACGCTGTAAGGTTGGTGGTGGAAGCAGATACGATAGTGGCTTTTAAGTGGCTTTTCGATATGCACATGGATATGCAGGGTATGGAGGGATGTGGATCACATGCAGGCAGAGATTAGTTTAATTTGGCCTCATATTTGGCAAGGACATTGTGGGCCAAAGGACCTGTTCCTTTGTTGTTCTGTTCTATGTTCTAACCATGCACAGTGGCTACAGTATTTACCATCTACGAAATGCACTCCAATAATGGACCCATCCAACTTCAATGGCCCTCCCAAGCCCACAACCTCTCTTACCAGGAAGGATAAGGCTTCAAGTATATATGAATTCCTTGCCTTGCAGCTCAACTCTCTGACTTGAAAATATATCACGAGCCCTTCATCATTGTTTGATGTAAATTGTGGAAGAAAGTGGGGTGGGCAAAATATGCTGGACTTGCCGGCATTACCTAAATCCGAACGAATGAATTAAAGCCGAACTGGATGGCAAGATTCCATACAGAGTTAAGAGAACACTGTGACATCTGTAGGTTCTTCTATATCACTAATCAGTAGGTCAAGTAACAAAGAACCAACCAAACTAACTAACCAAATATCCTTTATTGATGGATAATGTCAGCTAACTAATGTCTGAAACAACATATACATTTTTGTAAATTTTGCTTTTCAATGGAATGTTTCCTCTGACAACCAGGTAAAATGTGTGTCACTGGCATGGATCATTCATTGCCCATCCCTTGACATATGGTCGGGCCTTTTTGAAATGCTACTCTATGCATGATTCTGTTGGGTGGGGAGTTCCAGAATCTTGAGCCAATGAAGTGATTAACTGATGTACTTCATGAGAGAAATGTATTTGGTTTGAAGTTTAGTGGATGATATTCCAGTATAGCCGCTCCTGTCCTTCCTTGTGGAGAAAGTCATGGGTTTCAAAGATTTTGGAGAATGGGTTAAATGATAATAAATAGATGTGTGATATATTTCCATTTACAATTATTCATAGGCTGGGGATTAACGTTTTTCCACATATGTTGCCTGACCTGCTGATGGTTCCAGTATTTTCTGATTTGATCTTGGAGAGAAGTCCGTTATGGTCTGACTACCTTTCAGCATAAGAAGAGATCGGTTACAGTTTCATTATGCAGTCATTAACAACTTCACAAATTAAGTTATAACACAAGATTATTAGGGAAAGGGTTGCTTTTTTCTAAACCATGTTTTTTTCCATTCTCCATATTGTTACTTGATTGGCCAGTAACAGTACATGCAGCCTCTACAAAAAGATGAAGTACAATTGCTAGATTATGAGAGATTTAAAATAATAAAGGCTACATTTGTGATTAGGTTTACTTAAATTTTAGATTTCCAGGGGTTGGGATGAGGACTACTATTTTCCATAATATATATGAATGACTTTGACTTGGGTGCACAGGACATCAATTCCAAATTTGTAGATGATACAAAACTTGGATGCCAGTGAAGAATGAGGAATACAGGCAGAATCCGCAATCACTCGGTCAAGTATATATGTCCTCCAGCTGGATCCTTTCCGTGGATCTGAAGGTGGCTGATCCTGGGGCCACAGACCATATTGAAGTGTCCCTCAACATGGACACCTGTGCATGACATCTTTGAACACGGGGAGACTAATGCACAAACAGGCACCACATGGTCCTTGACTGACTTGGGGCTAACAGCATAGCCGCCACGAGCGCTGGGCATCTCTGCCTGCTGTAGCCTTCTTCTGACTTCTCAGGCATTATGGTGCTCCACCTATGGGCCAGCCACCATTCTCCGCCTGTTTCACCATTGAGGTCTTCCACTTGGGGCAGGCCTTGTCAGGAAACTCCATCCCGATCTGTCTGACATGGCTAACCCTGCCAGGAACACAGCTCCAGATTGTTTAGCTCTCAGGATCTTAGACACACGCTAGCTTCTCCACCATGTAAACGTGGCAACCCTCGGATAGGAGAAACATAGTAATAAAATAAATGAACACACTGGTGAAAAGGTGGTAGTTGAATATTAATATTGAAAATATCAATTGGTACATTTTGGGAGGAAGAATGTGAAGAGAAAATGTAAAACAGATACGAGTCTAAAAGAAGTTATAAAAACAGATCTGGGTACATATGTGCATGGTTCATGGAATATTGGTTTATTATTGTCGCGTGCACTGAATGACAAGCCAGTTTGAGAAGGTGGCTAAAATACATACAGAGGACATCATGGCAAATCTTTATAACATTAATTCAATCACATTTGAAATATTGTGTCCAATTCTAAGCACTACATTTGGGAGAGATATAAACCTTTAAAGATGGTACAGGTAAATTAACTACATCTTCAAGAATAAAGAGATTTTGTTTTCTGGATAGAATGGCGTTTAGGTTGTTCTCTTTCATGAGGTCAAGCTGATTAAACTGGTATTTAAACCATGAAGGGGTCATAGCATAGATAGAGAAACCTCGTTAGCAGACCTGGAATACATTCCCTGAGCTGATAATGGAGAAAGATTTTCAGGGAGTTAAAGGTTCAAAGGTTCAAAGGTATCTGAAGTATCTGAAAGGAAAGAATTGGCAGGGCTCAGAGTACAGGGCAGGCAAACGGGACCAGTTAGACTGTTCTTGCATGTTGACTCAACAAGCAGAATCACCTCTTTCAGTGCAATTACCCGAATGCGATTCTGGAAATTCACTGGCACTCACACTATAATTCAGATAGAAGTCCGGAGACTGCACCAGTTTTCATTAATGGGTCGCTGGTCAAGATAGCTGGCAGCTTCAAATTCCTGGGAATTAACAATTTGGATGACTGATCTTGGGCCCAGCACATAGATGCAATCATGAAGAAGGTGCACCAGCACCTTTACGTAGAGGATAGTCTGCAATGTCTCCAAATATTCTTACAAACTTTTACAGATGTGCTACAGAAATTATACTGACCGGTGGCATTATGCCTGGTGTAGTAATCCAACGCACAGGAACGCAAAGGCTGCAGATAATGGGTGGGCTCAGCCCAGTCCATCCTTCCTTCCATCAAAAGCATCTACATGAGTTACTGCTTCAAGAAAGTGGCATCTATCATCAAGGATTCCCACCATCGTGCCCTCTGCTGACTGTGTCATTGTACAAACGGCTGACGTCTAGAACTACCAATTTTAGGAACAGCTACATTCCTGCAACTATCTGGATCCTGAATCAACCGACACAATCCTAACCCTACCTCAAAAACAGAACTCTATGGCCCACGTTTTGCATTTCTGTGGAGGGCCAATGGGCCAGTTGCTGTGTGTACTGTTCTACTGTGGATTCGTTCTTTATCTAATTTTGTTTTTGCACTAATGTCTTGGTTTATTTTGCAGTCTTATTTCTGATAGAAATTGTACATGTAGTTTATGTATAATTAGTTTTTGTGTGTGTGATTGAGTATGTGCCATGGATGTCGCTACAAACAAGTTTTTCATTGTACTTGAATTTAACTGTACTCGTGTATATGACAAACTTGAACTATATTTGCTGATTATTCATCTGTACAAATTTACCTCTTCGATGTGCAGTTGAGCTAAAGTTATATTATTTGACAAAATGACATTATCACACGAGCCACAGCTGACCCCTACCCTGGGTAAACGACTGTATGCATTCACCCTATTTATTCCTCTCATCATTGTATGTACATCAATAAGATCTCTCCTCGGCCTTCTACTCTCCAAAAAAAGTCTTAATCTGCCCAACCTCTCCCTCTAAGCAACATCTTTGTAAATCTTCTCAGTACTCTTTCTAGCTTAATGACATCCTATAGCAGAGTGACCAAAAGAAAGTACAGTAAACCCTCGTTATAACACACGACAGGGGGGAGGGAATGGCATCCATCATCTGCTATAACTGAGTAAGGTATTATCATTGTACAAGTAATAGAAACAAACTGCAGTTGCTGGTTCATACACAAAAGGACACAAAGTGCTGGAATAACTCAGCAGGTCGGTGCAGGTGTGCACGGTCGAGGAGGTGGCGGGAGCCGGGTGCGTTGCAGGCAGCCATCAGCAGATCCCTTTGCTATATCTTAAATCCATTATAGAAGAGGTTTATAGAAGAGGTCTGTTAAAAAGAGGGTACTGTACTCAAATGTGGCCTCTCCAGCATCTTGTTTAACTGTAACATAATGCATCAGCCTCTATTCTCAATACCCTGACTGATGAAGGCCAATGTACCAAATGCCTTATTTACTACTCTGTCTACCTGTGACACCACTTTCAGGGAACTATGTACCTGTACTCCTTGATCCCTTTGCTCTACATTCACCAGGGCCCTACCATTCACTGTGGCCTTTTACCAAAATGCAGTACCTTGCACTGATCTGCATTAAACTTCATTTCACATTCCTCAGCCCACTTGCCCAGATGATCAAGAGCCTGTTATAATTTTTGATAACTTCATTGTCTACAATACCACTTACTTTACTGGTATCTGCAAAATCATGCCTTGTACATTTTCATCCTCTGCTTCCTTCCATGAAGTGAATTCTGTATCCAGTTAGCTGGCTCTCCCTGGATCCCAAATGATCTAACCATCCAGGCCAGCTTACCATGCAGAACCTTATCAAAAACTTTTCTGATCTCTCCACACTCAACCATTAAATAGTTTCTCATAATTAAAAACAGTGTTGCCATTTTTTTCCCTTTTCCAAAATATAGGACATCATTTTTCCTACATTATATAAGTGGGTACAAGCTATAAGGTGGAGTCTGCATTGCCCATGGAAGAAGACTGTAATTGTAACTCCTGTTTCAGATCCCTAAAGTCCACCTCCTGGATTATGCAGCTGTCTTTATGCCTGAGTGCATGGTTCAATATCAAATTGTTGATAATGTTCCAATGGAGCTACATGTTGCTGCTATTTTATGAAAACTAAATTTGGATGAGTAGAATCTATGATATGATAGAATATGCAGGTGCTGGATCAGGTTAAATCGAAAGGATATTGAGGCATTTGGATTCATTAAGATGTGTCTGGTATGAGAAAAGAAACACACAACTGGAAAAGATGGACTTTTATTTAATGAGAGTAATATGGACTATGAGCCTGACAGCTAAATTTAACTAAAAAAGTTGATAGTGACAGCAAGTGCAAAGGATCCCAGAGAGTTTAGTCAGCATTATTCAACAACACAAGGTGTGGTTTGCATCTATCCACAAGGAGAGTTATTCTCACAAATGTTCCCCAGATCTGATGCTCATTGTCACAGTCCAACTCCAGAGTAGCTGAGAAGTGCCCAAGAGCAATATGACCAGTTGGTGGCATGTAGGTCAGAGACTACGGCAACAAGACAGGATCATTTGGCAATGGGAATTTGCCACTAGGTATATCCTCCAGTTTACTGTGGACAATTGACTAGCTTTCTCCTGTCCATTCCCTAATCAGGAGGGGGGAGGCCACATAATGATTGACACTATATGTCTTGTTACATACATTTCAATTTCCTCAAATTTAGAGAGTGGTGAGTGAGCCATATAGGTGTTCATTGTTCTACAATAAATCGAAGAATATGAAGGCATTGCTCTCCAGTAACTATATTAAGGTTTGCAAAGGTGAAACATGAAAAAAAATGGAGGAAATGGGATTAGATGAAGCTATACTGGTTAATGAGTCAATACTGGCATAGAACATTGGATGGAATGGCCACTTCCACTGCAATGGTTGCCTTGTTAATGTGTTGCCAAAGGATTCATGTTTCGATGGGATGAAAGGAAGCATGCTTAGCAGGTACACAATAGGCATGAAATGTTTTCATTTCAGACACCAAATGTTGGGTGACCCATGGAAAGTAAGCAATCAAATCCACTGTCAGAGAAACAAGAGACTGCAAATGCTGAATTCTGGGGCAAAAACAAATTGCTGGAGGAACTCAATGGATCAAGCAGCATTCATGGAGGCAAAGAGTTGGTCAACATTTTGAGTCCTATTGAGCTAGTTAACAATTACTTTAACAACCGCACATAATTGGCTGGGAAAAGGCCAATCTTTCCATTGCATTGACCCTGCCACCAGCCCTCGTCAATCATCTCAATGTTTGTGATCACTTCATCAGGATCAAAGGAGATTTCATCATCGCCTTCTGAAACATTAAACAAAAATTTATGGTCAATATCAAAGATGAATGCCACCAAAAACTAGCATCTTTTTTTCTGATGGTGGGAAGGGTTAGTGGGGTTTAAGCATTAAATGTTGTGACTTGAGTAACAATTTTAAAAAAAATGTTTCTCTATTTGTCCACCTAACAGAGCTGATGGGGTCTCAGTTTAACATCTGGTCTGAAGAACTGCTGAAGCAAAATTCTTTCAGTAATGCAACAGATCAGGCATAAAAAATGATTTTCACGGCTTGAGGCAAGAGCAATACCCACTTCTGAAGAGGGCTGATTCGGAAGAGGTTTCCAATGGCATAGACCACCAGAGCGCACCTTCATGGAACTGGAGGAGTAACAACAGGGATTTATGCTGACCAGCTTCCAGTTGGCTCTGTTGGGCAGACCAATTATTGGGCAGACCATGCTTGATACCAGACTCCCAAAATAGATGATGAAGGGATTGCCAGAGAGAGAGAGAAAAAAGACAAGGATTTGCTCAAGTTGTCTTTGTAGAAGTACAATATCACCACCGTCTCCCAAGAATCTGCTGCACGTGATCACTCAGAGTTGAAAACCAGGATGGTATTAAGAACTTCAAGACCTTGCAATGGGAGCAGACAAAATCCCTGCATGAGTGGCAGAAGGTATGTACCACCTGACAAACTACCTACCAACCTATAAAACTTAGGGTAGTTGGTGATTCTCAATTTGGAGGAACTGCTTAAGAAGAAAAAATATGGCTGGGAGTGTAATAAAAATACTGGAACTGTGTTGTGGACATGTGCAGGGGTGAAAAGCTGCATTCAACAGTGGTCAATCATGTAATGTTCAGAGGAACTATGTCAGGGGCTTAGCTTTTCATATTTATCATGTACACAAATAAGTTGTATATTCAAGTCAGGTGGAAAAGCAAGTTCTGCAACTGCAATTAACAAATCACAAGGAACCACCAACATATTATTATTATTACTATTATTATTAAATCGTTGAAAACATTAGCTACATAGTGGTGCTGGCAAAGAAACATATTAACTGATGGGAAATACCACAGAAAATTGAACTGAGGTTATACTTCTATCCAAAACAAAAGACAAACTGAAATGTTTCCCATACATTCGAAGTTAAATAGTGAGAAGAAACAGAGGGATTAGGTATCCATGTATTTAAATCACTAAAATCTAGTGGAGAGGTACAAAACTAATCAGAAAGCGAATGAAATAATTGGCTCTGTAATTATAACGACATTGCATACCCGAGGAAAACATGTTTCAGTTGAATAGAAGTTGGTCAGACCCTATTTGGAATATCATATTCAGCTCTGGGCACCAAACCTCAATCTGGAGTACAGAGCGGATTCACCAAAATGACACAAGGCCTTAGGGTGTTAATTATAAGAGTCAGATGCAAAACCTTGTGGACTCTCTTAATAGAGAAGACTGAAAGTTAATAGAATTTGTGGTGCTTGAAATGATAAATGAATGCAAGTCAGTCCTATAGCCCACAAACCCCATTCAGACTAGAATAAAGAGCTCAGGCTGCAATTATGTCAGTCATGATATAAAATGGCAGAGCAGACTCGAGTGGCCGTCTATATACAATAACCTTTCACTCCCAAATCAAGAATTTGTCCACCTCTGCCTTCCATTGACCTTTGAGAAAGAGTTCCAGATTTATGGACTTAGACAATAGACAATAGGTGCAGGAGTAGGCCATTCGGCCCTTCGAGCCAGCACCGCCATTCAATGTGATCATGGCTGATCATCCCCAATCAGTACCCCGTTCCAGCCTTCTCCCCATATCCCCCGACTCCGCTATTTTTAAGAGCATTATCTAGCTCTTTCTTGAAAGCATCCAGAGAACCTGCCTCCACGGCCCTCTGAGGCAGAGAATTCCACAGACTCACCACTCTCTGTGAAAAAAAAGTGTTTCCTCGTCTCCGTTCTAAATGGCTTATTCCTTATTCTTAAATTGTGGCCCCTGGTTCTGGACTCTCCCAACATCGGGAACATGTTTCCTGCCTCTAGCGTGTCCAAGCCCTTAACAATCTTATATGTTTCAATGAAATCCCTATCATCCTTCTAAACTCCAGAGTGTGCAAGCCCAGCTGCTCCATTCTCTCAGCATATGACAGTCCCGCCATCCCGGGAATTAACCTTGTAAACCTACGCTGCACTCCCTCAATAGCAAGAATGTCCTTCCTCAAATTAGGGGACCAAAACTGCACACAATACTCAAGGTGTGGTCTCACTAGGGCTCTGTACAACTGCAGAAGGCCCTCTTTGCTCCTATATTCGATTCCTCTTGTTATAAAGGCCAACCTGCCATTAGCTTTCTTCACTGCCTGCTGTACCTGCATGCTTACTTTCATAGACTGATGTACAAGGACCCCCAGATCCCGTTGTACTTCCGCTTTTCCCAACTTGACACCATTTAGAGAGTAATCTGCCTTCCTGTTTTTGCTACAAAAGTGGATAACCTCACATTTATCCGCATTAAACCTCATCTGCCATGCATCTGCCCACTCCCCCAACCTGTCCAAGACACCCTGCATTCTCATAGCATCCTCCTCACAGTTCACACTGCCACCCAGCTTTGTGTCATCTGCAAATTTGCTAATGTTACTTTGAATCCCTTCATCCAAATCATTGATGTATATTGTAAATAGCTGCGGTCCCAGCACCGAGCCTTGCGGTATCCTGTGAGTGACAAAATATACCTTAGTTCTTGTTTCTCACACAAGAGGAAACATCCCCCCAAATCCTTTATCAAGACTCTTCAAGATCCTATATATTTCTACCAAATCCTCTCTCATTCTTCTAAACTCCAGCGGATGCAAGCCCAGTCTGTCCAATCGTTCTTTAAGACACAACTAATCCATTCCATGTACTATTTTTCTAAATCTAAACCCAAACTGCTTCAATTGATCAACACCCTTCCTTTAATAAAGAGAGCAACACTGCACACATGACTCGAGGTAATCTCATCAACATCCTATTTAACTATTTAAATGGCCAGCAATACCAATTACATTTTATAAGCATTTTAGCTTTTTACAAATCATGCACTAGGACATTCAGATCCCTCTATATCTCAGAATGTTGATGCCACAATAATGGAATGGTAGTAGGACAGTTGGAAGCCATTTAGTCCTTCACTCAGTATCAGGATTCTGCAGACTAATTCAACTGGTCCAATCTTATCCCCACATCCACCAATCACACTTCGCCCTAAATTTCTATCTAAACCTGCTGCATTGATCATTGGCTGCATGCCTACAATTTATTTTTCTTTCAAGTACTGATTTGACTCAATTTGAAAGCTAAATTAACCAAATTGAAGGTATAAATGTGACTTTAACAATGTGCCTTGTTGTTCTGAAATGTTCCAATGGAGGAAATAGGATAGAGATAAACTGTCAACTGAACATCTCAAACATCATAAAATCTCACTGATCATCTTTCAAACTTTTATTTTCAAAGACCCATTTATGCAACTAGCTTAGAACACAAAAATGGGAATCAAGAACCTGCTCTCCCACAAGACTTTGGATTCTGGGGATCATTTGAAATGCACATGATTTAGACCGCTAGATTTTTGACTTGAGCAATGGAGAAAAGATAGAGAAATGGAGCACTGTAATAGAATAAAAAGGTAGAATGGGTGAAGGGAGCTGATTCAATGCTCCTCTGTAGACATGTGGCATTTGCCCGACCAGACGGAAGGGTTTATTACTCTCACTCTCTGTCAGAGACGGGATAGTGGAATCCAAAGAGAAGAGAATTGTTCAAACATGTTTCTATTAATTCCATTTATTTTTCATTGCTGACCTACCTCCTTGGTAATCATACAAAGCTGTTGCAGTCACACCAGTATCTACAATGTCGTAAACATTCTCATCACCTATGGACAAAGAGCAAAGAATTTTAGGAATACACTAGGTTTTACCAAGTCAATGTTTGACTATTTTGACCTTTCATATAAACATAGGGAATAGATGCAGGAGGAGGACATTCGAACCTTTGAGCCAGCACCGCCATTCATTGTGATCATGGCTGACGTCCCCAATCAATAACCCGTGCCTGCCTTCTCCCCATATCTGTTGATTCCACTAGCCCCCAGAGCTCCATTTAACTCTCTCTTAAATCCATCCAGTGATTTGGCCTCCTCTGTGGCAGGGAATTCCACAAATTCACAACTCTCTGGGTGAAAAATATTTTTCTCACCTCAGTCTTAAATGGCCTCCCCTTTACTCTAAGACTGGGTCCCCTGGTTCTGGACTCGCCCAACATTGGGAACATTTTTCCTGCATCTAGCTTGACCAGTCCTTTTATAATTTTACATGTTTCTATAAGATTCCCCCTCATCCTTCTAAACTCCAGTGAATACAAGCCTAGTCTTTTCAATCTTTCCTCATATGACAGTCCCGCCATCCCAGGGATCAATCTCGTGAACCTACGCTGCACTGCCTCAAACACAAGTCAAGAAGTCAAGTCAAGAGAGTTTATTGTCATGTGTCCCTGATAGGACAATGAAATTCTTGCTTTGCTTCAGCACAACAGAACATAGTAGGCATTGACTACAAAACAGGTCAGTATCTCCATATACCGTTATATACGTAAATACACGCATGAATAAATAAACTGATGAAGTGCAAATAACAGATAATGGGTTATTAATAATCAGGGTTTTGTCCGAGCCAAGTTTAATAGCCTGATGGCTGTGGAGAAGTAGCTATTCCTGAACCTGGTCGTTGCAGTCTTCGGGCTCCTGTACCTTCTACCTGAAGGTAGCAGGGAGATGAGTGTGTGGCCAGGATGGTTTGGGTCCTTGATGATATTGCCAGCCTTTTTGAGGCAGCGACTGTGATAGATCCCCTCGATGGGAGGTCAGAGCCGATGATGGACTGGGCAGTGTTTACTACTTTTTGTAGTCTTTTCCTTTCCAGGGCCCTTAAGTTGCCGAACCAAGCCATGATGCAACCGGACAGCATGCTCTCTACTGTGCACCTGTAGAAGTTAGAGAGAGTCCTTGACAAGCCAACTCTCCGTAATCTTCTCAGGAAGTAGAGGCGCTTCCTCAAATTAGGAGCCCAAAACTGTACACAATACTCCAGATGTGGTCTCACGAGAGCCCTATACAACTGCAGAAGAACCTCTTTACTCCTATACCGAAATCCTCTTGTTATTATGGCCAACATTCCATTAGCTTTCTTCACTGCCTTCTGTACCTGCACGCCAACTTTCAGTGACTGGTATACAAGGACACCGAGGTCTCGCTGCACCTCCCCCTTACCTAACCTAACCCCATTGAGATAATAATCTGCCCCCTTGTTTTCGCCACCAAAGTGGATAACCTCACATTTTTCTATATTATACTGCATCTGCCATGCATCTGCCCACTCACTCAACCTGTCCAGGTCACCCTGCAACCTTCTAACATCAAACTACCTATGTTCATATCTTATCCACACATCGACCAACCACACTTTGCCCTAAGATTTCTTACACCCATTCCCCATATTCATAACCACAACTTCTCTTCACATCCCCATCCTCACCTTCTCCGTGACAGCCCTCAATGCATCTTTCCCTAAATAACTGTCATCCCCATCTTTCTCCCCAAATTCCCATCTCCAACTTGCCCTCAACACCCTCAATATAATCTACTCCATTTCTCATCTAATTAATTTACTTCTGCAGGCAATCCATTTTACACAACCATTTTTTTAAAATCTGCAGTAAAATCCTTTGAAAGACACAACTCACAAGATATCTACATTTTCACTATTGAACCACTGTCACTTGTAACCTGCTGCCCTCCAACACTAGTGTCCATGTCACCCTAATCTCTCACCTGAACCAGCAGCACAGGAACTATTATAATCTTTAGAACTGAATCATCTTATTCTGTACCACCAATGCCCATCAACACCAAATCACCTTAAAGCCCATCATAGCCCAACTCAGTAGCACATTATCCACCGGGTGGCGCCGTCAGCGATGGCAGCCTCGCCAACGGTCTGTCTGTCTTTTCGTCTTTTTTGTTATTTTTTAATGTGTTTTAAAAGTATGTGTTAATGTCTTCTGGTTTGTTTTATGTGGGGGTGGAGGGGGTGGGGGTAACTTTTTTCAATCTCTTACGTAGCAGGAGATGCGATTGTTTTCCGGATCGTATCTCCGGTCGCTCTACGACCTAACATCATGGAGCTGGAGGCCTTGCTCAAGACTGACTTTGAGTCCCACCACGGGGCCATGGACTTACTATCGGAGCCTGCGATCCCTTGCCTGGGATCGACGCTCCAAACACGACCTGCGGATTTCAACATCGAGGAGCTCGCAGTCTCGGATAGAGACCGATGTCAGGAAGTTCCAAAGTCGCAAGAGCTTCGACCAGCCCCGACCCGGGGTCCAATTGCCCGGCGTGGGGGAGCTAAGATCTCCCCCTATGAGGGAGCTTGATCGCCCCGACACAGAGGGCCCAACTGCCGGCTACGGGAGCCAAGATCGTCCCGTCAACGGAAGGCTCGAGGCCCCTGACCGCGTGAGAACGAAGAAGGGAAGAGATTGAACTTATTTTTCACAGTGAGGAATGTGGAGGAGTCACAGTGGTGAATGTTTATGTTACAATGTATTTTGTGTGTCTTGTTGCTTTTTATTGGTATGACTCTATGTTGCAAAACATACTTGGCTAATAAAGTATGATTATGATTATTATGGTCACTCAAAATATATAGGGCCCATTTCACAGCTGAAAGTGTTATATCACCAGAATTGGCTGTTTCCATCGACATTCCTGGTATTGGTAACAAATCCTCATAGTCACCCTGATCTTCCAAATCCTCCTTGGTTACTGGTTGGTGAGAATATTCAGAAATATCTTCGTACTCATCCACATTCAGCTGCTGTAATAAAATAAAAAATAAAAACATAGGCAGTCAGGGGAATTAAATGTTGCAGTCAGTTGTGTCAGATAGATTGGTGGTAGGGGCTACAACTGGACTCCAGTGGCAAGAACCAAGAGCCTTGACACAGATCCCAGAGGACTGGAGAGTAGATCCCATTGTCACTTTGTTTAAAAATAAAATTAGCGATAATGCAGGATATTATAGACGGGGGTGAGTGAGCCTCATATCAGTTGGAGGGAAGCTATTGGAGAGGGTTCCTTTGGAAAAAAATGACTACCATTTGAAAGAGAATGGGCTATTCAGGGACAGTCAGTGGATCGTCTTACAAACTTGATTGAGTATTTTTGCAGTGGGCACAAAGGTGAACTGTGAGGGCAGGGCAGTTGATTTTAGGCTTGTTGATTATACAGTGAAATATAGATGAGACAGGGCTGTCAACATTGGGTGAGAGTTGGGAGTGAGAAATCGCAAGAGACCAAGCCCATGGGAGCATGGCCAGCGAGTGGGGGGGGGGGGGATGTGGGAGGGGCGTGTGCCCCCTCCCATGGTATGGAGCTTTTGCATTTTTTAGCTTGAAATTGTGCAAGTCTTTTAACTTGCACTTGAATGCAACATTCATGCTTTAAATTGGACTAGCTATGAATAAGGTTAGGCTAAATTGCATTCCTAATTACATTCCACAGTAGAGCCAGGCTCTGATCAACAGGTGCAGCACATGAATGATCTTAGTATATTCATGTATGGAAATCAGATTATAATCAAGCACGTGGCTCATGTTGACCAACCTGGGTCTCACTGCACACCTGGTACTACTCCTGACCCTGCCTCCAGTTGCATACCTTCACTCATTCCTGACCCTGAGAAGGCAAACTAATTTTTCTCCTTCCATCACAGTGAGGAATGTGGAGGAGTCACAGTGGTGAATGTTTATGTTACAATGTATTTTGTGTCTTGTTGCTTTTTATTGGTATGACTGACTGTATGGCAAATCAAATTCCTCGTATGTTGCAAAACATACTTGGCTAATAAAGTATGATTATGATTATGATTATTATGATCACTCAAAATAAGTAGGGCCCATTTCACACCTGGCCCCTTATTCTACCCTGATCATAGCCTCTTACCTGCTTAGGTTCCCAGTGTTGAACACTCCCATTGTCCCAGCTTTGACTGCACACCTAATACTATTCCAGACCTTGACTGGATGCACACTTGGCCTTGCTCCTACCCCTCTGCCCACATATCTGGCTCACACATACAACCCCATATCTGACCCCCTAGACTTAACCTACTATGTTCAAGTCTATAGGTGCTTATCTAATCTTTTATGGGGCACTTCATGGACCAAATTTTGTATAACAAAATTTGCTACACCCTTGTTACCTAACATGCGAATTACTTTGTCAAAGAAGTCATCAATTCATTGAACACAATTTCTCACTATATGTATGTATTCTGTTACCATTTCCTTCGTTTTCCTAAACTGAAGTCATTTTTACCCCCAATATGTTCAGTGTTTTGCTGTCTTCCTCTCAGCTGGGACTTTACCGAAATGCAAAGTCCAATAACAATATATATTTAAGCAAAAATATTCTATTTAATGTGATCTTGAGAATACATAATATTTTCTGTGGCATTCATAACACAACAATGATAAAAAGATCTTTGTTTTGATTGCACCGACCAACATGCATACATTATTATATTAAAGTTAATATGTACCGAGAGCAAATTGTTGTTCCAATGCTCCCCATTCCCAATTACGTTTCCATTGAAGTAATTCAAATCCGTGAAGTTTAAATGGCATCAGAAAAATAAAACCTCCAGAATGGATTATATTCATTACGTGGTTGGTGGGAGTCAGTGTCAGCACAACGACTATATCAAATCTTTGAATCTTCAGATGTCCTGGTTCAAGCTAAAACTATAGACAAAAAATAACTTCCTCACACATTCCCCCACAAGTATCTCTGTCACTCCTTTAGAAGATGCCCCTTCTTTGAACAAGCTCTTAAACATCGCATCTGAATCTGTTTCCATCTGATTAAACTCCTTGAGGATGTACATCTATGTGTTCAATTAATAAAACAACGAGATTGGGGACATTTCTACTCAACCTGTCAAAGGAATTGGGGGAGCGGGGGGGGGGGGGGGGGGGGGGGGGGGGGGGGCGGGGGTTTAGAAATAGTCAGTGCGGTAAACATAATAGATGAGTGGCAAATGACAATAGTGCTACCTTCCCAATATTTAACTGAAGGGAAAAATGGGTTATCGGGGCTGTATGTTGTGACAGACAGCCTGACACCTTGCATGTCATTTTAATATTACACTTATCCCATCCCCCTGGATATTCCGGATTAATAAATTAAGGTTTTGTCAACTCAGGCTAATTACAAATCAATAACATTAGCCGACTCCGAAACACGAAGCACTGAGCATTGGGATCCAGACATCACGGACAACTGGCCTCAGTTCCCTGCTCACATCTGGCAGTGCTCTCCATCTGAACACCTCTCTCCTGTTGCTCGCCGGCCTCACTCATGTCAGCTGCTTCCCACAAATCCTTAAATTCCGAATGCTACCGGGAGCACGACATTGCTGCGCTGGGTGACACTGCCCGGACTGTGTCTTTCAATGTAAATTTGCATGAGGACATGCTTTGGAGGTGTGTGGCGGTTGTCGATCAAGTGAGAATAATGGCGAGAATAAGAATGCCGCTGTCTTGTCAACAGATGCGCACACAAGCAGTACAGGGGCAGCAGAACGTTTTTGAAAGTGGGGCGCTGAGTGATCACTGATCACCGGCCTCGGGGGTACCCGGTGAGGGAGCAGAGCGACCGAGCGGGGGGGGGGAGGGTGGCACAATTGTTATTTTTCTTGTTGCTCGACCTCCAAAAACTGGGGGATAATACAGGCCAACCCCCCAACTCAAAAAGTACTCTCCCCCCTCTCGGGGCCAACCTTCTCTCTCTATCCCTCCCTCTCGGGCCGACCCTGTAAGACTCCCTGTACAGGTTGGGTGCAGAGTAAACACTCCTTCAACACTATTTCAACACCATTCACATGAATGATGCAAGAAGCATTACATCTACAATAAAACTCACATTGAGCATTCCTAGGATGGTCAAGAAAGCATTAAGTATAAACTAAAATTCCATCTGCAATGTCTCAGAGTGGTCAAAAGTTATTATACATAGAATTTTCTCTTAACTCCTCTATCCAGTACTGCATAAATTAAACACATCTGTGTGATGATTATGTTTCCCCATTTCCTAATATTCCGTAATTAGTTAATTCTGTAATTAGGGAATGGTGCAGCGGTCGAGTTGCTGCCTTACAGCACCAGAAATGAGGTACGACCCTAACTAATGGCTGTATAGAGTTTGTATGTTATCCAGTTATCTCCAATGAATTGTTCGATGCTTCAATAGTTCACATTTCGAGTTCATTACCTCATGAGAAGAATCAGGAGTATCATAGATTTGGGCTTCTTCTTCCTCTGGCTCCGGTACTCGCTCCGGTACTCGCTCCGGTACTCGCTCCGGTAACCGCTCCGGTAACCGCTCCGGTACTCGCTCCGGTACTCGCTCCGGTAACCGCTCCGGTAACCGCTCCGGTAACCGCTCCGGTTCTGGCTCCGGTTCTGGCTCCGGTTCTGGTTCAGGCTCCTCCATTAGTTTCTGACTCCGCTGACGAGGAGTTGGTTTCATTGGTTCAACTACTTCAGGTTCTGTAACTTCTGTCTCTTTCTCTTGCTCCATCTGCTCCTGTGGGTGAAGATCAAAAATCACAGGTCAACATAAACCCAACTGCATTGGGCAAGCAGTCAGTTCCAAAATTCTATTCTGTCCTCTTTTGCCAAGCTTCTCTTCATTCATTACCCCTCTAGTTTATTCATGTTATATACATTCTGTATAGTTATTTTAAAATATATATTTTTATTAAAAGCATATGTACCAATAATAATAAATGACAAATTGGTTACAGAGTTCTTACATAGCTTCATTTTTTAAAGTTTTTCTTTAAAGAAAAGAGATAAAGAAAGAAAGAGATAAGAGAAACTATAAACTAATAGAAAGAAAGAAAGAAAGCAAGAAAGAAAGGAGATTACAAATATAAAAATTGTGGAGATAGATCCGGGAGATGTTGAGTATAGTTGTTCATCCAACCCTAAACTCAAGTTTGACTTTAATTTTGTGTTAAACCAGTTTACTTTTTTTTAAATTCAATAAATGGAGACCATATTTTTAAAAATAGTTCTGGTTTGTCAATTAAGACAAATCTTATTTTTTCCAAATGCAAGGTCTCGGTCATTTCTGTAATCCACATTTTAATTGTGGGGGTTGCTGTTTTTCCCCCAAAATGTAAGTATTAATTTTTTCGCAGTTATTAAACTGTAATCAAGAAAGTGGCTCTGGCTTATCGTAAAGTTTGTGGAATGTTCTGATAATCCTAATATTATTAATTTTGGATCTGGGTCCAGTTGATTATCGATAACTTTAGAGATAATTTTTAAAATGTCCGTCCAAAAATTTTGCATTTTTATACAAGTTACAAAAGTGTGGTGGCTTCTTGAAATTGACATTTATCACAGAGAAGGGAAATACTTGGGAAGATCCTGTTTAATTTTGTCTTCAAATAGTGTAATCTATGTAATATTTTAAATTGTATTAAGGAATGTCTAGTGTTTAACGAGCAATGATGTATATATTGCAAACTTTCATCCCATGTGTCTTTCATTATGGGTTAAGACAGTTCATCCTCCCATGCTCGTCTATATGACTCTGATGATGGAATGTCAGTATCTAAAAGGGTATTATAAATATAAGAAGGTACACAAAATTGCTGGAGAAACTCAGCGGGTGCAGCAGCATCTATGGAGCGAAGGAAATAGGCGACGTTTCGGGCCGAAACCCTTCTTCAGACTGATGGGGGGTGGGGGGGAGAAGGAAGGAAAAGGGGAGGAGGAGGAGCCCGAGGGCGGGCGGGAGGAGACAGCTGGAGGGTTAAGGAAGGGGAGGATATTAGTTTATTTGTATTGGGATGTCGGTTCAGACATTCATCAAGGATTTCTGGACCCCTAAATCTATAATCTTGCGTATGTAATTTTACATAATCTCTAAGTTGTAAATATCTAAAAAAATTATTAACATGTAATTCGTACTTCTGCTGTAATTCCTGAAAAGAGAGAAAAGTCCCCTTTTGATAAAGGTCTCCCACCATTTTAATTCCATGAATTTTCCATTGAACAAATCCTCTATATAAGACAGAAGGTTTGAAAGAATGGTTATTGCAATAGGGAGAAAGAGAGATAAATTACCCAATTTTAAAGCAAATTTTAATTGTTTCCAGATACGGATAACACTATGTATAATTGGATTTCCTCTATGTGTTTTTTTATTCAAATTTATTGATGCTAGAAGAATCGAGCCTGTGTGAAAGGGTAAACAATCCTCCTTCTCCATCTTTAGCCAATCTGGCTGCTGCTCAGTGTCATCCAGCCAGAAGGTTATATTTTTAATATTAACCACCCAATAATAAAATAGAAAGTTTGGTAAAGCTAATCCTCCATTAGCTTTAGACTTACATAGATGTCTTTTATTTATTCTATGGGTCTTATAATCCCAAATAAAATTAGTAACAACTGAATCAATTTTTTGGAAAAAAAATTTTGGAAGATATTTCGGAATTAATTGGAATAAGTATAATAGTTGTGGAGAAAGATCATCTTTATAGCATTAATTCTACCAACTAGTGAGATGGGAAGTGTTTTCCAAAATTGGATGTTTCTGTGTAGTTTAGTAATTAAAAAAGGAAAATTTGATTTGAATAGAGAAGTATATTTCCTGGTCACATAGATTCCAAGGTATTTAAACTTTTCATAGGCAATTTCAAAAGGGAATTGTTGAAGTTTAGACGGATTTTGTTCCGTTATTGGCATAATTTCACTTTTATTCCAATTAATTCTATATCCAGAGAATGAGCCAAATTGAGTTATGAGATTTAATAAACTTGGAATACTAATTTCGGGGTTTGTGATGTTTAATAATACATCATCTGCGTATAAAGAAATGTTATTAACTGTATGTTTAGTATTGTACCCATGGATGCCTGGCTGAGATCTGATACTCTCGGCGAGTGGTTCTATAACGAGGGCAAATAAAAGCGGGGATAGTGGATATCCGTGTCTACAACCTCTGGATAAGTGAAATTTGGGTGACATCATTTGGTTTGTCAGTATTCTTGCTGTTGGGGTTTTATATAGGAATCACCCATGAGCAAAAGTTTTCACCGAGTTGAAATGTTTCCATCACAGAGAAAAGAGGACCATTCCACTTGATCAAATGCTTTTTCAGCGTCTAGCGAGATGATTGCTAAGTCTTCATTTAATATTTTCTTTGAATATATTATATTAAACAAGCGCCTCAAATTGAAGAATGAATATCGTTTAGATATAAAGCCTGATTGGTCAGTGTGTAATCATTTATCGATAACTAAACTTAATCTGTGGGCTAAAATTTTAGCTAATATCTTCTGATCAGTGTTTAAAAGGGCTATGGCTCTGCACGAGCCAGGGTCTTCAAGATCCTTATCTCTTTTTGGGATAAGTATTATTGTTGATTCAGTCAGAGTTTGTGGTAATATCTGTTGTTTAAAGGCATAGCTATATAAAGTTTGTAAGCGTGTGGAGACCAAGTCACTAAATTTTTAATAAAATTCATTGTTCAGGCCATCGGGGTCAGGGGTCTTCCCGTTTTTCAGAGACTTGATGGTCTCTTCAATGTCTATCATAGTTATTTCTGCGCCAATAACTCTCTCTCTCTCTCTCTCTCTCTCTCTCTCTCTCGTTTAAACCAGAGAGGTTGCATTTCTGCAGAACGTTTTGCATGTTCGCAGAGCAGGCTGTTGTTTTTGATGAGTATAATGTCTGATAAAATTGCAAAAATCTATCGTTGATGTCCTTGGGTAGTGTAAACAAGTCTCCCTTGTCTGATATACTTCTGTATAGTTCTTTATTCGTCCTGAGCCCATAGCTTAATCCTATATACTCTTCCTGCCAGATCCCTCATAGTTGACGTCAATTAATTACTAGTCATCTCCTAATGTATTATTCCTTATCCTCCTTTAACAACCTCCACCACTCCCAAAGTACTCAGCCCTTAAAAGGCTTGTTATAGGACATAAAGTATGTGCTTTATAAGCCTGAGCACTCTGCATTACCTCATCTCAACATCAAGTACTCAGACGATTGAGCTTAGCAAAGATCTCTCAAAACTGCACAGCAAGATAGTGAAAGTCCAACAGAAATGGGGTCTGTAGCTGCCTCTCCCTGACTCTTAAGATCGGCAGTACTGATGCCCACCACAGACCTTCCAGTCCTGTGATTAATGTGAATCAGCACATGGGACCAGGGAATGTTACAGCATTGAAGGAGTCATTGAGCCCAATTGAGTTGATGTTGTTCAATACAGACTCTTAAGTTTACTTTAGAGATACAGCATGGAAATAGGCCTTCAGTGCACTGAGTATGTACCGACAAACGGTTACCCATACACTAGCTCTATGTTCTTGGTTTTTGGTTTCTTGGTCCTGCAAAATATTCCAAATGGAATTTAAACTGTTATCCCAGTTAGTTATACCATCAACCACCCATTTATATTAATTGTACATTAATCCCATGTTTTTTTAAATCTCCCCACATTCACATCAACAGAGTTTACTACTCATTTATCCATTTGGGAAATTTACAGTAGCCAATTAACCTGCTGAACCTTATGACTTGTGGATGTGAGAAGAAACCCAAGCACGCAGGAGAAACTATGCAGTCAGAGGGCGACTGTGCAAACTCCACACAGACCACAACCAAGGTCAAGATTGAACCTGGTTCTCTGGTGCTGCAATGCAACGGCTCAACTCACTGCACTACTGTGCGGACCTATATTTCTTTTGCAAAATAATCTCTCATCAGAATGGTTTTCTGGCATGGTGCAACACCAGAACGGAATGACCATGGTGACTCTAAATTATCCTGAGTGGTCCAGCTTGTTCTCAGCTGGCCAACAGCTGTTTGCCCTCAACCTCTTTCCTCTCCCTAGCTCACCTGCTGCTTCTTGCATGCTTCCTCCCGCTCCAGTCTCTCTCGGGCTTGTCTCCGGGCACGTTCCTCCTCAGCTTTCTTTCTGTTGGCATCTTCACCAGCTCTGGCCATGCCCTCGAACCTCGACTTCAGGCTCTTGGCGTTGCTGCTGGCTGCTGACACAGAGCAGAGAGAGGAAATCAGGGGGAGTGAGGCAGAGTGAAGGACAAGGGGAGATGGATAGAAGGCATGAGATATAGCAAGGGGATCAGGAGAGAAGAAATGAGACAGAATGAACAGAGAAAGAAAGAGAGGTAGCAAGACAGTGAGTGAGGGAGAGGAAAGAGAGGAAGAAAGGGGAGGAATAGGAAAGCAGGGGCAGGTGGAGAATGACCATGACAGACTGCGGGAAAGTGGGGGATGGAGGAAGACGGTGAAGTAGAAGGGAAAATAATGAGATTGAGACTGAATGAGGAAAAGGGGAAGGGAGAGCAAGTGAGAGAGAGGGAGAAACGAACAGCAAGTCACAGAGAGAGGATGACAGGGAGCAAGACAGAGTGGGGAGAATTAACGGAGAAAGGGAGAGAGATGGAGAAACATAAACAGAAATAAAGGGAGCGTGAAAGAGGAATAGAACAAGAGAGGGGGAAAAGAGAAGGAAAGGGGGTGAGGAAAAATGGTCAGAAGTAAACTAAGCGAGGTAAAGAGAATAAGGTGAATGAGTGTGTACACATGGCAGCTGTGTGAGAATTTCAAAGATGCATTCAGCTAGAACTAGATAAATTATGCAAAACAAATAATCAGGCAAAGTGATTTTTTTTTTGAATGAGAGAAATGAGGAGATGTATATAAGGCAGAAGGAAACCAATGAGTAATTCCTAGATAGGGAAGATGAGGGAACTTTGCCTCAGGAACAGATTGTAAACGACCTGTAGTATTAAATGTGCTCCCTGCATATGTCATTATTTAACATATTGCAGAGGCACCAAACGTGGTGAACAAATGGGTTACTTTATTCAGGCATAAAAGATTTGTTATACATGCACGTTGGTCCTCTAACTTAAAGTTGTTGTTGCTGCTGCGAGGCTGTTGCCTCGTGGGTACGAACTGAGCCTCTGCCGAGATGGGAGGACACTCACCCCTAGAGAGAAGGGAGCTGGTCAGCTCGAAGTAAGAGAGAGGGTTGTCCCAGGGTTCGTTATATATCCCAGGACACACCCCTATGCCCCGTGACAACTCCTCCCCGCCATTGCCAGTCACGTGACCGACTGCTGAGGGCTCATGTAGCTAGTGGCCCAACCACCGGGTGCCGCCACAACATTGATATGGTTGGGAGGGAGACAGAGCACCCTGGTCTCAGTGGGAATGGAGAGAAATGAAAGTAAAAATATTCACTATGACTTCAGCTGCTGACTAATGACTGCAGGGGGCAGGACTGTAACTCTTGTCCACGTCACACCTCCTGAAGGCAGACCTTTTGCCAATGACCTATATCCCTGGGCAGGAGTGCCACTGGTTCCTCTTCAGGGTAGGCAAATGACCACATCTAACCCTTCCCCCCCTCCAGATGGGATTGTGGACATTTGGCAGCTGAAGTGGTTTTACTTTTTTTACTCTTGGTTTATCATAATTTCCCACCATTTCCCATTTGGCTCCAGTTTTGTCACTTGCTGGTTATTAGTCAATGTTGAGAAATGCAGAGAAGGGGGAGGAAACATACAAACATGCAGGTTTGTGGATTCTGCCCAGTAATGCCTGTTTGATTCTGTACTATGGCCATTGATCCCGACTGACTGTAGAGAGTCACTCACCGGCTTCCACTGGCGTTGTCTTTTGATAGGACGAGGTTGGACTCTCCATCTCAGTGAAGGAACCTGCACTCTGCAATGTGAATTGTTAAAGTGATCAGCTGTTGATCTCGCAACAAGGGAAAAATATCCAGGTTGTCAAAATACCCAGGGACATGGATCAGCCTGTGGGGTTCATCCCCATCTGAAAGCTCAGGCTACTGGAGGTGTTGGACCTTCTGTCTCTGCCATCTGCTCAGTCAGCTGAGGGATAAGGAATGCGGAGATGTTGTGCAATCTAGCTCATCGTAAGGGCGACTTCTCAATGAACTCAAGAGTGCCAGCCTCAGTCTTTGGTGATGGTGCGTGGCTTAGCCCGGTGATTAGGCTGGACAACCATCCAAAACTAGCTGTTCTCAGCTGCCTTCCAGAGACATCCATCTGTAATGTATTATTCAAGTGTTCTATGATTGTGACTACAACATGAGGCTGTCCACTCAGGTCAATTAGTATTGTGCTTGAACTCATGATCCAAGAGGACTACCATCTGAGGCAAACTAACAGCCAAAAGTAAATTTCAATAAAAATAAAGGAGAAATTAATACATTGACGTGCATTAGAGGTATAAGTAAGCATGAACATCCATGACAAGCAAGGTACTGTTTCAGAAATGGCTTGTCACTGACGTGGAAACATGACAGCACCAGACTGTTTTAGTTCACTGCAGTGCTGGGATGTAGGTACTTGGTGCACAGTGCTCAGAAAGAGGGGTAGCATTGCTCAAGTCTGTGACTATTCCTTGCTTTGTCACAGACCTTGAAGATTGTCAGAGAGATTCTAATCTATAAGGACCTACCTTGTCCATCCGGTCCTGCTGCACCCCATATTGCCCTCCAAACCCTTTGGAATAATCTGCAAAATAAAGATAGATAGGAGACACATTAGAAAAACTGTTACTAAGGCAATCGCTGTAATGACACCAAACTGATTTTTTGCATGAAGTTATATGCTTCCTCTCCAAGGGCACTAAACCAAATTAGATACAATTCCATGATTTTTAGCCCTGTGGTACTTCAGATAAGCAGTACAGCTACTTGACTGTAGAAATGAAATGCACCAAAGCTTAATTTAGTTCTCATCTAGTGCCTACTGCTGTGCATGTACCAATCGCAAGGGACAAGAACCGCTTGGTGAAAAAAACAGATGAGTTAACCATATCGGGCAGCTGAAGTCTGGGGATAGATCAGGGGGAAGCAAAGAGTGGAGAGGGAGGGGTTGATGGGGAGGGATGGTAGGTTGCTTGTGATGCTATTTGTTCTTTTGTAGGAAAAATAGAAATATTACAACTACATTTGAAAATAAAAAACAGGAATAAACTAACACAGGATTGTATGAGCACACAATCAATAATGACAATCAAACATTGATTTCTCGAAGGAAAATATTCTACAGTTTGATGCAGGTACCCACAAGCATCTTCAGGAGAAAGAGGGAAGGGATCTGTCCAGAGGGTATGGAGGCCAAAGAAAGAAGACACAAGAAACTGCAGATGCTAGTTTACAAACAGAAACAAAGTACTGGAGTAATTCAGTGAGTCAGCAGGCATCTCTGGAGGATATGGATAGATGAAGCTTCGGATCAGGACCACTGATTGTGGTAAGGGAGAGAAAGCTGGAAAAAAGATGGGGTTGGGACAAAGTCTGGCAAGTGATAGGTGGTTACAGGTGAGAGGGGTTTAGATTAGCAGAATGGTGCACAAAGATTAAAATTGAAAAGGAGACAAATGGGTGTAAAGTAAGGAGAGGAGTGAAATATGAAGCCCGAGGAAGGGATATAGGTGAGGAGAGTGGCTTAGCAAGTCACCATTCCATGCAGGTGGGTAGAGGGTTGGGGAGTAAGATTGCAAGATGCCATGCTGTGTGCGAGGGAGTGGCAGTGGGTGTCAAGATGTCAATGTGGCAGTGGGGCAAGTGGGCAGTGGAATTGCAAACTGCCATCCTGAGTGAGTACAGTGGGGGCGTGGGTAGGATTGCAAGATGCTATTCCGAGTAGGTCGGATGATGGTGGGAGAAATGGGAGTGTAAGTTTCATACCTGTAGGAGTGTGGGGTGGTGAGGGGATTATTAAAGGGCCTGTCCCACGAGCATGCGACTGCATACGGCAAGCGCGACCTAACGTGGTCGCTTGAGCTGTACGGCCTTGTGGGGCCGGTCCCACTTCGATCGCCGGAGGCGTATGGAGTTGTGCGGAGCTGGTCCCTACATCGCGCGGGGCTCCGGGAAGCTGACAGTGTTCAAAAATTCTGCACGGCAATGGCCTGCCGGCCTGCAGCCGCATTGAGGCCATACGCACCGCCTCGACGGGCGTACGCACCGTCTCGATGCCGTATGCACCGTCTTGACGGCGTACGCCTAGCGCGAACTTCCTGCGGACTTCGCTCGAACTTCACGTCACTCACTCGACCTCCGCGCGGCCCCCGCTTCTGGTTTGGTCGTGCTCGCCGCATGCAGTCGCATGCTGGTGGGACCGGCCCTGTACGGGGATCACTCGACATCCGCGCGGCCCCCGCTTCCGGCTTGGTCACGCTTGCCGCATGCAGTCGCATGCTCGTGGGACAGGCCCTTAAGATTGCAAGATGGCCTCCCTCAAGTAGGTGGAAGGGGAGTTGGATTGCAAAGTGTCATCTCGTGTGAGAATGGGAGTCCCCATCTTGTATAAGTGGACAGCGAGCGTATTTAACCAACACACCTTTTTGTGACTCGTGTTTCTCCGTCACTCCCTTGTAGTCGTATCCCATGGCAGATTTATCCACCTTATCTGTTTCTATTCCATATTTGCCACCAAATCCTTTAGCATAATCTAAGGGAGAAGAATAGTTGACACAAGATTTTAAACTTGGTTAAATGCCAAAGGTAGACACTAACTTTTGGAGTAATTCAGTGGGTTCCGGCAGTATCTCTGGAGACAAGGAATAGGTGACGTTTCAGGTCGGAACCCTTCCTCAGACTCTCCTGGTTAAATACCAGCGATATGACACCTCCTGCTAAATATAGAGTATGACACCGCTACAATGCAGGACGTATCACAGCCCGCGAGTAAATACTGAGTATTCCTTTCCCACCCCAATAAATGAAGAAAGAAAGAAAGAAAGAAAGAACGGACACACACACGCACACGCACACGCACACGCACACGCACACGCGAATAGATAAAGGACATCCTGGAGAAAGTGAGTGATTACCATCCCAACTTCCCCATACACAAATATAACAGCCTAAACTTCACCCTTGCTGGATAGAGAAGTATTTATGCCTGAGGATGTCTTACACAGCTAAGAAGCTGTTCAGTCAATTGCTGCTGGAATTCAAACTCTGATATAGCTGTATCCACATCCCAACCTTTTCCCTATGTTTTTACAAGTCATTCCCGTATAAGTTACAACATTTCTCCATTGGGAACTGATTCAACAATCTGTCTGATAGTTCATACCAAATCATAAAATTGGTATGATTTTATGAAGATATTCCTCCCCATTCCTCCTCTACCTGATTTGCTAATTACATCATTTTAGTGCCTTTTAATCATCAACTAATTATACTACAATTTAAAAGCACGAAACATATCAAGGATAATATTAAAGATTGTAACAGACGCATTTAGGAAAATGTAGCTTTTGAGAGAATATAGCTTTAAAGAATAAGAACTCTGCTTGAATAATTAAACAACTCTGATCTCTGAGTTATCTAGCACCACTGTTCTTCCTTTGTGCGAATGTAGTGCTTGATCATACATGCTGAGAGACATCAGCAACATGAAAGGGATACAAAGAGAGAAAGAGTTGCCAAAATCGATTCAAGAAAAGGCTTCAGAGTGATATTGTACACCTCAAAGGCTAAAATGATCACATTAACTAAACATGTCAACAAGATTCACAAAATTGCTGGAGGAACTCAGCGGGTGCAGCAGCATCTATGGAGCGAAGGAAATAGGCGACGTTTCGGGCCGAAACCCTTCTTCAGAGTCGACAAGATTAATGTGGACCTTTTTTAGATACAGATAGGTGAAATTGCACTTTTAAATAAAAATTCAGCCTCTCAGGACCTCTACTTTGTATCTGACTTCACAGGAGAGGATGAGGATTAGAAGAATTATGAGGGAAACCAAAAATTAAAGGAAGGAACTAACTAAATTCAGTACATTAAGAAGTGGTGATGGGGACATTGAGGACGTTAATGGAAAGCGGAAATGGATGGGGATGGGGATGGGAAGACGTGACTGACACTGAGATCATGTTGGAGGTGATGGAAATGTTGGAGAATTATGTTTTGGATGCAGAGGCTGGTGGGTTGAAAGGGGAGGACTAGAGGGCCTCCACACTTGTTCCATAAAAAAAATGTTAAGATTAAGATCAGTCATGAAAGATCTTAGCAATGATGAAAGTAGACAAAAATGCTGGAGAAACTCAGTGGGTGCGGCAGCATCTAAGGAGCGAAGGAAATAGGAAATGTTTTGGGCCGAAACCCTTCTTCAGACTGATGCAGGGAGGGGGGGGGGGGGGGGTGGGAAGAGGAAAGGAAGAGGAGGAGCCCGAGGGCTGAGGAGCAGGCATGGGGATGAATGACCCACTCCTGCTCATGCATTCTCAGGATAAATCATTCTGTGTGAAAGAGCAGAGAGTTGTACATTAACCGTACCTTTTTGTGACTCGTGTTTCTCCGTCACTCCCTTATAGTCGTATCCCAAAGCAGATTTATCCACCTTATCTTTCTCTACTCCAAACTTGCCACCAAATCCTTTGGCATAATCTATAAGGCAACATATTACTGGATATCATTTGGGCAAATACGATACAATAAGATAGAACTTTATTGATCCCAGGAGGGAAATCGATCTGCCAACAGTCCAAAAACACAAGAGACATGAAACATGAAATTAAAGTGAGTAGTGGAAAGGATTGGGGATGTGCAAAGATTTGGGGAGGGCGGGGGGGGGGGGGGGGGAGCCGTAAATACAGCAAGTACCACAATGCCTCGTAAATAAAGATGGTATCAAATACAGAGAGTATCAAACCCTTCCTCAGACGCTCCTGGTTAAATACCAGTTATATTACACCTCCTGCTAAATATAGAGTATTACACAGCCAAATATATACAGCAAGTATCACAACCTTGTACATTAAACATACCTTTTTGTGACTCGTGTTTCTCCGTCACTCCCTTGTAGTCATATCCCATGGCAGATTTATCCACCTTCTCTTTTTCTACTCCATACTTGCCACCAAATCCTTTGGCATAATCTATGAGATAACATATTACAGGGTATTATTTGGGCAAACAGCAAGAACCACAATAAAGATGGCAAATAAAGATGGTATCAAGCCCCCGGCAAATACAGAGAGTATCAAACCCTTCCTCAGACTCGAAGGTGAACACAAAATGCTGGAGTAACTCAGCGGGACAGGCAGCATCTCTGGAGAGAAGGAATGGGTGACCCTATCTTCGGTTTAAGCCGGCATTTGCAGTTCCTTCCTGCACACGAGTATCAAACTCCATTACTGGTAAATGTCACATGTGCTGGGTAAATAAAGATATCACATGCTAATGGCAAATGCAAACAGTATCACATTCCCGGATAAATACAAAATATCACTTCACCAAATATATTCAGGGCATTACAATTCCAGGTAAATAGAGGGTATCACACTGAATAAGTCCAGGGAGTACCATGTCACTGGATAAATGCAGAAATGTCACACCACTGGATAAATTAAGGATGCATCACGTACACCTCTGTATTTTTACAGTAAAATACTCGTGTGATTATACAAAGTTCACACCCCATCAAGTGAACAGAGAGAGTATCCATACCTTAGATAAGACAGAGAGTATCAATTACTCCTTACGTAAATACCGAGAAGATCACATGACGTACAAATGTGGCTGACATAGATCCAATCCTATCTAGAATTTGGTGACCCTTTCCATGCTCTTTCCTCCCCCATTAAGCGGGAGAGAAGCTATGGATTACCTTTTTGTGAAGCGTGCTTGTCCACTTCTCCTTTGTATTCATACCCCAGTGCTGACTGCAAGAAAGGGTGAGAGAATTTAGGTATCAGGGAAATCCAGTTTCAAGTCAACCTAAATATGAGCAAACATTTAGGAAAGTGAATGTGCAATTGACTCCATAACTTGTCCCCATTCAGTAGCCCTCCTTCATCTTGACATGCTCACCTTCTCTCTATAACATCACTGCCTTGTAAATCTTTCATAGTTACTATTGTACTCATGATTATATTCTTAGATTGTCCATCAAACAATACCAGAGCAGGGACAGCGTGGATTTGATACAGAGTAAAAGTCCCCTACAATGCCAATCAAACATTCAATCAAACCCCAAAGCCTAACCAATGTATGAGAGAGATATAACAGAACAGGACTCCTGATTCGTTGCTCCGACTGATCCAGCCATGAATGCGATAGCTACCTATTGACAAGAACCTTTTAATGGCATAAGCAGACGTTACATTTGGAACTCTCTGTTCTGGTCTGATTTAATAAAATTACACAAAAAAGGAAGCAAACCCCTGCCCCAGACATAAACAGTATTACATAGTGCTGTAAATATTTGGAAAATTCAAAACAATGTTGAGGTGTGGACAATTTTGAAACGCAGAATTAAAATTAGATTACTATAAGTTAAAGCTCTCTCAAAATGTCCCATTAAAGACATGAAGGGCAGGCATAGCAATGATTAGATTCACAGTGAATCATCTTTTACACTTGTCCTGTCAAACACCCTCAGGACTAGGTTAGCAAAAGTGACTGAAAATAAGTTAGAAACTTAGAGTGAATCTTTCTCCACGATGTTCTAGCAAACACTTCCTGGAGAGTTACAGCATGGATTAGGAACAGAATAAAGCCTCCCAAAAATTCAGTAACCGTCAACATTAACAACAAACCCAGACCTGACTAGTCTTCCATTTCTCATCGGCACAAGCCTTAATAGCTCAGATGAACAGCTGAAATCTTCAGATACTGGAGTGAAATAACCCAATCTGACGACTGATCCATTTCACCAATGCCTAGACTGCAGACCCCAAATCTGGATTGGATCAAAGCCAAGATCCGACTGATTAGAAGTTACTTCCTCATCCAACACCTGTATTTTCATATCATATTCGAGCTAACCCCAGCAGATCACAAATAAGGACGTCTCCATTCTCATCTCTGACCTTGTCTGTCCGATCTGTCTGAACTCCATACTTCCCTCCAAATCCTTTGGCAGCATCTGTCTGTGATGAATGCTTTGCCACATCAGCCACGTAATCGTTCCCTAAAGCAGACTGGGAGAGAGATGTACCAGAGATTAGAACAGATGTAACAGAGATTAGAACCACACACCGGGGTGAGCAGGGTGTGGAGTGTAGAGTTATTTCATCCGCTATATTTCGGCATCAAATGATTACAAATCAAGTTGAGAATTTAGAAATCTGGATTAACAATTACCTTGTCCATACGATCTTTCTGGACCCCAAACTTGCCACCATAACCATATGACGCTTTTGATCCCTCCTCCATTTCTTTCTTCTTCAAGGAGCCATGATCTTTTGCGACATTCTCCCTCAGCTCGTGGACACTGTGAGAAACATGAATTCTCATTATTCTGGACTGGGGCAGTGGCTAATGTTTTGGCAAGAGATATAACCATTGTAAAGTCATAAGAAATAGGAGTTGAATTAGGCCATTTGGCCCATCAAGTCTACTCTGCCATTCAATCACGGCTGATCTATCTCTCCCTCCTAACCCCATTCTCCTGCCTTCTCCTCATAACCGCTGACACAGTACTAATCAAGAATGTCTCTGCTTTAAAAATATCCATTGACTTGGCCTCTACAGCCACAGATTCCACAGATTCGCCCCTTTCATGTTGTGAACATTATTTGTCCATTAGGTAGAGAGTACCAGACTCCTGGCAGTAATACCTCAGTACATTGCTGAGGCAAATGAACTGGTCACCACACCACCAGTGTTTGTGGCTGGGGGCAGAGGAACAACATTCACATATGGCAGTCTGTGAAACCATTCTCCATCTCTGTTTATCTTATTGGCTTCTATTCAGAAGAAATTTGGCATGGAGTATTGTAGAAAGCAGGTATAGGCATCTGTTTGTAACTTTCCGTAAACATTCTCAGACACAGGACTCCACAGCATGAACAGCGGTAATCATATCACCCAGTCACAAGTGATCATAGAATCATAGAAAACAGGTGCAGGAGTAGGCCTTCAAGCCAGCATTGCCATTCAATATGATCATGGCTGATCATCCAAAATCAGTACCCCGTTCCTGCCTTCTCCCCATATCCCTTAATTCCGTTAGCACGAAGAATATATCACAGGACTCATTAGGTGAGCACCTTAAAACAAACCTTCCCAAAAACTGGGCACCTCTCAGAAGTGCCGCCACAGAAAGGTGACTACCAAGGAACCAGGCACACACACAAAATCAAGATATAGCTCACATCACGGGCTTTGGCTGTGGTAGGATACTCCAGAACTAAAGTCATCTCTGGCCAATTTACAACAATAGTGTCCATCAAAAACATAGGAACTTGCCCAGATCTGCCTGATCCATAAAAAGCAAGAGAGTCCAGTCTGGCCAGATGTTCTACAGACTGGATCAGTTCCCGTGGACTGGAGGGTATCTAATATAACCCCACTTTTTTAAGAAAGGAGGGAGAGAGCAAACAGGGAATTATTGACTAGTTAGCCTGACATTGGGAGTGGGGAAGATGCTCGAGTCGATTATTAAAGATGTATTAGTAGCGCATTTGGAAAGCAGTGACAATATCGGTCAAAATCAGCATGGATTTATTAAGGGGAAATCATGCTCGACTAATCTTCTGGAATTTTTTGAGGATGTAACAAGTAGAATGGATAAGGGATAGCCAGTGGATGTGGTGTGTCTGGACTTTCAAAAAGCCTTTAACAAGGTCCCACACAAGAGATCAGTGTGCAAAATTAGAGCAGTACCACATGAATCCTGAAAGCCCAGAATCCTGAAAGCCCAGAAAGCCCTGGACTCTCCGAAGCTCAGAATGGATGGATTCTCATTCTCACAAGAAGCTCAGAATCCTCACAAATTGGCAGCCCACAAATCTGAGCACAAACAAAAGATGGAGACTCCAGAATCTGGCATCACAGAAACTCCAAAACACTGATGTCCCAAAATCCCCAGCAATACAGAAATGTGCATCCTATCAGACCAGTACCCTGAAGCCATTGATGTACCCTGGCACCACCCCTATCCCAGAATGTCCAGTAACAGCAATCCAAAAATCCATGCAGCAGAGTATGAATCCAGTTACATGGGCACCATACAGGTTCCAAAGGCAGCAGTTTTCATTCTTTCTACAATGGACCTGTGATTTTATCTACACATTACATAGATGGCCGATGCATTGGCACAGTACAGCATAACATCACTTATGTTTGTTTATGCCACCTGCCCCAACCATGACCACTGCAGGATGGCAAAGTGATTCCCCAGAGCTTCAAGAATTGGACAATTGATCCCAGGTCTAAATCAAAGGATCCAACCACCATTTCAATTTTCAAATTACAACACCCCTGCATTTATATTGCAACTTTCACATCCTCAGAACCCACAGAATAATTCATGACCTATAGCAGTACAGGCAAGCAGGTCAGACAATTCCCACACACTACTATGAAACAAATGACCAGTAGGATTAACTGTGGGAGGAATATTGGTCAGTACAATTAAAGCACACATGATCTCCTCCACAATATCTCCTAGACCACATGATCAGGAAGATGATACCTCAGCTTTATGTATCAGCTACAATCATTCTTCCCAATGATGGCGTGTCTTTGTACCAGGACATGCCTAGCCTCCATTGCCTGCCAGGGTTTCACCATCAGCTGTCAATTGTGGACATGGGCATAATTAGATTTTGTTGGGTTTTGGGACATAAAGTGACTGCAATTTTTCATTTAAATGACAATTTTTTGATTAAAAAGGTAACACAATGTAACATCTCTGATCTAATTGGAGAGCCTGAAAGCGTCCTTTCTACGTGAGATGCATCGTGCTTTGTACAGATATCCTAATTTGGCGATACGCAAGAGCTGCTCACTGCATCCTTGATTGGCGTTGCAGTGGAGATGACGTTTTCCCCACCCCCAGCAAGGAAACCACATAAGCAAGTTTAAAAAGGAAACTTTGAAAGTGCAACAGCTGCAGAACATGCCTAACTGATCGGAGGCCGGTATCTGAATAGTTTATAATCTATCTGCCTTTGCTGGAGTATCACTTCATTACATCTGCTTTGGACTGGACAGTCCTCAAGTTTCTATAACGTAAATCCATAAAAGATACCTATTTATTGGACTTACTATCCAAAAATACTCACGAAGCTCAACATTTTCCAGAAGAGCAGTTGAGGTGATTAAAGTGATTAATGTCCCTGCCATTGGACCCGATGTCTACTTACCAGCGCTCTTTAGCTGGAGTGTCCACTATCTGTAGGGAAATTGCAGCAACCTGTCGTAACTCCTTCCTCACACACAACAGTTTTATACTTAGTTGACACTGAGACCCTACAGACCACAGACACTGGCTGCAATAACAACCTTCATTAATGCAGCATCTCCAACAAATCTTATAAATCCAAGTGCCTTTCAGTGAAGGACATTTATCACTGGAGTTTAACAGAGTTTCCAAACTCTGAAAATATTATCTATCTACCACTGAAGCTGTGATTTCATTGTTCTTTACAAAATCTGGGCTTCTGAACAGAGTGGTTCGATGAAGGTTTTTGCCCTTCGTCACAGGAATAAAATAAAGAGGAAGAAGAATAACATATGCAGTGTGCAGCTGAAATCTGAATGCATTGTTTACAGGTGTGGTGGAAACAACACCACAATGGCCTGCAAGATGGAATCGACAAACATATGGTGAAGAAATAATTGCAACAGCGAAGGAGTCTGGGTATGGAATTCATGAGTTGCCCTGTTAGAGAGCTACCATGCACGTGATGGGCTGAATGATATCATTCTCTGCTGCTACTATTCTGTCATTTAATATATGCCTTTTTACAATACTGGAGAGATTTTGTGAAACAAGATTATTATTCCGATTTTTACACCAATACACTGTTCTTAACAAAAATCTACCCATCATGTGAAACCTTATTAATAACAGATATAAATTACGTAACTTCAAGACCGAAAGTCAAAAACTTTTCTCATGACTGACAAATCTTCATCGTTTTATCACCAATTTGGACAGCAAAAATATGACATTAAAAACTCTGCCACATTTAGTCATGAATATTTAATTCATAAATAAACTTCATATGGCCCCTCATACATACATGTTTTGATAATGATCTAGGCAAATATCTTCATCAATACCAGGAGAAAAATACAGTAACATAAAGATAATACAGTAAAGATCCCATAACAGTCGTTGTGCTTGGTCGATTTTTGGGCGAGTTAATTTTTTTTTCTTATTTTCCAATTTAATATATCAAAAACATTGTGGTGTCAAAAACGCAACAACCGTTTACGATATATTTTCCGACTTTTTTAAGTAAATGTAAAAAAAAAATTTGGACATAAATTGGTCATCAAAACGAAGAAACTGAGCCAATCTTCAATTTGGCAACACACTGTCTCGTGTTTGCCTTTCGTACGGACCAAGTCGCTACCATCATTCCTTCGTGTCACCTTCAGGAAGCTCCGCAACGACCGTTACGGAGACATTTTACTTACAAAAAAATCAGCCCAAATCAAACCTTCTGACGACTCATCAGCCATTGATACAAACTCAAATCGATAAGGTAATGTACCGTTTAGATCACATTGGTGAAAATGTTTGGTTTTCGCTAATAATGTAACGTTCGTTTTCTGGTTCACCCAAAACATTTAGTGTCCTCCGCAACGTACGTTTGTGTGTGTGATGTGTTACGCGCGTTGCGGTGTCCACTCAGATGGATGCAGTATTCTACTACATGATCAGGTGAATGAAGTGGAAACGGTGTTTGCAATTTTACTGTTCCATGTGGTATTCATAAACATAGAAAGGAATAAGAAATACGTGCACTTACTGTGCCAACCAGGTCACTAGTGGACACCATGCGACAACCGTTACACAAAACATATTTGTGTATTCTGATGCGATTTTCGGACACTTGCCATCAATATGCTATCTTTTCTTATATTTTTTTGTTGATACTATGTTAGTCATGACCCAATAAAGTGCTTGTCAACTTTTTTGAAGGAATTTGAAATTTGACCCCTTTTGTCGCATTTTTGTGTGCAGTATTGTAAAAGGACACATATGCTCAGTTTTGATCAAGAACATTCCAGCCAAGAGATAAATGGAAAGAGGCATAGAGTCATAGAAGATGCCCCATTTAATATAACCATATAACCATATAACAATTACAGCACGGAAACAGGCCATCTCGACCCTTCTAGTCCGTGCCGAACACATAATCTCCCCTAGTCCCATATACCTGCGCTCAGACCATAACCCTCCATTCCTTTCCCATCCATATAACTATCCAATTTATTTTTAAATGATAAAAACGAACCTGCCTCCACCACCTTCACTGGAAGCTCATTCCACACAGCTACCACTCTCTGAGTAAAGAAGTTCCCCCTCATGTTACCCCTAAACTTCAGTCCCTTAATTCTCAAGTCATGTCCCCTTGTTTGAATCTTCCCTACTCTCAGTGGGAAAAGCTTTTCCACGTCAACTCTGTCTATCCCTCTCATCATTTTAAAAACCTCTATCAAGTCCCCCCTTAACCTTCTGCGCTCCAAAGAATAAAGCCCTAACTTGTTCAACCTTTCTCTGTAACTTAGTTGCTGAAACCCAGGCCAACATTCTAGTAAATCTCCTCTGTACTCTCTCTATTTTGTTGACATCCTTCCTATAATTAGGCGACCAAAATTGTACACCATACTCCAGAATTGGCCTCACCAATGCCTTGTACAATTTTAACATTACATCCCAACTTCTATACTCAATGCTCTGATTTATAAAGGCCAGCACACCAAAAGCTTTCTTTACCACCCTATCTACATGTGATTCCACTTTCAGGTAACTGTGCACAGTTATTCCCAGATCCCTCTGTTCACCTACATTCTTCAATTCCCTACCATTTACCATGTACGTCCTATTTTGATTTGTCCTGCCAAGATGTAGCACCTCACACTTATCAGCATTAAACTCCATCTGCCATCTTTCAGCCCACTCTTCCAACTGGCATAAATCTCTCTGTAGACTTTGAAACTCTACTTCATTACCCGCAACCCCACCTATCTTAGTATCATCTGCATACTTACTAATCCAATTTACCACGCCATCGTCCAGATCATTGATGTATCCAATTTACCACGCCATCGTCCAGATCATTGATGTGAATCTAGTAGGTACTGGGGAATGTCGGACACTGAAGCGCTAATCTAGTCGCTTTTGCCCACATTTGGTCCATTTGGTCCATAACCCTCTAAACCTTTCCTATATATGTGCCAGCCCAAGTCTTTTAAATGTTGTTATTGTAACTCGTTCAACTACCTCCTCTGGCAGGTCATTCCACATACCCACCACCATCCAAGTGAAAAAATTGCCTCATCGGTTCCTTTTAAATTTTCCCCCTCTCATCTTAAACCTATATCAGCATGAAAACCGTACAAGTAAAATACAAGAATTACGAGAAAATATTGAGACCACTTTTCCTGCACTCTCCTGCTTCCCATATATTCACAGTGCCCTCACTGAGAGGTGAATGCTGTATTCCCTGGGGACAATGCACCCGCTACCTTTTACAACCACAAGGGGTTACCAACATGCGACAGAAAGCGAGGTATGAGAAACTAAGACCTGTGTTCGCCTAGAATTTCCCAGAGGTCTTTTAATTTGTGTCAATTAGAAGACACCCAGTAGAGATGAGAATAGTTCACCAGTTCTCTTAATTTGCAGTACCTCCCTCCTCCATAAATAATGAGAAGAATGGAGTTATGGAAACATTAGCACTCTTTCAAAGGCACATTCCATCCTGACTCCAACACCTCAATGGGTCAACATCTATTTTTCCACCTAAACCCATAATAGGAGCCAACAGAGCCACATACTGTATGTCCACCTCATTAGACCCACCTCTGGACCTGCCACCACTGGTTATTGTAAATGTGATTTGGCTCCCACTATTCATCAACAATATTTCTCTAAGCTCTTCCTCATCTTTTTAAGGTAAGTTTGCGAGGGGGCTAATCCCGGATGTTGCCACTGTGCCTGATATGGTCTCACCCATTGCACTACAACAACACTTCCCAGTAAACACGGAATCGTGGCACATCAGTGTCCGACATTCCCCAGTACCTACTTGATGTGCTGAGGCCGACCAGATCCATCGACAGATTTTGATCCCCATCGTTGCTCCTGTTCTGAAATGTCATTCTGAAATGGCAGAGAATAGGAACAACAATCAGGCTGGGAATTGAGTGAACCTTTGTTTCAGGATAACATTCCCTCTTGGGATTGAGTGGGGTATATACATTAGAGGGGCAGGATTGATGGACTTCTACACCATCAGTGGGACACAACTTAGGGGACTACTTCATAGCGATATAGGGATAATACAGAGAGTGAGCTGCATTATCAGACAGAACAACAGAGAGAGAATACACTACATCATCAGATGGACAATACTACACAATACCATACAACACTGCACTGTCCGAGGGAAAATGCTGAGGGAGGGCTGCATTGCACGTAGGGCCATACTACACGATCAAAAGGACAGTACTGAGCAAGTATTGAACTGTCAGTGGACTGTAGTAAAGGAGCACTGCACTGTCCGTAGAATGGTACAGAGGAATGCACCATTAGATGGGCAGTGGAGAGGGAGTGCAATAATCTCAGGACCTCAGTACTGAGGGTGCACCACACTGTTAGAAAGGCAGTATATAAGATAGACAGACATGAGCAAACACCATGCCATTACTGGAATTTTACAAAGGGATCTCTGCATCACCAGAGGGACTGCAGCCTCAAGACATAGGTTGAAATGAAGGAGCACTGCATTTGCAGAAGGGCAGTACAAAAAGAGCATTACACAACCAGAAGAGCAGCACTGAGGAAGTGCCCAACGTGCTGAATGGCAAAAGTAAGAGATGTCACCACACTATCAATGGGATAGCACTGAAGGTGTGACCATTGTCAATGGAATTACAATGGCATAGCACCGTGGAATTGATCATATCGGATGGGCAGTAGTGAGGGAAGACCACAATGTCGGAGGGACGGGACTAATGGACTGCCATACTATTGGAGAATCTAATCTTTGGATTGGAATGAAAGGTCCCAAAAGGGCAGAGGCTTCTTCACCTGCACTGGGCAAAGCACCTCAATCAGCACTATCAGCCTCCAATCCCACTGCAGTTGGAGGATTTTAATGTTGGGAGGTTAATTTTGCCATAACAACAGAAATGTTGAGATTTAGAATAATAGAGTATAGCACAAAAATTAGGCCTTTCAGCCCACTATGTCCATGCCGTTCTTTTTGACCATCTCCACAAACCATTAGGTTTGTACTGTTGCTTGCACCAGGACCGTATTCTTCTATTCTAATGCCTGTCTAAATGCCTTGTGAATGTTGTCGTTGTATCTAATTATACCACCACTCCAGTCAGCACGTTACCAACCACTCTCCATTTAAAAACCTTAGCATGCAGATCTCCACTAAATATATTCTTATCTTAAAAATGAACTATTTTTTCTGATACCCCGACCATAGGGTAAGGATTATGACTTTCTACCTTGTGTTTGCCTCTCACAATCTCATATACTTCTAACAATTAATCTCTAAGCTTCTTGTGCCTCTGGGAAAACAACCCGAGCATATACAATCTCTCCCCATAATTGAAGTCCACCATTCAGGCAACATTTTCATGAACCTCTCTGCACTCTCTCCGGTACAATCATAGCCATCCTACACTGCATTGACCAGACCCACCCACTTTAAGTGCAGCCTAACCATTGTTTTGTAAATTTACAACATAACATCCCAATTTTATATTCAACACCATGACCTATGAATGCAAGCATAGAAACATAGAAACATAGAAAATAGGTGCAGGAGTAGGCCATTCGGCCCTTCGAGCCTGCACCGCCATTCAATATGATCATGGCTGATCATCCAACTCAGTATCCTGTACCTGCCTTCTCTCCATACCCCCTGATACCTTTAGCCACAAAGGCCACATCTAACTCCCTCTTAAATATAGCCAATGAACTGGCCTCAACTACCTTCTGTGGCAGAGAATTCCAGAGATTCACCACTCTCTGTGTGAAAAATGTTTTTCTCATCTCGGTCCTAAAATATTTCCCCCTTATCCTTAAACTGTGACCCCTTGTTCTGGACTTCCCCAACATCGGGAACAATCTTCCTGCATCTAGCCTGTCCAACCTCTTAAGAATTTTGTAAGTTTCTATAAGATCCCCCCTCAATCTTCTAAATTCATGCTGTATGCTTTCTTCACTACCCCACCCATCTGTGTTGCTGCTTTCGGGGTCTATGGACTTGGACCCCTTAGTCACGTTCCTTATGCCCTGCCAATTACTGTATATAACATACCCTTATTTGACTTCCCAAAATATATTCCCAGATTAAATTCCACCTGGAAATGTTCAGTCCGACGTTTCATCTGATCTACATCTGTACCCCTCGGCTTCCTCACTGTCCACAAGACCATCATTTCTGTGCCAGCTGCAAACTGACTAATCATTTATCTTATATTCACACGCAAGTTGGTCTCAGCAACTCCTGATCTTGAAACATTCAGCTGGAGTTCCTTCTCAGCGATGCTGTTTGAAAATGGGAGTCCATCATCTGATTAATCTTAATAGAAAGTCCCTACAGAGTGAAGTAAAGTCGTAGACCTGGTAATGTCTCACATAATTGACCATCTGAACCAAGTAATGGAGGCATGAGGTTGAAAGGACAAACTCAGTTCCACTAAACAAACTCGCATGCAAGAAATAGCAAACTGTGCATTCTCCCATCAATTCTCACAGGCAGTTAAATATTGATAAAGCAACTTCTACATGGTTTTCATTAAATAGACTTGAGCAATGGGTCCAGTTCCAGTCCCAAAGGTGGGAGATTCAGATCCATGGGGTAGTTCAGAAAGGTGAGATTGCTTGGGGTAAAGATCTGAATTATGGAGCGAGTTGGACTTCTCAACCCAGAAAGGAAATGTCAACGAAGTATAAACAGAATCACTTAGCAAGTCAGGCAACACTTGTGGAAAGAATAACAAAGTTAAATTTTCAGATCGAAGCCCCTTCATCATTCTAACAATACTCTTTTCTTTCTTTATATATTGCTTAACCTGGCTGAGTGTTTCCAGCATATTTTGCCTTAAATATTAGATGTCCAGAATTTCTAGTTTTTTTTTTTTTAATTCTCAATGCCAAAGAAAAGGCCAGGCTTGTAAGATTACCATGGGCATGATAAATCTGAAATGCTACTTTTCTGAAGGCTTGTGTATCCAGGGCACGAGATCCAGTGTTCAACAGAGGGCAAGAAAGAAAAGGAATGAGAGGCAGAAGTGAGAGCGACAGAGCAGTGAGGCTGAAGAAGAGTGAGATCGAGAGGCTGGAGGAGTGATCAAGGATACATTGAACAAGGAGACGAAGGAGATTGAATGAGCAGGAAACAGGCAAAGAAAGGTGAAAATGGTGATGGGAAAGAGATGTAGGGAAAATATTTGGGAGGGGGGGGGGGGGGGAGGTGGATGAAGCCAATTTGAGGGAGAGAGAAGAGTAGGTCGACAGGGAAGGAATGCCAAAAAGAGGAAAGGAGAGTAGGTAGATGAATTTTACAATGTCTCATGTGCAGCAGTCACTGGTCTCCACCTCCTTCTGTGCAAGCGGTTGCAGATGAATACAAACTTAATGCATCTCAGTGTATAAAGGGAAGTGCCAGTTGACCACTTCCTGTTTCTTGGTCTGATGCTTTGTAATTTAAACTCAGTGTCATTGTAACTGACGAGTTCACTCATGTTTGTGCTACATATTTTAAAATTGCTCTTTATGAATCAGTGAGTTTGAAATATTCCACTGAATTTATTAATAAACCAAAGTGACATGCAGCTTGAGCTCACATCCCCGAGCAGCAGTTTAATGGATTAGAAAGATCCCACTTATTTTTGTTTAAAATCCAAATACCAGATTAGACAATCAAGATCAGTAAAAATGACAACAATGTAATTTGAAACAACCTCACCAGGAGAACTTGCATTTATGCATTGAGTTTGTGCGTAGATAGATAAGCAAATGTGGATCTTCACCACCATCCAATGCTTTGGCCAACTAGTGAGCCTTGATATATTCTAACAGAGAGAGCAATGAGTCAATGTGGAGAAATGGATACTTGTGGCTCCTTAAACGCAGAAAGGGATGGGATGTTTTTTCCAAACATGGTTGTAGTGCTAACTGAAACTAACTTGGGTAATTTCAGTCCAGATTCTCTGATTACAATGGGGAAGGGTCCAACAGTTAATCCTGAAATGTAGAGGCATTTTGGGTACAGGGAAAGGACACTCAGTGCTCGTCAGTGTCTGAATCTTCCTTCAGAGAACATTCTAGGCCAGTCTGGTCAGACAAAAAAATGATTACTTACAACAAAGTCAGGATCTGTTTCCCAATCATCTCCATCCTTCTCCACTTCCACTTTAACGTCATGGCCTACTGCTGATTTCCACATCTATGAGAGACAAAAAAATGTTTCAATAAACAAACTACCAACTTGGCACTGGCTACTCTTCCCCATATTCTGTGGACACTCCACCCTTCAATAAACTCTATGCATGCAATCTGCTTGTACATCCCATTTAAAATGTAACCTCCAAATGACCCTCCACACCAACTTAATCTTCTCTCACACTCCAGCTACACTCTATTCACTTAGGTTTTGTACTGATATTTGCCATCATCCAGTGATGCAGGTCATAGCTTCAATTTCTACAGAAGTTCTCATTCAACCTGCCTCCCACTATTTGTTTCCTATTCCTATTCGAGTGCCACTTTGTTGATGATGTTCACTGTCCTGAGTCCACAGGTGACAGTAAGTAATACTTACTCTATTGAATAGAGCTAATGTGATCGATTGTTACCTTAAATAAGCAGTGTCTCTGGACCATTACAACTCCTACCCTGCTGATGGATGGATCCTTCTCACCTCCAGTCACAATCCAAAGCCTCCCTGCTTTTCCCTACTTTGGGCGTACCAGACTTTGGACTGTGGAAATGGCGCCAAAACTTGTCAGCGCCTGCATGTGAGATGCACAACAAAAAAAATCATTGTGTGACAAAGAAAGCATCATTGAACCATTACTCCTACCTTCCCCTTTTATTCGAGCAAGACTGTAAACCTTGCCCCTATTGAAACTGACAAGAACCAGGCACCATTGCTGCATATCCAACTCTGTCTCACTTCTCCTGAGGGTTCTCCAGTGAAGGATGCCATTTTGTCCATCCACAGACCCCCATGGAATTCTGTGAATTATTGCTGCACCCACTGCATGGATAATGAGAGTTCCCATCACAAACAAGTCACAGCCATACTAGACAGAATCCAGGGTTACCTTCACTGTCATGTGTTGCAGGATCCTTTTTCCAGTTCGGCAATGTGGGCCAATATTCCTCAGTTCAGACAAACGTGGAATTTATTTGACCGATTTATTTTTGCCTTCAGCTCCAGCTCCCGGTCTACTTCAAATTGCAGATGTTTGCATTGCTGAGTGATCGTGAAATTCTCACACTTCCAAATCAGCTTCCATTAGAAAGTGAACTACATTTTTAATTAAATGCCATTCAACAGTAACGACTAAGATTCAAGTTCATCAAACCACCCAATTATGCTACGTGGATGTAAATGGGAGGGCTCCTGGAACCCTATCTCATAATTTCAGTGACAATTACTCCTGTTGCCTCTTTTATTAAGTCACTCCTTTAGTTCAGTCATAGAGTCATAGAGTGATAGTGTGGAAACAGGCCCTTCGGCCCAACTTTCCCACACCGGCCAACATGTCCCAGCTACACTAGTCCCACCTGCCTGCGCTTGGTCCCTCCAAACTTGTCCTATCCATGTACCTGTCTAACTGTTTCTTAAATGACGGGATGGTCCCAGCCTCAACTACCACCTCTGGCAGCTTGTTCCATACACCCACCACCCTTTGTGTGAAAAAGTTACCCTTCGGATTCCTATTAAATCTTTTCCCATTCACCTTGAACCTAGGTCCCCTGGTCCTCGATTCCCTAACTCTGGGCAGAAGACTCTGTGCATCTCCTCTCATGATTGTGTACACCTCTCATCTTCCTGCGTTCTAAGGAATAGAGACCCAGCCTACTCAACCTCTCCCTATAGCTCACACACTCTAGTCCTGGTAACATAAATATTTTCTGACCTCTTTCAAGCTTGACCATATCTATCCTATAACATGGTACCCAGAACTGAACACAATATTCTAAAGGTGGCCTCATCAACGTCTTATAGAACTGCAACATGACCTCCCAACTTCTATACTCAATACTCTGACTGATGGAGGTCAATGTGCCAAAAACCTTTTTGACCACCTTATCTAACTACGACTCGACCTTCAAGGAATCATGCACCTGCACTTCCAGATACCTCTGCTCTACACATGTCCCCAGAGGCCTACCATTTATTGCGTAGGTCCTGCCCTTTTTAGATATTCTTGGGTGGAGAGGGGTGATAGCGGTATAAAGGGGAAGGTAGTGTCTTGTGTTCTGTGTCTTGTGTCTACTGTTTGTGGGTAAGTGTGTCTGTTTAGTGTTCAGCCATGAGCGAATGGCGGTGCGGGCTCGACGGACCTGGTGGTCTACTCTCGCACCTACTTTCTATGTTTCTATGTTTCTATGTTTCTATATCCCAAAATGCAACAACTCACACTTCTCTGTTTCAAATTCCTTCAACCATTCCTCAGCCCTCCTGGCCAATCGATCCAGATCCCACTGCAATCTTTCACAACTATCTTCACTATCTGCAAAACCACTCACAAACTTGCTAATCCTGCCCTGTATGTTCTCATCCAAATCATTAATGTAGATGACAAACAGTAATGGGCCCAGCACCAAACCCTGTGGCACACCAGTCACTGTACAATTTTTATTCCAACTGGGCAGATGCGACTTAAATTAATCAAAAAATGTAGCCTTGAAGTCTGCGTTTATAAAATTAATTTTGTACGGGAAAATTGACTCAGTCTTCTAGATTTGAGCGTTGCTGGCATTTAATGTCCATCCCGTGTTGCCTTGAGAAAGTGCCCGGCCTTTTTCTGGAACTGCTGCTACTTGCAAGCTGAAGATGCTCCCGCAAAGCCCTTAATTTGGCGATAGTAATTTGACACACTGAGTGATTTTTGAATGCCCTTCACAGGAAAGTTAACAGTGCCAATATGGGCATTCCTCTCTGTTCAAAAATAATAAATTCTGCCTCTTGGTGTGGCTCGGTTTCAACCAGTTCTTGCCTCCTTGGCTTAGTCCGCTTCGGCATAGGTGATCTCCCGGTAGCGAAACACTTTAACTCTCCTTCCTATTCCCATGCTGACCTCTCTGTCCAGGGCCTCCTCCATTGTCAGAGTGAGGCCAAATGTAAATTGGAGGAGCGGTATGAGCGTTGATTTCTCTAACTTCAAGTAACCCTTTGCATCCCCTCGCTCTCCATCCCTCTCCCTCCGTAGTCATACCAGTTTTACCGTTGTCCTGTTGAGTTCCACTGTCTATGTTAACTCGTTAATACACTCTATCCCACAGCCGAAAATGGATCATTGTGGGCTCCACATTTTCTTGATTATCATTGCTTTCTGCATATCTTCCATTCATTTGTCCTAAGTACTGTCTATATCTCTTGTTCCCTTTTCCCGACTCTCAATCTGAAGAAGGGTCTCAACCCGAAACATCGCTTATTCCTTTTCTCCAGAGATGCTGCCTGACATGCTGAGTTACTCCAGCTTTCTGTGTCTGTCCCTGGGTCTATAGTTGGTTAAACCCAGTTTCAGACCGAGACTGGAATATACCACAAAAGGTGCTCCCGATAACTGGAATTTGCTACCCACATGCGCCGTCTAGATTCTAGAGTGAGTTCAGAAGAGTTTTGTCATGGTCAGGATCTTTCATTAAAATGGCAGTCCATGTCCAGGCAGATTCTCCGTTAATGACTGGTTCAGATGCTCTTACATTTCCTTCTGTAATTGATGGAAGGGCTAATGGCTTAAGCTACTCTTCACCGCAGTTTTTCCTAATGCTGGCAATCATCCAGCGTATATACACTGCAGCTTTGATATTATTTTGTATCCTTACTATAATATTCACATCTCAAGTATGGTTATCTGTTATTCTGTTTATGAATCATTTAAACTCCTTGATTAGATTTCAACCAATCTTCCATTCCAGGATATCTGTATTTTACATGTAAAGCCACCAATCCTCTAAAGCCTCCCAAGTATCTAATATTCTGTATTTAAACCTCCCAAACCTCTCAATAAGATTTCAGCCAGTAAATCATTCCTGATGCCTGTTACTTTATATATACCTCCAACAAACTCCTCAATTAGATTTCAACCTATACCTCAATCCCAGTATATGTTGCACCTTGCCTATTCAGCCTCACTAGATCTGCATTCACCAGTTCTGCCCTCACACACTTCATTTCTTCCTTGAAAAGCAGCTCCCCTGCCTGACTGAATATGTTCTGAGATTAAGCAACTTCCCTTTTGACATCACACACTTCCTCTAATAAAAGGCAATGTTATGGGAACTACTGCTGATTCTAGCTCCAACTATTTTTGGGACTCTGTGGAATATTCATTGTCATGCCTCACTGGGAACTCTCCAATACATCTTTTCCTGAACATTGATGATTTGTATTTATGTAGTTTCCGGAAGTAGCTGACAGCCTAACGTTCCATGTGAAGGGGGCATATTTGTAACAAGAAAGTGTCGGGCTCGGATTTAGTGAGCAAGCTCTCTGGACAAAGATTTAAATCATGGGTGACTATGTTTGCCATCGTTTGATAGCCTGTCCTTACCCCCAATTTTGTGTCCTCATTCCCTGAAAAGCTCACCCTCACCCATTTCATTGTGTAATGTCAACCATTTAGAACTCACCCCCTTTCTTGTTGATTCCGTGCTGATATCATCCCACCCCCTTCAATTCTATTCTCAACATCAATCCCAACCCGCACCCATCATTCCGCCCACCCTCAACCACCAATCTCCCCATGACCTCCTGGTCCACTCCTCCATTACCACCAACACCACCTCTCTTCGATAAAACGCCAACCCAAAAAAATGTTAAGAGCCGCACCGGTCCTTCACTTTCTTCCCTCCAACAGCCAGGGCCACAAACTCTCCTTCCAGTTGAAACGTATCTCTTTCAATTGAATTCAATATATCACAATCCATTATTCTCCATAATGGGGAAAGCAAATGCAGAATAGTGATGCCTCCATTCAATGCCTTTGGCTGTATGGCACTTTTTACCCTTTCTGACCTCACTATCCTCTGTTTCCAGGTTTGTTCTAATGAACTTCAACTTGAAGAACACTGCCGTCTCCCAATTCAACACCATTTAGTCTGAATATTGGTTTCACCAACTTCATATCATAATTAATGTTCTCGTTATTCCAAATAAAAGCTGCCGTAATCATCTTGAAAGGCCCACTAGCGCTCCCTCCATTGGTCTATTATCTACACCTTTTGCTTGCATTCTCATCTCCACTAATGGTGCAGTAGAAATTAATTTGACTATTAATCTCCTGCACTTCAGTCCTAGATGTCTATTAATTTATATACAAACCCCAACAATCAGATTCAGCCTGGATGGATTATATGAATCTGCTGAACTGTTCGATTACATTTCAGTCTTTTAACTCACCATCTGGTATCTTTTATTTTATTTGTTCTTTTACTTGATGTCAAAATTGCTGGCGAGGTTGTTGGTTAGTGTTTATTCTGATCTATCACCTGAATTGATTGGATACTTCACTGGACGTTTAGAGTCATCCACATTGGTGGCCTGGACTACAGTCAAGATTCCTTGATTAGACCCCGGGTACCTTTTATTCTGTTTATGGATCCCACTCCAACAGCAAAACGCCTAGGTCGGATTGCAGACTGCAACTCACTCCAGGTGAGTTATTCTACACATTAGACTGCTCCTCCCGCAGATTATTCTACACATGAACCGCAAACTTCGAATCTCTTCTCTACTTCCTGGTTAGCCCCCGATTAGACTCCGACCTCTTACTCATCTACACCTCCCCCCCCGCTAAACCCTCCCGTCGCTCTCACAAACCTGCCAGGTCTCGGTTATTGGATCAAAATATTACTGGGCCAATGACAAGTCTGGTAAAAGATTCCTCGCCACTTCTGGGACGAGCAGGGGCGAGGGGCAGAGTAAGGTCTCCGGGTGCGGGCTGTGTGAACATTGGTCTACAGCCAGGGACCGATGTTCCTCTGCCGCGAATCATTAACAACGGGACTCAGGGGCGGGGGAGACTTCCCTTCAGGGAGTTGAGACCGTTTTGAGAACGGAGAAGTTGACTTACCGCTGGTTCGGGGCTGGTTGCAGGTCCCGGGTCAGCTCGCTACCTGTTCCACTCGATGCAGGGCTCAGTGCCGCGCCTTGACTTAAAGCAGGAAGGGGCGCGAACCTTCTGCAGGCAACAGCTCAGTCAAGTTTCGGAAAACTCGTGCACGTCAGACGCGCTCTGGTCACTAACATGCATTGCGGCTCAAAACTCAACTGATCCAACCCAAATGAGAACCAGAAGACGGAACAACGTCCCGGATCGGAATTGGGATCCGAAAAGGCTGTGGATCAGAATCCGGTACAGGACCGTATCCCAGAGAACGTGGGAACAAAGGCTCCCAAAGTACAACCACATCCCAAAGGTCAAGTCTAAGACCATATTCCTGTGGCTCTACTATAGTTTTACCCATTGCCAGATTTGCACAGGTTACAGTGTCGGCCTTTCCAAACACTAGGTACGAAACACTACCTTAATATTCAAAACACTATCGGATAATGTTCACACATTGTTGGACAACTCAATAAACCTGGCTCACGCAACATTAGCTTGCCCTTGGTAAACAAAATTGCTGGGGAAACTCAGCGGGTGCAGCAGCATCTATGGAGCGAAGGAAATAGGCGACGTTTCGGGCCGAAACCCTTCTTCAGATTTTGTGTACCTTCGATATTCCAGCATCTGCAGTTCCTTTTGAACACATTAGCTTGCCCTTCTTTTGTTGGTTTTTGCAGATTGTCCATACAGCAGTTCAGAAAGTTACATTTTCAGACAGAAACTATTCTGCTTATTGCAATCCATTCAGAAGTTTAAATCCACCATCAATTGTTCCTTGCCTTTGCTACATGCTTGAATCATCTCCAAACATCTCATGTTTTATTTACAGATTTCAGAATTCTACTGGTTTAACTGCTTTACATTCTTTAATTTACCCATTTTGTCTAATAACGAGAGCTATTTCTGTCCATTTGCTTCTCTTACTTTTCATTTGTTTTAGAACAAGTAAATATATATCCAAACTCCCAAATCCTCCCTCTCATTACAGGTTCACTGCCCTTTTGTCTGCTTCTTATTCTTTAAGGTGGGCCCTCCTTCCAGCCCAGTTCAGATGGAATTGGTCCCAAAGATATATTCAACAGTACAACACAGGAACAGGCCCATCGACCCATGAAGCCAGTATCCAATGAAATCGAATTCCTATTTTGTGCACCATATAGGAATTCTACCCCATCTAAGCCTTTTGCATTGAGCAAGTCCCAGTCAATATTGAGGACGTGCAAGTCATCTACAAAGACAAAACTGTAGCCTTGGCATCTTTTGGAAATCTGCCTACATATCTATTCCACTGTCTCCTGCTTGTTATTGTGGGTCTACAGTACAGTCCCATTAGAGTGCCTGCACCTTTCTTATTTTTAAGTCTATATCATCACAGCAGACGAATTCTCCACTTTGTCCTCTCAGAGTGCCGCCATGACAGTCATCCTGATCAGTGGCGCATCTCCTCCTCTACTTTTGCCTCCTTCTTGGCTTGGTTATGACTGAAACATTGAAACCCTGGATCATTGAGCTGCCTGTCATGTCCCTCACGCAACCACGGTTCTGCGATGACCACAATATCTTCGTCCAAAACACTGATCCAGGCAGCAAGTTTATCTGCTTTTTTCACATTACTCCTTGTATTGAAATAAACATACTTTAGTCCATCAGTGTCACCATATTCCTTCATCATGTCTGTCCTCCTTTGAGACTCAATGGTCTTAATCTCCATCTTCCCATCACTTCTTCCAATTTCTGATCTATTACTCCAGTTCCCAAACCTCTGCCACTCGCTTAAACCCTGCCAAATAGCACTAGTAAACCTCCTTGCAAGGATAATTGGCCCCCCTCCAGTTCAGATGCAACCCCTCCCTCTTGTACAGGTTACCTCTGCCCCAGAAGAAATCCCAATGGTCTAAAAATCTGAATCCTGTACAAAATCCTGAGCCATGCATTCATCTGTCCTATCTTCCTATACCTACCCTCACTAGCATGTTGCACTGGGGGTAATCAGATTACTACCCTTGGGGCCTTGCTTTATAATCTACTGCCTCATCATCCCTGTTCCTATGTAATTTATGCCAATGTGCACAATGACCTACAGGTGCAGCCCTTCCCCTCGAGAATGTTCTGCAACCGCTTGAAGACATCCTGGACCCTGGCACCAGGGAGGCAGCATACCTTCCTGGAGTCTCGTTTGCTGCCACAGAATTTCCTCCTAGCGAGTCTGTCCTCCTAGCGAGTCTCCTATCACTATGGCTCTATCTGACTTTTCCCTTTCCCTGTTGCATAGCCAAGCCCAACACTGCAGGCTGGACTACTGCTGCAGCATCTCTCCCCTGACCTGACCTCCCCAATCATCCCCCCTCAGCAGTATCCAAAGGAGCATTCCTGTTTGGGAAGGAAACAGCTCCAAGGGATTCCTGCACTCTCAATGTTATATCTACCCATGTTGAACAAAATCTTTGTTTTACCCCCTTTTTTTATACTAGCTGACTTGAAATCTCCTTTAGTCTGGTATCTGAAAGCAACGCACCA